>NC_052071.1:8979019-9335733 GCF_015852505.1 Tachyglossus aculeatus
GATACTTATTCTCTCTCACAGACTGTGAGCCCCGTGTAGGACAGGGATGCTGCCCCACCTTATTAACTTGTTACCCTAGCGCTTAATACAGTGTTTGACACTGAGGAGTGTGAGTAGTGATTTGCAAGGGATACCTGCAGCCTTACTTGATTTACCCCCCAAAATTAGTGAATCAACATTAGATCCCTAAGTGCATATTTTTTCAATCAATCAACTATTTTTGAGAGCTTTCTGGGTGCGTAGTACTATACTCAGTGCTTGGGAGAGTAGAGAATAACAGAGTTGATAGACACGTTCCCCACTATCAATGAGCTTACAGTCTAGAGGGGGAGACAGACATTAATAGGAATTGATAAATTGTGGAAATTATCAGAAGGCCTGTGGGGCTGAGAGAGGCTTGGATAAAGGGTGTGAATCCAAGTGCAAGGGTGACACAGAAGGGAATGGGAGATCATTTTTCACAACGTGATTTGAAAGGAATAACTGACAGTGTCATTTTTTGGCTGAATTTCTTGTAAATGATTCGGAAAATACCCGGAGCAATCGGGAAGTTTCACAAGTCTATTCTATTGTGGAATCAGAACTGCCCCAAAGAGAAGCAACTAAAATGGAATACTTGTCTAGAAGTCAAGTGCCAATGATTGAGGAGCTCCAAAAGTTAGGAGCTGCTCGGAGACTATTTTGTCTAGAAAGAGCTAGAAAAGGAAGTGGGTGGCAAATTCTGTCAAACTGATTCACTTGGGAAATGCTTGACTAATAGAGAAGGATGGTTCACAAGAGCCTCTAAGCCAGAGTAAATGGACTGACCAGGATCATTACAGCGTTCTGGGCTAAATAAATCATCCCTAACTTCCCTAACAGGAAACAGCATGACCTAGTGGATAGAGCTCGGGCCTGGGAGTTCGAAGGGGTTCTAATCCTGGCTCGGCTATGTGTCTGCTGCGTGCCTCAGTAATCTCATGTGTAAAATGGGGATTAAGACAGGGACTGTATCCAACCCAATGTGCTTGTATCCACCCCAGGGCTTAGTATGGTGCCTGGCACATGGTAAGTGCTTAACAAATACTATTATTATTACTACTACTAATAATAATAATATCTCAGTTCTGGCTCTTTTGGAATGAAGTAGGAAAAGGACCACCCAGTGTCACAGTTGGTCAGTCTGATTTTTCGAGGGTCCCCAGGCATCCCCAGGCTGTTGTTTGTGTTGGCTGGCCTCACCCTGTTTCCTAACTCACGTCAATCCCATTCTTCTTTGAGCCCTGACCTCCCCTTGCTCCGGCTTTCCCTCCCAGCATATTAGATGTATTACCCATCCGTGACCGGAGCAGAATTGCCCTTTAACTCCCTGCCTGTGATGGATTTCCCGGGCTTGACCCCCGGCAGGCTTTCCCCCTTCCTGGGCTGCACATCATCCCCTATGTCTGCATCCTGATCTGGAGCTCTGGGGCCCTCTTGTCCCGGATTTACCCCTGGGGCGGGATCCGCACGGCGAAAAGGAAAGCAGAGCTGGAAAGGAGGAGGTCGGGGCCGGCAGTTGAGGAAGCCAGACCGGAGAAGAGTCCCCGGAAGGAATGGGCAGTGCCCATCTGAAAGAGGAGAGGGAGGTGGAGGAGAGATGGCCATCGGGGAAAGCCAAGTGCTATACTGGATGCTTGGGAGAGTACGATAATAGCAAACACCAGATCCTTGTCTGCAAAATCTTCTGGACTGTAAGCTCGCCGTGGACACGGATTGGGTTTACCAACTCTGTTATACTTTCCCCAGCACTTAGTTTAGTGTTCTGTACCTATAAGTGCTCAGTAAATACCAATGAGTATTTGATTGAGGAGCTTACATCCTTTTGAAGTGGACAGACATACGGAAATTTATGAATAATGGGAAAAGGAGGAAGAACAATATAGCAGGGAAACAGTGTGGCCTTGTGGAAAGAGAACAGATCTCGAAGTCAGTACACCCAGCCCTTACGTTATGGGTGACCTTGGGTAAGTCATTAACAACTCTAGACCTCAGTTTCCTCGTTCGTACAAATGGGGATAAGAAAGATGCTTCCCTTCCCCATTAGGCCCTGTCCCACATGGGGCTCACAGAGTCTGATGTGCTCATAGAGTATCTACCACAGTGCTTGGCACTTGGTAAAAACTTAAAAAATACCCAAATTATTAGTTTTTCCACAGGAAATACTGCCCAGGTATGGAAAGAACCTAGGGAAAATCTGAATGTTTGGGAAGATATAGGCAACAGCCTATATTTCGAACTTATATCCCCATTTGTTAAGAGAAGCTATTTCAGTCTTGGCCTGATGATGCTGTTTCTGCTATAAGTGAATTAAAATAAATTGAAAATTGTAAATAAAATTAAAAAGTGATGTAGTTAGAAAAGACATGGAAAATAATAGTAATGAGAATTGGCTATAACAGCTGCTATGTGGGGAAACTTTGAACCTCAGCCATGGACAAATATTTCTCATAACCTTTTTTTTTTGAATAGAAATACCTATTTATGGTCTGAATTTATTAGCACAGCCTGGTTGTGAGATTGTTTAGGCCCCTATTTAAGGTTGAAAAGTGGATTTAGGTCACTTGCAGCACCTAACCTAGACACCATGGTTCTCAGGAACCTCTGGGTTTGAGCTACATTCAGAGTTCAGGACTAGCTCTTGGTCTTCCTATTACTGCCTTCTGATCGGCCTGCTCCGTGTGCCTTCATGTGATTGGAAATTTTTCTGGAATTCTAAGGTGGGTTATGTGCATATTTATGGGGTCTATCTTGGTCCTCCTTCTCCCCCAAGCATTAAACTGAACTGCTGAGGTGGAGATGGGAGGGTTTGAGAAGAGTCTATCACCTGGGGCGTTTTCTCTGGCTCCTCCACTGTGATCCAGTTTCCTCCTCCTCCACATCAGTGGGTGCTTACCTGACAGTTCTCTGGTTGGAGCCTTGATCTAAGACCACCCCCCCGCAACATTCAAGAAGCCCACCAAAGAATAATAATAATGATGGTATTTATTAAGTGCTTACTATGTGCAAAGCACTATTCTAAGCGCTGGAGAGGTTACAAGGTGATCAGGTTGTCCCACGCGGGGCTCACAGTTTTAATCCCCATTTTACAGATGAGGTAACTGAGGCACAGAGAAGTTAAGTGACTTGCCCAAAGTCACACAGCTGACAGTTGGCAGAGCCGGGATTTGAACCCAAGACCTCGGACTCCAAAGCCCGTGCTCTTTCCACTGAGCCACGCTGCTTCTTGTGTCTACATGGTGTTTTCTCCCTCTCTGGATGGATACACCTGCCTGAATCAGATCTTCTCTCCCACCCGGGTAACTGCACCTCTACTTTCCTGATGGAGCAGTGTCTGCAGTTGGTTCCCCCTCTCTACGTCTTGGGTTGGAAGAGAGTAACTTGAGAGTCTAATTAGCCTGGTGGGAATAAGCAGAGGGAGACCACCACCACCTCCCAACTGTTCGCTCAAGGTAATGCACTTCAAGTCACTTACATTTTCTGTGCCTCAGTTTCCTCATCTGTAAAATGGGGATTTTTTTTTCTAATGGCATTTAAGCACTTTGTGCCAGTCACTATACTAAATGCTGGGGTAGATATAAGCAAATCAGGTTGGCCAGAGTCCATGCCCTACATGGGGCTCACAGTCTTAATTTTCATTTTACAGAGGCCCAGAAAAGTTAAGTGACTTCCCCAAAGTCACACAGCAGACAAGGGACAGAGATGGGATTCCGTGGGCCAACCGACAACTTAAGTCCTACATGGAACCCATTTGGGAGTCCAAGCAACCGGCTTATCTCTGACTCTGGATGGCTTACTGGAGGGTGTTCAAAGAAACAACTGAGTTGAGTGATATTTTCAGTTGTTTGAGGTGAGATTTTAAAGATCTCATCGAAATTCACTGCTAATCATTTCATTCCCTGGAAGCACCACTAAAAGTCCAGCCTCCAGAGAGAGCCGAGAATGAATCAGGTTCATTTTTCATTAGACTTTAATGAGGATGCATAATTAAGGGGAGGACATTCATAAATGGGGCTCTATAGTTCATGCTCTTTTTGGTGAAGGTCAGAACTAGGTTGTTCTTGGGCTCATTAGGCCATTTGCCACTCTCATCTTTTCCCTTTTCATATAGCACTTCCCAGGTTCATACTCCAGCTGTGTTATTCAATCCTATTTATTGAGCATTGTGTGCAGAGCACTGTATTAAATGCTTGGGAAGTACAAATTGGGAATACACAGAGACTGCCCCGGCCCAACAACGGCTCACAGTCTAGAAGGGGGACTCAACATCACTCCTCAACATTTGTATCTTCCCTATCTCCTCATCCTTTAGTACCTATCGCTTGGATCCTAACTCATGTCCGGTCAGTGAGGAACAGCGAAGCCCGGTTTAGAAGGAGCCTGGTAGAGGTCATGGGTTCTAATTCCAGCTTCACCCATTTTCTGCTGCGTGACCTTGGGTGAGTCATTTCACTTCTCGTGCTTCAGTTCCCTCATCTGTAAAATGGGGATTAAGGCACTGAACCTCATGTGGGACAGGCTTGTATTTGCCCCATTGCTTAGGTCAGTGCCTAACACATAGTGCAATTTCTCCCATTAAAAAAGGGTGGGGGAAAGAAATCTAGACCATATTAAAGAAATGTTTCAGGGGAATTGCAATATGGCCCCAGGAAATTCTGCTACTTCTACTGTTTGCCTTCAAATAATGTTTTTTCATTTGACTGTGTGTTTTGTTTTTTTTCAATGACAGAAGCAGGCCCATATCAACAGGACATCAAGCGATGATACAGCCTTTTTCATCATAACCAAGGGAAATAGGAAATCCTGACTTCAAAGACAACGAGAACCTCAGCTAGCGGTTCAACAAACTAGGGAACGTGGAAAGGATGAAGAAGAAATTTGTGCACGGTTAAAAAATCAATCCCCTCACTTCAAAGAAACAAAGGATTATTTGGGAACATTTAAAACGTCGGCTCCTTCTGCCTTGTATAAACACATCAGATCTCTCCCACGTTCTCGTTTCTTCTCCCAGATTTTGGGAACGCCTTCAGAACTGTGGCTTCCTCTCTAGAGATGTAAAACTGGTGAGTATCAGAACGCAGGGACCCTCGTACCTCACCCTCTTTTACTCCCCTGGCCATTGGGGAAGCAGCATGGCTCAGTGGAAAGAGCCCGGGCTTTGGAGTCAGAGGTCATGGGTTCAAATACCGGCTCCGCCAACTGTCAGCTGTGTGACTTTGGGCAAGTCACTTCACTTCTCTGGGCCTCAGTTCCCTCATCTGTAAAATGGGGATGAAGACTGTGAGCCCCTCGTAGGACAACCTAATTACCTTGTATCTACCCCAGCGCTTAGAACAGTGCTTGGCACAGAGTAAGCGCTTAACAAATACCAACATTATTATTATTATTATTATTATCTCGCCCACCCCCACCCCCGAGAGCAAAGTTCACGAACTTCTGTCTACACATGTCATAGGTCTTGAACGGCTGGGGGCTCAGTATACATCAGTCATCAAACTTCTGTTTTGCTTCATTGTTTGGCTGAAATAGCGTGTGCTTTGGAGGCACGCTTCCTGTAATCTGAACAGTGAAGACAGTTGCAATTTATTCACCTCACTCCTGTACCACGTCCCGATTCAGCATGGGAAATGGAGTCACCACCCCTGGAGGACTGAGATGGAAGGAAGACACATTTTGTCAGACCGGTAAGCCCCCCTTAGTTGATTTTTAAGTCCCAAAACGTTGATCTTCAGCACACTGTTGTCAGGGCATGACTCTGGAATGGAGAGAGGGGGGCATTGATTGATGGATTGCTACGGGCTGTTAAACCATAGGTACAGCAGACTTTCTGTCACTCTTGATCTGGGCCAGAGGGGACAGTCACCAGCAAGGTATCGATCAGTTTCTTCATCATCGGAAGTTTCTGTGTGCCTCATCTTTCTCTGCCTCGGGACACACTTTCTCTTCCAGTTCCGGAACGTGGGTCAGAGATGGCACAAAAATGAGCAGCAATGGAGAAGGCTGAAATCAAGCCTAACAACGATTATTTCTAGTTTGAAATTGGGCTCAAAATGTATTTAGATCAGCAAGGTAGACATATAGGCAGAAGGTCATGGGTTCTAATCCCAGATCTGCCACGTGTCTGCTGTGTGACCTTGGGCAAGTCACTTCACTTCTCTGGGCCTCAGTTACCTCATCTGTAAAATGGGGTTTGAGACTGTGAGCCCCATGTGGGACAGGGACTGTGTCCAACCCAATTTGCTTGTATCCACCCCAGCGCTTAGTACAGTGCCTGGCACAGAGTAAGTGCTTAACAAATACCACAGTTATCATTATTTTCATTATGTTTGTAATGGTATTTGTTAAGCACTCATTGTGTTCCAGACACTGTAATAAGCCCTGGGGCAGTTACAACATAATCCGATTGGACACGGTCCCTGTTTTCCAGAGGTTTACAGTCTTAATACCCATTTTACAGATGAGGCAACTGAGGCTCCGAAAAGTTAAGTGATTTAGCCATGGCCTTACAGCAAATAAGTGGCAGGGCCGGGATTAGAACCGAGATGGCTCTGACTTTTGGGCCTGGACTCTATCCACTGGTACACACTGCTTCTCAACATTACAATCAAAGTAAAGTTTTATGCAAATCTGCATGTGGGTAATTCTTGACCTCTCCTAAGTCTCAGGGAGACTTTTGAAAAAAATCAGCATGGAGACCCCTGGGCCAGGTTAACTCATCTATCAACTTAATTGGTACATTTTTCTATTGATTCCATATGGCTATTACCTCTCTTGCATATGCCAGTGAAAATGCATAATTTATCCTAACGAGGTAAATAATATTGGGGATGGGATTCGGTAAAGGATAACCTATCATCCTGACCCATAAACAACCCACCAATTAGCACGTCGAGCCATGTTTTTATTCCAGAATGCTAAATCAAAGGATTATCTTTTCAATTGTAAGTACACTATGACCAAGCAGTAATGGTTTAAAACACAATGCACGCTTGAACAAGATTTTTAACACAGTTCCAGACTTTTTAAGAACTGTAAATGCCATCGTGGCAAAATCACTTGTTCAGTTTTCTTTCTTTTTGAATCAGTCAGTATGATTTATTGAACATTATTATTATTGAATTATTCTGTGCAGAGCACTGTAATAAGCACTTGGGAGAGTACAGTTAGAGTCTGTAGACCTGATGAATATTGCATGATCGTCTATCCAGGAGGGCACGGGAGAATTAAGCTCTCATCTGTTTTTTTAAAGGAGACTAATATTAAAAGATTTTTTAGTTGTCTGATATTAAAAAAAAATTGTTCAGGGGAGATTTCCGACAGCAAGGCAAGGTAATAATTGTGGTATTCATTAAGCACTTACTATGTACCAGGCACTGTACTAAGCACTGGGGTAGATACAAGCTAATCAGGTTGGACACAGTCCCTATACACATGGAGCTCACGGTCTTAATATCTGTTTCACAGATGAGATAACTGAGGCACAGAGAAGTTAAGTGACTTGTCCACGGTCACACAGCAGACTCCCAGGCCGGTGTGCTATTCACCAGGCCACGAGATGTGCCCTGTGCCAATCTGATTACATTTTCACAAATGACTTAATGAATCAAGATATTAACAATTGATCCTGGTACCCTTAGGATTCGGGTCTCCTTGCTTAGGAACACTTCTGCTCTGGAAAAATGTTTTTCCAGAATTGAAAGGGCCTTCAGTTACTGTGGAGAGCTTTACAAAACCTCTCTTCTTTCCCTTTAGACACAAGGCAAGATTCATAAGAAGCAGTATAGCCAGCACAAAGAACAAAAGAGTGTGGGTCAAAAGACCGGGGTTCTAATCGCAGTTCCACCATTTGTTTACTGTGTGACCTTGGCCAAGTCACCTTACTGCCCTGGGCCTCACTTTCTTCATCTGTGAAATGGAGATTCGGTGCCCCTCAGACCCTTGTCTGGTCCGTCTAGACTGTAGGCTTGTTGTGGGCAGGGAAGTCCATCGAGTCTGTTACATTGTACTCTCCCAAGAGCTAAGTACAGCGCTCTGCACGTTGTGGTGAGCAAGAGTGAATCATTTTTGTGACGCAGAAGCCTTTTCATAAGAGACTGTTCTTTGACCCCATGAGCAGCAATGTGAAAGGAGAAATTGGAGGAGAAATTGAATTGTACTGCTGAGAAGTTTGAGGAGGACTTGAATTGCTGAGGAGAAGTGGAATTGTCTTGCAGAAGAGTTTGTGGAGGAACCAAATTGCCCTGCTGTTGGGCAGGAGAAAGCCTGCAGGAGGATGATCTTGTGGGGTTGGCGTGGAGGAGGGAGTATCCGTACCCCCTGACTTCATCTGGTAACAGCAAGCAGTCAGTCTCTCCCCCACCTCCAAAAAAAAAACCCAGATAAAATGGGGAAAGAACTGGTCTAAGACATGCACTGAGTCGCCTACAGCCAAACCACCCAAGACTTGAACCAGAAGTCCCCGTTGTGGGACCATCTACATGAACCTGGAGAAACCAATTGGATGGGTAACTATATTTGGCATAACTTGTGTGTGTGACAGTGAGTGTGTATGCCTCTACCCCTTTTGAATTAGACTGAGTATGGAACGAAGCTTTCCGCTGTATACAGTGGTGCTTTGGTTTCACTTTGAACTGGTTAGCGAGTGCCTGATCCGGTACGAGCTCCAGTAGAGCTGTCCAGTGAGAAAGGTGAATCTATGGCTCTCATCCGAGAAACCAGGAATCTGGGGGAGGTGAATCTCCAGATCTCTCCCTAGGGGTTCAGAAATCTGGGTGAGGGCTGTCCAAGGATCTCATCCCAGGGAAATCTGGGTGAGGTGCATTCAAGGATCTCATCCAGGGGGAGCAGGAGTCTGGATGAGCTGAATTTTAGCAACCTGGGGGATGCCAAGCATGGCAAAGGTCTCAGTCGGGGCTCATGGCACACATAAGTAAGCACTCAATAAATACGATTTATTGATAAATACGGATCTGATCGAGAAGCAGCATGGTGTAATGGCTAGAGCATGGGTCTGAGAGGCAGAGGTCATGGATTCTAATCCTGCTTTTCCGCTTATCTACCGTGTGACCTTAAACAAGTCACTTGACATCCCTGGGCCTCAGTTACCTCATCTGTGAAAATGGGAACTGTGTCCAACTCCGCTTTCTTGCATCCACCCTAGGGCTTAGTACAGGGCCTGGCACATAGTGAGTGCTTAATCATTATTATTACGTTAAATCTCTCCCAGCCCTCGGTAACTGTTTTATGATGATTTATCAAAATGATCTTAATAATACTGTAGGCATTTGATGGTTGAACTGGAGTTTCAATCCCGTCGCATGTTAACTAACGGGTGTGTTAGGTATACAGATCATTCTGGCTTGCAGACTGAGGCATCACCTGCAGAAAATTCCTGCTTCAGAGCCTTCTCAGTCAGCCCAAAGAGAGGGTCTGTCTTCCCGTCTAGACAGTGAGCGCTGTGGGCTGTGTCCATTATATTGCTATACTGTCCTCTCACCCATGCTTAGTACAGTGCTATACACACAGTAAGTGCTCAGTAAATACAATTGACTGACAGAATACCGGAACAGCCCAGAGCGATTGTTGAGTAACTGAACAGCCCACTTCTTCCAAACCGACCTGCCCAGCTGTGGCAATCATTGTGCATGCCCCCGTCAAACTGAGACCAATGCAAAGAGGCCAAGATTTTAATCTCCCTCAGTGATTCGTACTTCATGGGGGCCCACTCTGTGCAATATACCAGATAGAGCACTGGTGATCGGATCTTCATCTCCGCTGGCCTCTCTTGCCCAGCCTGTGGACTTGGAGATTCTTGGAGGAAGCTCAGGTGGAATGTAACAAGCCTTCAAAGAGCATAAAAGCTAATGGACACAAGCTTGTATGTGGCAGAGATTAAACTTAGATACTGGAAGTTTTCAGATAAACGTGTTCTGTGCAGCTTCCTATTTTACAGAAGCTGAATTTTCTTCTAGTCTTTATAAGGAGAAAGGTGACATGCTGAAAGACTCAGAAGGAAAATGTGATAGGGTCTGGGAAAGCCCCAAACTGTACAAGATCGGACGCATTCATGCATCCATTCAACAATATTTGTTAAGCGTCTGCTGTTTGCACAGCGCTGACCTCGACAGTTGGAATAATACAATAAGATCCATAGACACACAGTCTTTGGCTGTGAAAAGATTACAATCTAATGCAGGAGTAAGGGAGACATAGATTAAGGATATATCAGTTAATTCGAGGTTTATAAGTAGGGCTTACTGTGTGCAGAACACTGTAATAAGCACTTGAGAGAGCATAATAGAGTTTATAATCTAGCAGGGAGAACAGACATTAAAGTAAATTATAGATAGGGGTAGCAACAGAGTATAAGGATATACATGTTATGGCAACAAGAGCATAAGCAACATAGAAGGAGGGAGAAGAGGGTGGGGAGATGTGCTTAATCAGGGAAGACTTCGTGGAGGAGGGAGGATTTTAGAAGGGCTTTGAAATGCGGAGAATCGTGGTCCGCCAAATATGAAGGGGGTGATGGATTGATTAATTAGGCCTAAAGATGTGAAAAGGAAAAACTGCCCATCAAATAGCAACAGTGGGTAGGGAATATGTCTGCTTATTGTTATATTGTACTCTCCCAAGCACTTAGTATAGTTCTTTGCACAAGGTAAGCACTCAATAAATACAATTGAATGATCAAATGAGTGAATAGAGTCTTGAATACGAGCCGATGGAAAATGAGTCCGAGTGGCCGAGTCGGTCACTTTTTACTACGAACTCTCCATCTCCTACTTCTTGGGTTTAAGGACGCGGGACCCTGTCTGTCCACTGTGTCGTGTGAGATGTGATGTGACTAGAGACTAATTATAGATAAAGCTCCAAAACAATAATTAAAAACCCTAGAAAGCCAAATCAAACCTATTTTGAAAGCCAAGATTATTTGGTAGAAATCAATTCTTTCCATTGTATTTTTGAAGAACATTGAATTATGCGGGAAATCATTAACCTAGCATCTGATCCTTCTACCTTATCTTATCTTTCATTCATGTAGCCTGATATTAAATTGTCTTTTTCATGTCGGTCTAAGCAATATCTGAGTCCATAAAATGCAGCCAAATTGCCCTGCCTAGACTCCCTCCCGTTTCTCTCAGGTACAACCTACAGCTACGGTGAAGAGAAGCCAGGGTGAGTTGCTCCTTCGTTTTCTTTTCTAATCCCATCATTGGAACAGTTGACCTGACTAAACATTTATTTCAAAGAAAACAAGCATGCTGGTGCGGCTAAAAAGAAATCCAGAAAAAGCAAATGTTCCTAGCTCCCAAATTCAAGGTCCAGGCCTTATCAAATCAAACGTGGTACAGTAAATTAACTCTCAAAGCCTTAGTAAATTCTTCAGTTGGAAAAGGCAATGATGAATTGCTTCAAGAGGGGGTATAACACCAGAGTTTCTTAATAGAAGTCCCGACCCAGGAATGTTCAGTCATGCGCCGATCTCAATTGAGCAGAAGCTGTCTGGGTTTCGGATGTACCTGCCCAGCAGACTGACGTTCTCTTCTCCAGCACAGATGCCCAGCAGAAATAACTCGATGAAAATTTCCAACTGTCCCGACTACGTCCTTCTCTGAGGAGCAGACTTCGGAGGCGGAACAAATGATTTCTGCCAAGTGGAGTTCAAACTCAGCCTCTATAAGGAAGTATCGTGGGGCAGAGTTATTTCAGCCACAGAGACAGTAAAAAAGGCATTTAAGTCATAGCCGAGAAATGCATATTTCAAATGTGTAACGGTTCACTGTTTCGTTGATACTTAGCCATCTCTTAGAGAACAGAAAATGTCCATTAAACTCCCAACCTCCGAAACAGATAAGACAGATGATTTTCAATCCTGGTGGTGGTTTAGAACTATTATCTAATGGAGTATGTGAAAGTTTGAATGAAGTTTTCATTGGTGTTGAATGAAATGTGAAGAAATGGAATCAAACATGTCCATGCTTCACGGGTTTCAGAAGCCCAGGGCAATCTTTAACATTTGAGTTGACATTTGAAATGGGACTAGCCTTTTGCAAGCCTTTTGATACTGACCCGTGAAAATATTGCCCTTGTGGTTTACCCTCAGGGTTCTGAATTTGTGTCTGTCTCCCTCATCCTCTCCCAGGCATTCAGTACGGTGCTCCGCACACAGTGGGTGCCAAGTAACTACCATTGAGCAATTGATAGGTTGAGCCTCTGTACTCAGGGATTCAGCTACCTTTTTTCAATACCTGCGGATCCACCTTGAAATATTCCATAAGATCATTTCTTTAAGGTGCCTCTAGGTCTTAGGCAAACTGAGTAAAATTATTACTCTATTTGTAAATATGCTGATGCCTGTGACACCCTTCAGTGTGTAAGTCCCGTGAGGGCAGGAAACGTGCTACTGTTATGCTTTCCCTAGAGCCGAGTTTAGCCCAGTGAGGGCTAAATCAATGCTGTTACTACTAGAGATTGCCCCAGGAGGCCAGAGAGGTTGTGTAACCCCCCTCCCCTGCACTAAGAGATTAAGGGGATATGGGGGTCTATACCTCTCCTTGGACAATAAACAATGTCCAAGGACACCTTTCCTCACATCCTCATTTTCAACTTTCTTTCATTTATTCTATTGTATTTATTGAGCACTTGCTGTGGGCAGAGCACTGTACTAAGTGCTAGGGAGAGTAAGAAATAGCAATAAACAGAAAAATTCCCTGCCCGCAATGAGCTTACATTCTAGAATGAGCGTACTGTCTAGAGACTCTGTAGTTACTACCTCTCTTGATGTGTTTTGATAATAGTAATAATAATTATGGTACTTGTTTATCACTTCATTCATTCATTCAATCGTATTTATTGAGCGCTTACTGTGTGCAGAGCACTGTACTAAGCGCTTAAATGATGGTATTTGTTAAGCCCCTACTATGTACAAAGCACTGTTCTAAGAGCTTGGGGGATACAGGGTGATCAGGTTGTCCCACGTCGAACTCACAGTCTTTATCTCCATTTTACGGATGAGGTAACTGAGGGACAGAGAAGTTAAGTGACTTGCCCAAGGTCGCACAGCTGACAAGTTGTGGAGCCGGGATTTGAACCCATGACCTCTGACTCCCAAGCCCGTGCTACTTCCACTGAGCCACGCTACTTCTCACTTACTATGTGCCAAGCACTATTCTAAGTACTGGGGTAGATGCAAGATAATCAGGTTGGATATAGTCCCTATACCACCTACGATTCACAGTCTTAATCCCCATTTTACGGATGAGATTACTAAGGCCCAGAGAAGTGAACTGACTTGCCCGAGGTCACACAATAGACAAGTGGCGGGGCTTGGATTAGAACCCAGATCCTTCTGACTCCCATGGCCATGCTCTATCCACTAAGCCATGCTGCTTCTCTTTTGTAGATCATCAGGATTCTCAGCCTGATCTCTTATCTTGCGCATCCTGTCTCCACCTCCTCTCTCCTCCCCGAGACCATGGGAACAGGTAAGGTGGAGGTGGGAAGGCTCCGATGCCAGCTTTTCTGCTATCACATCTGATAATGGTGTCCAAAAGCCTGACCCTAGGGTTCTGGCTTAGGGTCCGAAGCCAACCACCCCTTCCCTTCCCTGAGTCAGAAGAACTTTGAGCTCCATAACAGCTTAGCCTTCCAGGCACTCTTCAGGGGCCCATTGAAGCTGTGAGTTTCCGATCTGACCCATGCGGAGCACAGATTGTGTCCAACCTGATTACCTTAAATCTACCCCAGTGCTTAATACAGTGCTGGGCACATAGTAAGTGTTTAACAAATACCATTAAAAAAAGAAAAAGGAGTGGGTCCTGGCATCAGTGGTTTATGAGGGTCCATTGCCCCTGGGCATGGATTGTGTTTTTTTTTCTTTTACCAATTGACTGATTTGGTTGACTTCTTCCAAGCACCCAGGACCTAGCTCTGCCCATCCTGGACACCCGGGATCAACCAGGGCAGCACTCTGTCCGCAGTGGTGCCCAGTAAATATGACCAATTGATTAATGCCAGGCACGCTGCCCTCACAGCCTGTTCAGTGCTCCCTTCTCACCGTACGCCTGCACCTCTAATTGATTTATATATTTACCTAGGCCTCTTATTTTCATCTGAGCTACCAAAGCGTAACGATTGTGCACGTCTCTCTTTCTGCACAGTGTCCTTTCCCCGTAGATTCCATCTTCAATTTTCTTGCGTGTTGCTGATGAATGCAGTGGTTTTGAGAATATCCTGAAGAGGCCTGGAAGAATGACAGCCAATCAAATTAGGAAGTTTTCAGATGCTGGATTTTATTGGAGTTACCTGATCAAAGAGGAGTAAGTAAAGAGATGGAAAAATCCCCCGGGCCTTCAGACAGGTTAAGCAGTTCCTTCAAAATTAACGGAGTTGTCTTGGAACAGGGTGAAGGACATCATTATATTTTTCACATTTTTCATTACTGAACTTTTATTTTGGTAAGGCATGTGTCTTTCCCTGATAAGAATTACTCTGCGGATATAATTACAAATTTAACCTGAGAATAATATAGAACATTTTACCTCTGGATTCAATGTATTTTTGAATTGGTTCCTCATACCCAGACCTTTGTCACTGACTAATCTTACTTTTTTTTTATTATAGTCCAAGGACTCTCAACATTTTATTATTAATCCAAGTTTGGCAATATTCCATATCATTTAGCACTTCCTTGCTTCAAAAATACAATATCCTGAATATGACAGTCTCCCAAACTCCAAACTGGAGATGGATCTTCTGAGATTTAAAATTATCTTAATAAAATGTGGTAGGGAGGGATCAGAAATACAACTCGGAGTGCCAAAGTTTCTTTGAGGAGAATGCGTAAAGAGGAGGTTGTTCTACACTCTAACCTTACCTCATCTACACTCTCCTGGGCTGGGGTCATATCTACTAACTCTGTTTTACTCTCCTGAGTTTAAGTTCCTCTAGACTGTAAGCTTCTGGTTTTTGTTTTATTTTTTTTTAAATAGGCTTTGTTAAGCACTTACTATGTGTCAAGCACCGTACTAAGCACTGGGGCAGTTAATCAGGTCGGATGCAGTCCCCGTCCCACATTGTGTCTCACGGCCTAAGTGGGCAGGGATCGTGTCTACCGTCTCATTGTGTTGTTCTCTCCCAACTGCTTTGTACAGTTCTCTGCACACAGTAAATACTCAATAAAGACCATTGATTGATGGAAAAATACAGTACACTACAGCAAATGCTCAATCAATACACCCGTCTCTTAAGTGGCCTCAGATATCGGGAAAGGGAGAGCTCTATACTTCACTGGTGGCCTTCGGGATCAGTAGCATTCACATATATATAATTCTATTTATTTATATTAATGCCTATTTACTTGTTTTGAAGTGTATATATCTATAATTCTATTTATATTGATGCTATTGATTCCTGTTTAGTTGTTTTGATGTCTGTCTCCCCCCTTCTAGGCTGTGAACCCATTGTGAGCAGGGATTGTCTCTGTTGCTGAATTGTACTTTCTAAGTGCTAGTACAGTAAGCGCTCAGTAAATACAATTGAATGAATGAATGTTACTGATGGATTTGACTGTTGGATTTGACTGATGGATAGATCGAGAGCCTGACATTTCAGGATTTTCCTGCCAAATTGGGACAACTGATAACCTAATTTTGCTCCTTTATTTTTGAATTGTGCTTCCATTCCCAGAGAGAGAAATCAGGGCCCACAGCTCACTCTCAGTCAGGCCCCTCTAATCTCACTTCCTACCAGGAGGCCTCCACACATGGCTGTGGCTCCAGACTCTGAAGGTGGGCCACTACCCGTGTAGGATTTTAACACATCTGTTGATTTACGTAAACCCACCCCTAGTGGATGCGTTCAGCTGTCCTTAGCCCACTGGCATGAACCATCATTATTATTATTATTATTATTAGTCCCTGTGCTCTCAACTGGATTCTGTGGCTTCCAGTTGGTGGTTGACCAGGAAGTTGGCTCCCCTCAGTCTCCAGTGATATCTGTTCATCACTCTTGAACCTTCCTCCAATGTTCCCACTGCCATGCCAACTCTGCTAGGTCTTCTCAGTAATCTGGGAATCCGGTTTCTCGATCTTCACCTTGTAGCCAGATTCACCAACTTGAAGCCTGTGAGCCCGTTGTTGGGTAGGGACTGCCTCTATATGTTGCCGACTTGTACTTCCCAAGCTCTTAGTATAGTGCTCTGCACACAGTAAGTACGATTGAATGAATGAATGAGTGGAGCCACGTGGCTTGGAGTTTGTGTGACAGAGGGACACCCCATTATTATCAAGGTTCCGGGGACACATGGGGCACTAGAGTGGATCCTAGTCTGCGTCGGAGAAGGACTTCTTTGTCGTCGAGCTCAAACACAAGGATTACAATAGGTAACAAAGCATTTTGGTGAGATTTAATTCGTTCTGTCATGGCATTTTAGAAGGCACTGTAGGCAGTGTGGCTGGCCCAGAACTGAGCTGACAGTCAGGAGGGAGAGGCGATTTGATTCCCAGCTCTTTCATTCATTAGCATTTATCTTTTTGCTATGCAAGTCAGTTAACCTCTCTGTTTCCTGAATTTTGCCAAGTGTAAAATGCGACAAATAATGATTGCCTAAACTGGGAGTGGTGATATGATGTGCATATTGAAGCCTTAATTTAAAATGACCCATGGTACACAAATTAAAAGTGTAATTATTTCACTCCTCTCAGAGGACCTTAATTTGGTGCTCATACAGGCCAAGAGCTGTTTGTCATTTTTCTTTCTCCAATACTGGGACTGCTATGTAAAATTCATATTTCGTGATGCATGGGGATATTTCATTTTTAGATCATAAGGGTGTTCTCCTTTGTATTTAGCCAGAATTCTGCATTTTCTAAAATGTCTCCTCCTTCTGTTAGACGTATATGGGTGGTGTATGAACACTTTGGGATCAGTCGTGTTTAAAAAAGACATTTAAATGAATTTTTGCTTCAGGGTTTACCAGGGATCCAGACTGGCATGTGGGTGGTCTAGGCAGGTTTGGGATATTTTGTGGGGGCTGGGGACTGAGGCCTCTTCTTTTGGGCCTGGATGCCATCTTTACCACCCCCTCAGTCCCTCCTCTGGACCACCAATCAATCATTCCTCATCATTCACCCAGAATTCATCGACCAATCAATACTATTTGTTGAGTGTCCTGCACTGGGTACTTTGGCAAGTACAATAGAGTTAATAGACAAAATCCCTGCCTTCACTGAGCTTACAACCTAATAGGGGAGACAGATAGTAATAATTATTATGGTATTGGTTAATACCATTTTTCATTTTCTGGTACTGGGGCTGCTCTGTTCATAAATTCATAAATGGTATTATGGAATTTGGCTATTACAAGTATGGTGTTTGGTAATAATTAATATGGTATTTGTTAATTGTCTACTGTATGC
Source organism: Tachyglossus aculeatus (assembly GCF_015852505.1). NCBI lineage: Eukaryota > Metazoa > Chordata > Mammalia > Monotremata > Tachyglossidae > Tachyglossus > Tachyglossus aculeatus. The sequence continues at coordinate 8,996,458 of NC_052071.1, forward strand.
CAGGCCCTGTGATAAGCGCTGGTGTGGATACAAGCAAATCGGGTTGGACACAGTCCCTTGTCCCACGTGGGGCTCACGGTCTCTAAAATAAATTTCAAATAGGGGGACGCAACACAGTTTAAAGACAGCCGCTTCTGAGGCGGTAGAGGAGTGAGTCCCCAAGAGTTTCGGTGAAGCAGAAGTCACAAAGTGGCAAGTGAGAATGTGGATTGGGTAGATTAAAGAATAATCCAAGAAGCAGCATGGCCTAGTTGAAAGAGCACAGCCTTGGAGTCAGAGGATCCGGGCTCTTATGCCAGCTCTGCCCCTAAAGTATTGTGTAACTTTGGACAAGTCACTTCACTGCTAGGGATCTCAGTACCCTCAGCTACAAAATGAGGATTTAGTACCCATTCTCTCGCCTACTTAGAAATGTAAGCCCCTAGTGGGATCTGATTATCTTATATCTACCCCAGCCCTTAGTAAAGTGGTTGGCACATAGAAAATGCTTTAAAATACCAAAAAGAAAAGTATCGAAGAGGAGGTGTGATTTCACAGTGAAGGGGCTTCCAAGTGGATATGGAGCTGGGATCCACTAAGTCACTGAAAAGCCTGGCTGTTTATCACTTAGTAAACACCAATTCAACCAGAGGTCTGGCCGTTGATCTCTCAGCCGGCCCGCAAAAATAAAAATAAAAAATAATAATAATGGTACTTGTTAAGTGCTTACTATGTGCCAAACACTGTTCTAAGCCCTGGGGTAGGTAGAAGTTAATCAGGTTGGACACAATCCCTGTCCCTCATTGGGCTCACATTCTTAATCCCCATTTTACAGGTGGGGTAACTGAGGAGTAATAATAATAAAAACGATGGTATTTGTTAAGTGCTTACTATGTGCAAAGCACTGTTCTAAGCACTGAGGAGGTTACAAGGTGAACAGTTTGTCCCACGTGGGGCTCACAGCCTTAATCCCCATTTTACAGATGGGGTAACTGGGGCACAGAGAAGTTAAATGACTTGCCCAAAGTCACACAGCTGACAATTGGCAGAGCCAGGATTTGAACCCATGACCTCTGACTCCAAAGCCCGTGTGCTTTCCACTGAGCCACACTGCTTCTTCCCCAATCACACAGCAGACGTGGCAGAGCTGGGATTAGAACCCAGGTCCTCCTGATTTCCAGGCCCGTGCTCTAACCATTGGGTCATCTGCCTCCCCAGCAGTGAGTACTGAGCCCCTGCGGAAGAAATGAGGTGACTCGGGGCTCTGGGAAATCAACTGGGGGAAGTTTGTTGGAGGAGATGGGAAATAAGGAAGGATTTGAAGGTGACGGGAGCTGTGGTCTGTCAGATACGGGAGGGAGGGAGTGCCAGGATGTGGGAGGAGTGCGAGAGCTGGCGATGCATCACCCTCCTTGAGACTGTAGATTTTGGTTTGCTCACTCCGGGTGAGTGATGGTTTCTCTGATGGAACGAGGGCCTGCATTTGAATACCAACAGTTACAGTTGTTCATAATTTAAAAGGTATTAAGAGAATAGCTCTCGAGAAATGATCATCAGGAAGTATAACATTATTCAATTGATCTCTTTGGTGTGCCAATTATTTAATAAATGGGGAGGAATTAAAAGATATAAAACACTATTAGAACATAGAAGAAATCCCAGGAGAATGCAAAGTAATGGAGGACCTCTTTCTGCATAATAAATTGCAAATGTACATCCTGCTCTAAGAAGTGCTTTGTATAAGGCTCCGGGAGCCCTGACTCACATCTAGAGGGTTGTCGCTCCATTTTGATGTCACAGGGACCTGGAGGATAACCTGGGGAGAGTGAACGCAACAGACTCTGGACAGACAAAGCCACTTAGGCTCTATTATTCTGCGTAAATCCTGACTGAGGTGGTGGGCTTTAGAATCTCTGTTAAATTGAAAGCTCCCAGAGGCCAAAGATCATTTTTTATGTCCCTTTAGATGATAATGGTAATAATTATAATCTGCCCACAGTAAGCGCTAAATAAATATGACTGAATGAATTATAATAAATAATTGTGGTATGGAGAAGCACCATCGCCTAATGGTTGGAGCATGGGCCTGGGAATCAAAAGGATCTGGGTTCTAATCCTGGCTCCTCAGCTTGACTGAGGCCTGCTTCCACTCATTCGAGTTGAGTCAACTCCACCATCAACTCTGTCTCATGCTGCTGCTGCCCAACACAGGTGACTTTTGACTTGTAGCAGATTGCCTTCCACTCGCTAGCCACTGGCCAAGCTAGGAATGGGATGGATAGGCCTCTGCTTGACTCTCCCTCCCGTAGCTGAGACAGTACTCGAAATCTCCAGGTGCAATCATGAGAAGTTGTGTCTCAGTTCCCTCATCTGTAAAATGGAGGTTGTTTGTGACCCCCAGGTGGTTCATCAACTGTAACCAAACTGAGTAGCTTGTATCTATGCAAGTGCTTAATATAGTTCTTGGCACATAGTCCTTGCTTAATAAATACCATTTTTTAAAAATGTGACTCCAGACTTAGAGAAATGTGGACAACACTGACTCTATAGACTTTTAGTTTGGTCGTGAGAACCCAGTACCCTACTTCTGCCTTCTCTGATTAATTGTGCCCATCTCCCCCATTAAATTGTAAGCTTGTAAATTCCTCTGGGATAGCCAAGGATTCTATTAATGCAGTTGTACTCTCCCAAGCACATTGCACAGCACTCTTCACTCGATAGGTGCCAATAGGTAGACTTGGTTGCTCAATAGAGAAATTAGACAATCCTTAAAAATACCCACAAGATTTCAGAAGCTCTCTGACACTATGAATTCGTTTCAGTGAGAAATATGTGGATGTTTTTTCCTCCCTATCCACCCATGCAAATTTGGTCCATGTGTTACTATGGCCAGAACTCAAATTTCAGTTTTCAGAGACCTAAAAGATTTGTGTCACTAGATAACAAGAGGACTTATCTTTATGTGCAAATGCTATTGACGAGAGGGTCAGTCATGCATCAGTCCCATCCTTAGAAATGGTTACCTTGTTGTTAGTGCTTAATAGATGCCATTATAATCACTATTATTTAACACCATTTGTTAAGTGCTTACTCTGTGCCAAGCACTGTTCTAAGCGCTCGGGTAGGTACATGGTTATCAGGTTGGACCCAGTCCCTGTCCTACGTCAGGCTCACAGTCTAGATAGGAGGGAGTAGGATTTAATTCACATTTTACTGATGAGGTACAGAGAAGTGAAATGACTTTGCCCCAGGTCACACAGCAGATCAGTAGCGGTGCCAGAATTAAAACCCTGGTCTGCTGAATCCAGGCCATGGTTTTTCCACTGGGCCGCACTGCTAATACCTACTAAACACTGGGGAAGGAGGGAATAATCAAAACCGATCCAGTCCCCGTGGCAGGTCGGGATTACAGATCAACTGACTCCAGGACCGAACTCTTTCCACTAGGCCATGCCACTTGTACGTACTGAGCCCTGGAGAAAAAGAACATAATCCAATCTGATGCAGTCCCTGTGGCAGGTTGGGATTAGAAACCAGGTCTCCTGAATCCCAGTTATGTGTCCGTTCCACTTGGCTGCTTCTCCAGGCAGAGAGAAAAGGTGGTGAATGAGAAGGGCCCGTTTGGGGTTAAGATCATAGCTTATATCCATGTCTTGACTTCACAGTGACTCCTGAACACCATTCCTCATCTGGGAGTCTTCTTTGAGCTGTTCCTCAAAGGACTTAGGATAGAAATGTCTTCCTGAAACTGGTCCAAACTAAAGAAAGGCCAAAGCCCTAGAGAAACTTTCCCGAGGACTTCTAAATAGCAGTTTCCACCGACAGCCGGCACTTGGTTTTCTTCAGAAAACATACCCAACTTTCAATGTAGCTGTTTCCTGTCCAGACTTAACCAACTGAGAACACTGGTGTTTTGAGTGATAACTGAAGCTGTTGAACCTGCATGTGAAGAGAGTAGATTGGCAGCCCTTGCATTCCATCACAAGGATGTGATAGAGTTAAAGTTTGAGCTGTTTCTATCGCCTGCCCGAAAGTCCAGGGGATTTAGGTTTCCCACTCAGTTAAATCATGCCTTTTCACCAGAAATTTTAAGTATAAAGCATGAAGCCCATCCTCACAAGATTATTCTCTCCTCAGTGGCCTTTGAAGAAAATCTTAAGAGTCACATCACCAAGCGAAGCAATTAAACTGGTTTACCCAGTCAAGCTAGGAGGCTACTCCAGGAGATTCCGAGAATCCGAATCAAGTTCCAAATCGTCGTTCAGTGTGAGCAGGTACCTCTGAGCTTTTCCTTTAAACTTGTCCTGCTTATCTCCTTATCTAATCCAGGGCCAGACATGTCCCTGAAGGAATGTATTTTAAACTCTCGCTTAAACGTTATTACAGCTTCCTTTCTCCATGCTCCTTGCTGTCAGTTCAGAAGTCATTTGAAAATGGTGTCTTGCTTTTCTGCCTCCTCTGCCTTTTTAGGCTCTAAGGCATATCTAAATCTTGGAACAAATTGAGGCGTTTCGGGTCTAAAGTGATCTTTTTGCTGTAAGCAATGCCATTGGTCCCTATTATTTTGCCAATTGTAATGATGATAACAATAATAATAGTAATAACGGTGATATTCGTTAAGTGCATTCTATATGGCCAGCACTGTCTTAGGTCCTGGAGGGGATGCAATGTGATCACATGCGGTTCTTGTCCCTCTTAGGACTCATAATCTAAGAAGGAGGGAGAACAGATATTGATTGCATCCCCATTCTGCATTATGCAGCTGCAGGCCCAGTTGAGGAATGTATTTGCCCAAGATGACACAGCTTCCAAATGGAGGGGCTGGAATTAGAACCCAAGACAATCACTAGGTCCCTCAGACTTGTTCCCAGTTTGCGTAGGAGGGAGGAGGAAGCTGGAAGGAGAAGAGGATGTGGGAAGGCAGGAAGAGAAAGAAGGAAGCAGCTCAGCCTAGTGGATAAAGCACAGGCTTGGGAGTCAGAAGGACCTGAGTTCTAATCTCTGCTCCGCCACTTGTCTACTGTTTGACCTTGGCCAAGTCATTTCACTTCTCTTTGCCTCAGTTACCTCATCTGTAGAATAGGGATTAAGATGGTGAGCCCCATGTGGAACAGGGACTGTGCCCAACCTGATTAGCTTGTATCTACCCCAGTGTTTAGTACAATGCCTAGCACACAATAAATACCAGTGTGCAAGGTTTCGATTAGCTCAATCATCAGCAGGAGAGACCCCTTCTGAACCAAATAAAAGCAACTTGTGTGTTTCAGAATGACCACAGACAGAAACCTCTGGAGGGTCTAGTATCTAACCAAATGCAAATACGTCCCTGTCACGTGTCAGCCCTGGTTGGGTGTGGTGGTGTTTCTTTTAGCCTGGCTCCTTTTCCTCTATTTCCAGGTCCATCATTCCCTCTTCGCCCCTGCTTCCCTCCCTCCGCATCTGCCCCACCCGGAACATTTCTCTCCCTGGTTCCGCAGGATCCTCTCGCCAGAATCCACCTTGGTCAATCCGTTCCATGGAGCCGCGGGAGGCCGAACCTCAATCTTCCCCAGTAGAATCCCTCCCAGAGGACGAGAAAAAAAGCTATCTCAGTGGGAAATCTCAGCAGAGCTGTTGGAAAATGGAGTTCCCCCAGGGTTAATGGCAGCCTGACAGAGAGCTGCTAACTGGCAATCAGGGCTAAGGATCGCCTCGCTGTATTTGGAAGGGGAAATATGGCTTCCCTGAAAAGGGCCCGGCTTAGATATACAATCAGAGCGCGGGTTGGCTCTGACCCCAATCAGGGATGACCTTATTCCTCTGAACGGTTGTTTCTGAGGGGACGGGGGCGGGAGACTATTTGCGACCACGGAGTGAGGAAATTATCTTTAAGGGAGGATGAAGTGGAGCGTGTGAAAGGAGATAGGGATGAGGACTGTTGGCCTGGGAGGGAGAGACAAAGCTGGGTGAGACAGTCTCTTTCTTCTTGCTGGAGACAGTGGTGACCCGATCCAGGATTTAGGTGAGAATAAAGCCGACATTTCCAAATCAGTGACTCTCACAGCACCAGTCAGGCCAGAGGGATGACGCAGATAATGTCCAGTGGTAAGAGGAAATCATTGGATGGAGCCTATGTGGGGTCTATCTTTCTTTTTAAAAAAAAATGGTATTTGTTGAGCATCTACTATATGCTGGGCACTGTACTAAGCCGTGGGGTAATAACAATAATAATGATGGTATTTGTTAAGCGCTATGTGCAAAGCACTGTTCTAAGCCCTGGGAAGGTTACAAGGTGATCAGATTGTCCCACGGGGGGCTCACAGTTTTAATCCCCATTTTACAGATGAGGTAACTGAGGCCCAGAGAAGTTAAGTGACTTGCTCAAAGTCACACAGCTGACAGTTGGCAGAGCTGGGATTTGAACCCATGACCTCTGACTCCAAAGCCTGTGCTCTTTCCACTGAGCCACGCTGGGTAGACACAAGTAAATCAGGAAGCAGGTTGGACATTGTTCCTGTTCACACTCTTAATGCCCATTTTATAGATGTGGTAACTGTGGCACAGAGAAGTGGAGTGACTTGCCCAAGATCACAGAGTAGACTAGTGGAAGAGCCAGGATTAGAACTCAGGTCCTCTGACTCCCAGTCCCCACTGCGGATCCTGGTGAATGATCTGGGTGCTGGGGACCCTGCTATGATCCAGTGAGGGGAGAGAGAGAGAGAGCGAGAGCCAGACTCCCCAATTGTGAGGACACCCAAGTTCTTGACTGTAGCAAGGTGTGTGATCCAAGCCCCTTCTCAAATGCTCCCTTGTCCCATTCCAGACCCTGGAGGGAACACCACTGGTGAGGGAGGGAGAGCCTGACTAGTTTGCCTATGCCATCAGTTCCAGGATCCGCTTCTTCCACTTTGGTTCTCGGTCCCAAAGCATTTGGGATCAGACTTAAACTTATAATAATAGTAGTAATGATGACATTTATTAAGCGCTTACTACATGCCAAGCACTGTTCTAAGCGCTGGGGAGCTTACCAGGTGATCAGGTTGTCCCACGGGGGCTTACAGTCCTAATCCCCATTTTACAGATGAGGTCACTGAAGCCCAGAGAAGTTAAGTGCCTTGCCCAAAGTCACACAGCTGACAATTGGTGGAGCCAGGATTTGAACCCATGACCTCTGACTCCCAAGCCCGGCCTCTTTTCCACTGAGCCATGCTGCTTGTCTGTCGTTATCTGGAACTTATCTGTCGTTTTCCAAGTGGGGGCTATGTTTTTCACGCCGGGTCCAGTTGTCTGAAAGTGTTAATGCTAAATGGGTTAATGGGAGGCGGTGGATAGGTAATAATAATAATAATAGAAATAATAATAATAATAATAATGGCATTTATTAATTGCTTACTATGTGCAAAGCACTGTTCTAAGCCCTGGGGAGGTTACAAGGTGATCAGGTTGTCCTATAGTGGGCTCATGGTCTTAATCCGCATTTTACAGATGAGGTAATTGAGGCCCAGAGAAGTGAAGTGACTTGCCCAAAGTTACACAGCTGACAGTTGGCAGAGCCAGGATTTGAACCCATGACCTCTGATTCCAAAGCCCGGGCTCTTTCCACTGAGCCACGGTGGAGACAGTCTGGAAGTCAGTGAACCTGGGTTCAAGTTTTCACTCTGCCATGTTTCTGCTGTGTGACCTAGAGTAAGTCATTTAAATTCTCTGTGCCTCATCTGTGAAATGGGGATTCAATACCTGTTCTCCCTTCTACACAATCAAGCAACCAGTCAATCAATCAGTGGTATTTATTGAACATTTACTACATGCAGAGCACTGTACTAAGTGCTTGGAAGAGTACCATAGATCAAAATTAGCAGATATCTCTAGAAGCAGCTTGGCTTAGTGAAAAAGAGCACGGACTTTGGAATCAGAGGTCATGGATTCAAATCCCTGCTCTGCCAATTGTCAACTGTGTGACTTTGGGCAAGTCACTTAACTTCTCTGTGCCTCAGTTACCTCATCTGTAAAATGGGGATTAAGACTGTGAGCCCCCCCCCGTGGGACAACCAATCACCTTGTAACCCCCCCAGCGCTTAGAACGGTGCTTTGCACATAGTAAGTGCTTAGTAAATGTCATTTTAAAAAAAACGAGCTTGTAGTCTAGAGGGGGAGCCTCATGTGGGACAGGACCTGGGTCCAACCTGATTATCTTGTATCCACCCCAGGGCTTAGCCCAATGCTTGGCACATAGTAAGACCTTAATAAACACTGAGTATAATTGCTGTTGTTATTGGGATTAATAATAATAGCAAGAATGATGCAATCCTTATTGAACTAAAAACTTTGATTCTGGGCATTCAGTTCATGAAGAAGGTTTGTCCACAAGAATATTTCTGACATTCATTTTTCATAATCTTGTGTCCTCACTGCACAAATCCATTAAGTTTAGGTTCAATCTCTGCACAACAATTAGTCCACAGTGGACATTCGAGGTCAAGGACTCAGACGAATTTTAGCAGTGACCTCTCCACATCCACATCAATCATATTTATTGAGTCCTTACTGTTTGCAGAGTACTTTATTAAGTGCTTGGGACAATCTAACAGAGTTGATAGACACGTTCCCTGCCCACAATGAGCTTGACTCCATTCCCATCCAGATACACAGCACTGCACCATCAGCAGAGAGGTTTGCAGAGGTGGGTGGGAAACTGAAGCAGAGAAACATGAAGGACCTAAACAAATGATATGGAAAATGACAAGAAGTTGGAGCCTTTCCAAAACGGGCTGGCAGGAAGGTCTGATGCTCCATCTAGGCTGTAAATTCCACCCTCTAGGCAGTAAGCTACTTGAAGACAAGAAACATGTCTCCCAACTCTGGTGTATTGTATTCCCCCAAGTGCTTAGAGCAGTGTTCTGCACACATGACGTGCTCATTAAATGCCATTGATTTATTTACAGTGTGAAACCTAGAAGCCCCATAATTTTGCCACACTATAAGGATGTTATCCTTATTATTGTCATTATTATTGTTATTACCACCTTGGTTTTTATGTAGCACTTCAATGCACTTTCACATTACTGACCCCCTGTTTACCCTCTCAACATTCCTGTGAGATAGGGAGAAGCAGGTATTAATATCATCATACAGATGATGAAGTTGAGGCCCAGAGAGGTGAAGAATTTTCTCGAGGTCACACAGCCTACCAGTGGCAGAACCGGCACTAGAACTCGAGTCCCCTGACTCCCAGAATCGGGAGCTCTTCCCTGCTGCCACCTTGTCTCTCTTTTTTTTAAATTTACTGCCTGAAATTCACATATTAATCTTCATTATTCTTCATTAAAAAGGAAATAAAAATTGAAATTAGGAGACGGGGTTCAGGGAATCAAAATTGTATCTCGGGGAAAATAAAATGAACAATTTTCTTTAAATTGAAATATCGATCAAACAACTCCTGTGCCCATTGACATTCCAAAAGGATTTGAAACAAAAGACAAACATGATGTTTGGCCCTGATCATATTCCCAGGGAATTCCTGGCCTGGGCAAACGCTGACAGATAGCTGTTGTAATGAGCTTCCAAAGAATCTTGAAGTGGAAAAGGGGGATGTTTCTTTTTGGCAAGAGGCTACAGTTTCATTGCACTTGGAATTAGCTCTTTACAGGACCTAGAGCCAAGCTTCCATGGGCAAAAAGACTCATGTGTTTGGGCCAGTAGTGAGAAAAATTTCATTTTGGAAGAAAAGGAGTTTTGGGGATTGTTATCCCATTAGTGTGGTGGGAGACTCCAATGGGCCTGGGCACATGTGTACCTGGGTAGCTTTTATGTGAATATGTTTCTTTTCTTTGGGCTTGTTAATTTCATTTCTAGGCGTTCATAGATGTCACGCACTTTCATGTTTGTGTTTTGATCTTCCTTTTTCCTCCCCTATAAAACTGTAAAATTGCTTATTAACCATTAGCTCCTGGGGGTAAGTTATATATCTACAAGGTAATCAGGTTGGATGCAGAGTGTATAGCACATAAGATTCACAGTCTGTGAGTGTGAGGTGGGGCCTGGATCTGTTCTGACTGCCTTGTACTGGTAACTGAGGGTAACTGCCAAATTGAGAAGCAGGACTGCCTAGTGGAAAGACCACAGAGTGGGGAGTCAGGACATCTGAGTTCATTCATTCATTCAGTCATATTTATTGAGCACTTACTCTGTGCAGAGTACTGTGCTAAGTGCTTGGACAGTACAATTCAGCAACAAAGAGAGACGATCCCTGCCCACAGCGGGCTCACAGTCTAGAAGTGGGAAGACAGACAGCAAAACAAGTAAACAGGCATCAAAAGCATCAGTATAAATAAATTGAATTATGGATATATACACATCAAAACAAGTAAGCAGGCATTAATATAAATAAATAAAATTATATCTATGTACATATATACACAAGGGCTATGAGGTGGGGAGGGAGGGTAGACCAAAGGGAGTGATTTGGGGTGATGGGGGGGGGGAGCTGAGGAATTTTGTCCTCACCACTGTGTGACCTTAACCAAGGTCCCTTATTATTTCTCTATATGTGGGACAAAGGGGGCTGGGCTGGGGCGGTTGGGGAGAAGGGGTGATTATGTCTGTGTGTTTTTCTAATTTCTTATTGTGTATTCTCTCCCAGTGCTTAGTACAGTGCACTGGACCCAGTTATCAATCAAGCATATTTATTGAGCACTTACTGTGTGCAGAGCACTGTACTAAACTCTTGGGAGAGTACAATATAACAGAGTTAATTGACATGTTCCCTGACCACATACTGAATAAATTCCATTACTACTACTACTAGAAGCAGAGTGACCTAGTGGAGAAGAGCAAGAGCCTGGGAGTTAAATAATAATAATAATGGCATTTATTAAGCTCTTACTATGTGCAAAGCACTGTTCTAAGCGCTGGGGAGGTTACAAGGTGACCAGGTTGTCCCACAGTGGGCTCACAGTCTTCATCCCCATTTTACAGATGAGGTAACTGAGGCCCAGAGAAATTAAGTGACTTACCCAAAGTCACACAGCTGACAGTTGGCAGAGTCGGGATTTGAAACCATGACCTCTGACTCCAAAGCCCGTGGTCTTTTCCACTGAGCCACGCTGCTTCTCAATGACATGGATTCTAATCCCTGCTCTGCCACATGTCTGCTGGGTGAACTTGGACAAGTCCCTTAAGTTCCCTGTGCCTCAGTTTCCTCATCTGTAGAATGGTGATTAATCCTACTTCCTCTTACTATGACTCCCTCTGATTCCCAGGCCCACGTCCTGTCCATTAAGCCACACTGTCTTTTTCCTCTCTTATGACAGCCCCTCCAGCCCTCTCCTACTAGGTGCCCAAGTGGAAAAAGCCCAGATCTGGGAGTCATTGGACCTGGGTTCTAATCCCAGTTCAGCCACTTGCCTGCTGCGTGACTTTAGGTAAGACACTTTAACTTCTCTGGGCCCCAGTTTCCCCCTGTTCTCCCTCCCCCTTAGACTGTGAGCCCTATGTGGGAGAGGGACTGTGTCTGACGCGATCATTTTGTATCTACCACAGCACTTAGTATAATGCCGGCACATAGAAAGTACTTAATACCACAGTTATTATTTTTCTACCCCTTTCACTCTGTGGGGCCTCTTGACCTGTGGTATTGTCTTCCAGCAAAGTAAATCTGCATCTCCCAATTACTAATCTACAACAGATGAGCATCTGGTGGCAGCCCGTAGCTTGCTTGGGAGCAGCATTCCCCAGAATCACCTGGGATTGAGAGCCAGTGGAGCTGGGCAGAGCCTTTTAAACTGGTAAGTTCTGGCTGCCTCTCTTTTCTGTTTGCCTGCTCTGATGTACATGGTGGAAGAGCCTGCTTTATGGGGTGAGTAAGACCACTTTAAAATATTTGCCTCAAATCAGCTTTGTAAAGGTGGTATAGTTGAAGCTGCTATACAAGGGATAGTAATGGCGTTTATTAAGAGCTTACTGTGTGCAGAGTACTGAACTAAGTGCTCAGTGAGAGTGCCCCAGTAGCAATTAGACATGGTCCCTGTCTCTCCTGGGAGTGGGAGAGAAGGGGACAGGCTCCCTATTCAAGAGTAGAAGTGGGGAGAAGGGACTGAGGTGGACCCCTTAGGAAGGATGAAATGTTAAAGCCCAAAACCAACTAAAGCACCAAATGAAATCAGTGGAGCACTGTGTTTAAAACAAACAGAGTTCAAGCTCCCGAGAGCTCAGAGTTGAGGGTACAACCAGAGCCTTGACTCTCCCACTAGTTCTGCGGAGGCCTTAAGCTGTGGGGGAGTGCAGAAGCAGCTTTTATCCCCGGCCCAGTGGCCACAGAGCATGCTGAGAGTGGGGGCCCTCCATGCTGGGAGGGAAGGCGGCGGTTGCACGGTGCTTTTCTCAGTGGGGATGGAGAAGTCTGAGAGCAAGGGAGCGGCTTTTATCCCTGGCCCAGTGCCCATGGAGCAGGTTGAGAGCGGGCACTCTTGGTGACAGGAGGAAAGTGGCCATTTCCCAGTGCTTTTCTTGGCTGGGACGGAGGTGTCCTAGAGCAAGCAGCAGCAGCTTTTATCTCCAGCCTGGTGGGGACGGAGCATGCTGGTCACAGGGACCCTTGGTTGCGGGAGGGAAGCTGTACGCTGCTTTTCTCTGAGAGGATAGACGAGTCCTAGAGCATGTGGGAGCAGTTTTTTTCCCCAGCCTGTTGGGCATGGAGCATACAAGGAGCCTCTCTGCCAACCCCTTGCCCACCTCTTCCCTCTGGCCTTCAACTCCCTTCCACTTCATATCGGACAGACCACCACTCTCCCCACCTTCAAAGCCTTCTTAAAATCACATCTCCTCCAAGAGGTCTTACCTAACTAAGCCCTCATTTCTTCTACTCCCTGATCCTTCTTCATCGCCCTTACACTTGAATCTGTGACCTTTAAGCATTTGATATTCGCCCCACACCACTTAGGTCCTTATCTGAAATTTATTTTCAATAAATTACTCCCACTCCTGACTGTAAATATCTCATGGGAAAGGATAGCGTCTACTAATGCAGTTGAACTCTACTTTCCCGAGAGCTTAGTACGGTTCTCTGCACACAGCCAGAGCTTAATAAATACCATTTAATGATTGAGGGGAAAAATGATGGAGGAAGGATGGAAAGGAGAAAGTGAGCAAATGCCAAGGTGAATCCAAGGCTCATTGGCCTACATCAGATCTAGGATTTATCTTGGAGTTTTGAAAGTTATAAGGTAGTCGTTCAGTTCGTGGGGCCTACATGAGTGAACCCATCTTTTTTTAAACAACAATGTCTTAATTGAACAATTGTTTTGCACCCGACAACTGTTTTTTACATGATGGAATATAATAGCTCCATTATCTGTAATCTAACAAATCTTTCCTCTTCTAGCTCAGCCTTAGTGCAATGGGCCTTAATAGCTCACGGGAAAAGGAAGTGAGGTTGAAAATGCTTATAATTACAGTTTTGTATAGAATCCCACCATTAGCTCTGAAAATTACCTACCTCTTCAAACAGACTCATATTATTTATTTACAGTGAAGATTATACGGGTTCTTAATAAATTGTTTACAACCATTGTGTCGGCAGATAGATGGGCTCACGATGGATCCTAAAAGCCAGGGAAAGATGACTACTAGTCAGTACTCAAGCTATATATTTCTCTCTACCAGAGCCACCCTTTCAGCATATGGCTCAGTTTCCTTAAAACACGTTTTTTTTCACCTGGAACTATGCATCCAACAGCAACTATGATTTTATTATTTTAATCGAGGGTTCGCTTCAACAGCATGAGATAATGGTGCCATTTTCTGTGAGAGATCCTGCCATTCTTCCTTATTGATTGTCCATTTCCAGGAGATCCAAGTACAGTGAGAGAATACATATGTGTGGAACCTGATTATTTTGTAAATATTTAGATACGCACTCCCACTCCCTCAATTGACTGTGACTCAAAGCAGCTTGGGGAAAATTGGAAACCTAGTTCTGAAACTTTCCATGCTGAACAACTGTTTCCCAGGTTTCCAGTGGACAGCACTTGCAGGAATCCTTTGGAAAACTTTATCCTTTTGGGAGGTAGGGTGGGTCAGCCCACTAAAAGCTCGGGAGGTTTTCAGTCAGTCAGCAAATCTCATAGAGCTGAGAAATCCGGAAGGAAGTCTCTTGGCAGGAGGAAGGAGCAAGGGAATGTAACGTGGGGTTGAGGGGCCGGGGTGCCTTTTGTCAGAGTAGGGAAGGGTCCTCTGGAATGTGTTCCCATCTCCTATGTACCTGAGCTGTAATCAGTTTGTGACTAAATCCATGGGCTCCAGTTTATGTAATTACTGCAGGGTGAGAATTCAGATTTAGCCCGCCTCGCTCCTTTTCCCCTCACGATTCATTCTAATTTCCTGTGTGTATGGCATTTGAAGGTGATTTGAAAATGCCCGAAGCAATGCTGAATCTCTCTGCCAGTAGCCATACTCTCCCCAAAGGGCCTGGATTCCCACTCTAATCCTGGGTTGTGAAAGCCTGCACTTGGGGGGGAATCCAAATTGTAACAGCAAACACCTGCCTTCTACTGCCTAATGCCTGATTTCTGGCAGCTGTTTTTGGGCATCACCACTAATACTGTGGGCAAGGAATGTGTCTGTTTTTTGTTACAGTGTCCTCTCCCAAGCGCTCTGCAAAGAGTAACTGCTCAGTTAAATATCATGGACTAACTGACTGATAGTGAGAGGTGAGCTCCCTTGTCAACCCCGTCTACATCTGGCCTATTCCTCCTGGGAAGGTAGGGCATGAGAATTGTTCAGTGGAATCTGCTGCAGATTCTGTTGTTTTATAGTTTCCATTAAGCACTTACTATGTGCCAGGCACTGTACTAAGCGCTGGGGTAGATACAAGCTGATCAGGTGGGACACAGTCCATGTCCCACGTGGGGCTCACAGTCTTAATCACCAGTTTACAGATGAGGGAACTGAGTCTCAGACAAGTGAAGCAACGTGGCTCAGTTGAAAGAGCACAGGATTTGGAGTCAGAGATCATGGGTTCAAACCCCGGCTCCGCCAACTGTCAGCTCTGTGCCTTTGGGCAAGTCACTTAACTTCTCTGTGCCTCAGTACCTCATCTGTAAAATGGGAATTAAGACTGTGAGCCCCCCGCGTGGGACAACCTGATCACTTGTAACCTCCCCAGTGCTTAGAACAGTGCTTTGCACGTAGTAAGTGCTTAATAAATGCTATCATTATTATTAAGTGGATTTGTCCCAAGTCACACAGCAGACTAGTGGTAGAGTCAGGATTAGAACCCAGGTCCTCTGACCCCCAGGCCCCAGATGTATCCACTAGGCAATGCTGCTTCTCTGAAAGGCTGGAGAGACTGCTCAGCCTGAGCAGGGTTTCACTGCCCAGCAAGGACTTAGGGGTAGCCAAACTCCATTAGGGACCCAGTCTCCGCTTTCCAACATTCTTCGTATGGGAAAGCTAGGTGTGATTGAGCCCCAACCCTTGTAGTGTGTGGCAATCTGTTAAATGAGGGAACGTTTGTTGTATTTATAGTTCTTGTTAAGTGCTTACTGTGTGTCAAGTCCTTTGCTGATCGATGGGGTAGATAGAAGTTAATCAGGTCAGATACATTGCCTGTTCCACATCCGGCTCTCAGTCTAGGAGGAAACTGAGTCACAGAGCAGGTAAGTGACTTGCTCAAGGTCACACTGCAGGCGAATCGCAGAGCTCCGATCAGAAGCCAGGTCCTCTGACCCCCAGGTCCATGTAATATCCACTAGGCCACACTGCTACCGAAGCAGAATTGTCCAAGATGTAGCAGAGTCAGAATTGGAAAGTGAAAAACAAGTTTTGGGGCTGACCCAGAAATCCATAACAGCTGCGACTTGCTTCACTAATTGCAGTTTGGCTTGGAATCCCAAGATTTTGACTGTGCCGACGGTCTGTCTTTCTCTTTTTGGGTTGAGTTTTCCTGATGATACCGATTCTTTCAGCAGGTGTCCGATTTCTAGCGTGCTGAGGGCTGGTCACATCGCTCATGCTGTGGCTTATTTCCAATTGCTTTCTACATTCCCACTCTTTTGGTACTTGTTGAGTGCTTACAATGTGCCAAGCACTGTACTAATCTCCGAGGTAGACACAAAATAATCAGGTTGGCCACAGTCCATGTCCCCCGTGCATCTCACCATCTAAGGAGACGGGAAGTAGGATTTAATCCCCATTTTAAAGATGAAGGAACTGAGACTTCTAGAAGTGACTTTGCCAAGGTCACACAGCAGTCACATGGCAGACCCAGGATTAGGACTCAGGTCCTTTGACCACCAGACCCCTGCTCTTTCTGCTCAGTTCCCTTGTGTTGAAAATAGAATTTTATTTCCGATAAATGAGATGTTCCTTTGGTTATTTATGCCAGCAAATCACTCGAGTAAACTAGTACTGAGCTGCAGTACAACAGTAAATCGATCAGTGGAATTTGAGGTCTATGTGCAGAGCACTGTATTAAGCCCTTGTGTGAGTACAGTACAACAGAATTAGCAGACATATTCCCTGCCCAACAGTCATAAGACGTCAATTCCTTGCCCTCAAGGAGCTTATGATCTCCGGAGAGGGGAGAGAAATATAATTCACAGGCAGTGGTAACGGGAGGGAAAACAAGGATTTTCCTGGATGCAGTGATTAAATGTACACATATGTACATGATGATGATGATGGCATTTGTTAAGCGCTTACTATGTGCCAAGCACTGTTCTAAGCGCTGGAGGGGAAACATGGTAATCAGGTTGTCCCACGTGGGGCTCAGAGTCTTAATCCCCATTTTACAGATGAGGAAACTGAGGCACAGAGAAGTCAAGTGACTTGCCCAAAGTCACAGAGCTGACAAGTGGCAGAGCTAGTATTAGAACCCATGACCTCTGACTCCCAAGCCCAAGCTCTTCACGTGTCTATACTTGATAGGCAGGGTGGCCTAATGGAAAGATTACAGGACAGAAGTCAGAACATCTGAGTTGTAATCACAGCTCTGCCACTTGCCTGCTGTGGTCATATGACCAGTCACTAAGTCATTTCACCTCTTTGGGCCTCAATTTTCTCAGCTGTAGAAAGGGCATAAGAACACCAAGTTTCCTCTTTTTCTCTTCCCTCTCTTTTTCTCCTCCCTCTCTTTTTCTCCTCCCTCTCTTTCTCTCCTCCCTCTCTTTCTCTCCTCCCTCTCTTTCT
Organism: Tachyglossus aculeatus; assembly: GCF_015852505.1. NCBI lineage: Eukaryota > Metazoa > Chordata > Mammalia > Monotremata > Tachyglossidae > Tachyglossus > Tachyglossus aculeatus. Next base: position 9,013,600 of record NC_052071.1, read on the forward strand.
CTCCTCCCTCTCTTTCTCTCCTCCCTCTCTTTCTCTCCTCCCTCTCTTTCTCTCCTCCCTCTCTTTTATCTCCTCCCTCTCTTTTATCTCCTCCCTCTCTTTTATCTCCTTCCTCTCTTTCTCCCCTCCCTCTCTTTCCAATTGTGGAACAGAGACTGGATCCGGTCCTATTTTCCCGTGTCTGTGATCACTGATGGGATTCCCCACTTGCTAGAGAACCTGAATTCTTGTCCCAGCTCTGCCTTCTGTAGCTATGCCATCAGTGATGCACATTTCTTACCACAGGACTACCCAACGGCTTCTGCCGTGGGGGCAGCCCCAGAGGGCATTCTGAAAAGAGTTGGTAAACCATAACCATTTCCTCTTCCCTGCTCCAAGAATTCACGTCCTACTTTCTTCAGTCACCCCACTCATTCTTGATACTTAGAAAGTGGAGGGTACAGGACGTGAGTTTCTTTGGAGGCAGAGGAAAGGGAGACAGGGTGACCTAGCGGAAAGGGCTCGGGCCTGGTTGTCAGAGAACCTAGGTTCTAATCCCGACTCGGTCACTTGCTTTGGGTGAGTCATTTCACTTTCCTGAGCTTCAATTAACTCATCTGTAAAATGGGGATTAAGTCTTTCTCCCTTTGATTTAGACTGTGAGCTTTTCTGGTACAGGGACTGCGACCATCCTGATTATCTTCGATATACCTCAGAATTTAGTAGATAGCCTTCACATAGTAAGCACCTAAGTACCATTTAAAAAAAAAGAAAAAGGTAAAGAGAGTGAGTGGGCAGGAAAGTGGAGGGAATCAGAAAGGGAAGAGGGTGAGGCGGGTTTGTCAGTAACGTTTTTTCCAGCTTGTGAGGTCACAGTTAAAACCACGGATGAGAACACTCTCGTTCTGTGAGTCACCCAGTATTTCAGTTTGCTGGTCCCTCAGTTCTCCCTGGACATATCCCTATCCCACCTGTGTCTCTGAAGCAGCAAAGTTTTTCTCCGGCTGCTTGAAAATTTCCACCAAGATTCCTTTACAAGGTGATCTAAAAGCTGTGGCAAGTGAGTGCCAAGCTGGGGGAAGGGAAGGGATCTTCCTTGAAAAGAGTCCTTTGGTGATTAGAACCCTTCCTTACCCTTCACTCCAGTTTAAAGGCAGCTTAAGATCTATCAAGAGCACGACAACTCCTGCACTTCAAAAGAGGCTTTGCAAGCCTGCATGTCAAGTAGAATTCACTCAGTAGAGAGAGGGATAACCTTGGAAGAGCAAATGTGAATTTGATTTACCTGTCAATGTGGGTCAAGGATACCACAGCAGGGAGGTATGCTACTCCCACTCTTCAAAGAAGTACCCCTGTTTCTTGTCTAGTGAAGAGTCATGTGAGAGACTCCTCCTCTCTAAATGTGCTTGAGCATCAGTGGATGCCATTTACTGAGCTCCTGCTATGTGCAGGACACTTTTCTGAGCTTGTGAGAGGGCAGGAGAGTTTGTAGATGAAACCCCTGCCCTCGAGAAGCTAACAGTCCACCGGGGAAAGGACATAATTTCATTTGAAAATATTGGTTAAGGGCTTAAATGTCAGGCTCTTTTTTATGGTACTTGTTAAGCACTCACTTTGCACCAAGTACTGTTCTAAATGCTGGTGTCGAAACGAGCTAATCGGTTGGGACACAGTCCATATTCCACATGGGACTCACCGTCTTAATCCCCATTTGAAAGATGAGGGAACTGAGGCACAGAGAATTGAAGTGGCTTGCCCAAGGTCACACAGCAGACAAATGCAGCGTGGCTCAGTGGAAAAAGCGCGGGCTTTGGAGTCAGAGGTCATGTGTTCAAATCCCGGCTCCGCCAATTGTCAGCTGTGTGACTTTTTGGGCAAGTCACTTCACTTCTCTGTGCCTCAGTTACCTCATCTGTAAAATGGGGAATGAGACTGGGAGCCCCCCATGGGACAACCTGATCACCTTGTAACCTCCCCAGCGCTTAGAACGGTACTTTGCACGTAGTAAGCGCTTAATAAATGCCATCATCATTATTATTATTATTATTATTATTATTATTATTAAATGAAGGAGCCAGTCTTAGAACCCAGGTCCTTCTGACTCCCAGGCCCATGCTCTACCTACTAGACGGCTGCTCCTCTAAGCATTGGGTGATCAGGTTGGACATAGTACTTGTCCCCCATAAAGCTCACATTCTTAATCCCCGTTTTCCTGTTGAGGAAACTGAGGCACAGAGATGGGGAAGTGATTCGCTCAGAGGCACAGAGCAGACCTGTGGTGGAACAAGGATTAGAACCCAGGTGTTCTATCAATCAACCAATCAATCAATCGTATTTATTGAGCGCTTACTGTGTGCAGAGCACTGTACTAAGCGCTTGGGAAGTACAAGTTGGCAACATATAGAGACGGTCCCGACCCAACGGTGGGCTCACAGTTGGGCCCGGACTCCTTTCAGGGCAGACAAATGGCAGCAAACTTTGTGACTCCCAGGCCCCTGCCCTAACCCTATGCAGCAGACAAATGGCAGCAAACCTTGTGACTCCCAGGCCCCTGCCCTAACCCTATGCATCATCATCATCATCATCATCAATTGTATTTATTGAGCGCTTACTGTGTGCAGAGCACTGTACTAAGCGCTTGGGAAGTACAAATTGGCAACATATAGAGACAGTCCCTACCCAACAGTGGGCTCACAGTCTAAAAGGGGGAGACAAAACCAAACATACTAACAAAATACAATAAATAGAATAGATATGTACAAGTAAAATAAATAAATAAATAAATAGAGTAATAAATATGTACAAACATATATACATATATACAGGTGCTGTGGGGAAGGGAAGGAGGTAAGATGGGGGGGATGGAGAGGGGGACGAGGGGGAGAGGAAGGAAGGAGCTCAGTCTGGGAAGGCCTCCTGGAGGAGGTGAGCTCTCAGTAGGGCCTTGCAGGGAGGAAGAGAGCTAGCTTGGCGGATGGGCAGAGGGAGGGCATTCCAGGCCCGGGGGATGACGTGGGCCAGGGGTCGATGGCGGGACAGGCGAGAACGAGGTACGGTGAGGAGATTAGCGGCGGAGGAGCGGAGGGTGCGGGCTGGGCTGGAGAAGGAAAGAAGGGAGGTGAGGTAGGATTGGGCGAGGTGATGGACAGCCTTGAAGCTCAGGGTGAGGAGTTTCTGCCTGATGCGCAGATTGATTGGTAGCCACTGGAGATTTTTGAGGAGGGGAATGATATGCCCAGAGCGTTTCTGGACAAAGATAATCCAGGCAGCAGCATGAAGTATGGATTGAAGTGGGGAGAGACACGAGGATGGGAGGTCAGAGAGAAGGCTGATGCAGTAGTCCAGATGGGATAGGATGAGAGTGTGAATGAGCAGGGTAGTGGTATGGATGGAGAGGAAAGGGCGGATCTTGGTATGCAGCAGGCAAACGGCAGCAATCCTTGTGACTCCCAGGCCCGTGCCCTAACCCTATGCAGCAGACAAATGGCAGCAAACCTTGTGACTCCCTGGCCCCTGCCCTAACCCTATGCAGCAGACAAATGGCATCATTATCAATCGTATTTATTGAGCGCTTACTGTGTGCAGAGCACTGTACTAAGCGCTTGGGAAGTACAAGTTGGCAACATAGAGAGACAGTCCCTACCCAACAGTGGGCTCACAGTCTAAAAGGGGAAATGGCAGCAAACCTTGTGACTCCCAGGCCCCTGCCCTAACCCTATGCAGCAGACAAATGGCATCATTATCAATCGTATTTATTGAGTGCTTACTGTGTGCAGAGCACTGTACTAAGCGCTTGGGAAGTACAAGTTGGCAACATGTAGAGACAGTCCCTACCCAACAGTGGGCTCACAGTCTAAAAGGGGAATGGCAGCAAACCTTGTGACTCCCAGGCCCGTGCCCTAACCCTATGCAGCAGACAAATGGCATCATTATCAATCGTATTTATTGAGTGCTTACTGTGTGCAGAGCACTGTACTAAGCGCTTGGGAAGTACAAGTTGGCAACATGTAGAGACAGTCCCTACCCAACAGTGGGCTCACAGTCTAAAAAGGGGAATGGCAGCAAACCTTGTGACTCCCAGGCCCGTGCCCTAACCCCATGCGGCAGACAAACGGCAGCAAACCTTGTGACTCCCAGGCCCCTGCTCTGTCCCTATGCCATACTGCTTATCTATCGATGGTTATCGATTGATCTCTGCTATGTACTAAGCTGACAGTCTAAATTGGTTTAATCTCCATTTTATATATGAGGCAACTGAGGCACCGAGAAGTGAAGCAACATGCCCAAGTTCACCCAAGAAGTAATTGGCAGAGCTGATTTTAGGACCCAGGTCCTCTGACGCCCAGGCTCTTTCCAGTAGGCCACATTAAGCCCGGTGTGGGCAGGGATTTTTTTTTTAATGGCATTTATTAAGCGCTTACTATGTGCAAAGCACTGTTCTAAGCACTGGGGAGGTTACAAGGTGATCAGGTTGTCCCACAGGGGGCTCACAGTCTTAATCCCCATTTTACAGATGAGGGAACTGAGGCACAGAGAATAATAATAATAATAATGATGGCATTTGTTAAGCGCTTACTATGTGCCAAGCACTGTTCTAAGCACTGAGGGGAATACAAGGTGATCAGGTTGTCTCACAGTCTTCATCCCCATTTGACAGATGAGGTCACTGAGGCCCAGAGAATAATAATAATAATAATAACGATGGCATTTGTTAAGCGCTTACTATGTGCCAAGCACTGTTCTAAGCGCTGCGGGGGATACAAGGTGATCAGGTTGTCCCATGTGGGGCAGGTGATCAGGTTGTCTCTCAGTCTTCATCCCCATTTGACAGATGAGGTCACTGAGGCCCAGAGAATGATGATAACAATAATGATGGCATTTGTTAAGCGCTTACTATGTGCCAAGGGGGATACAAGGTCATCAGGAGTGAAGTGACTTGCCCAAAGTCACAAAGCTGACAAGTGGTGGATCCTGGATTCGAACCCATGACCGCCAACTCCAAAGCCCGTGCTCTTTCCACTGAGCCACACTGCTTCTCGTCTCTCTTTATTGTCTCTATTGCTGAACTGTACCGTCCAAGTACTTAGTACAGTGCTGTGCACACAGTAAGCTCTCAGTGAATGCGATTGACTGAATGAATGAATTTTTTCACATCTGTTTTATACAACAATGTTGTCTTAATCTCTTTTTGAACAGCTACCTAGCTAGAAAAGTTCTACAACTGAGGAGAAAATGGCAAGCGTGCTTTCAAAAATTAACTTGTGAAATGATAGTATTTAAATGAGCATCTACTCTGTGCAGAGCACTGTAGGAAGCATTTAGTGGAGTGAAATAGGAACTAGACATCCTTTTCCTTAAAAAATTGACAATGTATGTGCAGAACACTGTAATAAACCCTTGAGAGAATACAGTAGTTAATAGATGTGATCCCTGTCCTCAGGGAGCCTATGGTCTACTCTGTGCAGAGCCTTATAGTTAGCCCTTGGGACAGTCCAAAAGAGTTAGCAGACATGATCTCTGCCCTCAAGAAGCTTCCAGTCAACTTGTCACAATGCTCTGTACTGAGAGCTCAGAAGGAGGCTATGCAATAGAGTTTTTGACCTCAAGGACCTCTGAGCGAAGTTTATAGTCTACTTCATTCAGGTAATTATGCTAAGCCCGTGAGAGAGTTCAGTAGAGTGCAATAGTCATGATTCCTTCCCTGAAGGACTTTACCGTCTAATGGGGGAAACTGTACAACACATTCGTTTGAAACTACCTCAGGAACGTCTGCTGTGGGATGAGCACTGTACTAGGCTCGTGGGAGTGTATAGCAAAAATAAAAAATGTAGTCCCTTCCTTCAAGGAGTTTGATCCAAAGGGAAGTCAGGCAGATGGGACCAGAACTATATCTGAAAAAGTGAGGTCATGGTTCATTCATTCAATCGTATTTATTGAGTGCTTACTTTGTGCAGAGTGCTGTACTAAGCGCTTGGGAAGTACAAGTTGGCAACATATAGAGATGGTCCCTACCCAACAGCGGGCTCCTGATATAAAACTATGGCAATGGCTTGTGATTTTTACAGTGCCCTGCATATCATTACTACTACAACTTCAATCACCCCCATTGGACAAATGGATAAATAGAAATAATAGAAATACCTTCAGATAAAGAAGTTGCCTCATATTCAAGGGGTTTTGGGGAAGAAGAGATCCCTTTTTAATCACCTAATATTAAAAATGTCTGTTGATTCAGGAAGTGGCTTCTGTCCTTTCTATGGCAGTATAGCTGATGTCCCTCAAATCCAGTGCTATCGTGTAGTTTTGGAGGACTGGGCATCAAACTAGCCCTGGACCTGCATATAAAGTCAGAAACAGAGAAGCTGTCTGACCTAGTGCATAGACCTTTGGCAAGGGAATCAGAAGGACCTGGATTCAAATCCCGGCTCTACAACTTGTCTGCCGTGTGACCTTGGGCAATTTGATTGATTCATTCATTCATTCAGTCGTATTTATTGAGAGCTTACTGTGTGCAGAGCACTGTACTAAGCACTTGGAAAGTATGATTCGGCAATGGATGGAGACAGTCTCCACCCACAAGCGGGCTCACGGTCTAGAAGGGGGAGACAGACAACAAAACAAAACAAGTAGACAGACATCGATAGCATCAAAATAGATAAATAGTATTATAGATATATACACATCATTAATAAAATAAAATAATAAATATGTACAAATATATACCCAAGTGCTGTGGGGCGGGGAAGGGGGTAGAGCAGAGGGAGGGAGTAGGGGTGATGGGGAGGGGAGGAGGAGCAGAGGAAAAGGGGGGCTCAGTCTGGGAAGGCCTCGTGGAGGAGGTGAGCTCTCAGTAGGGCTTAGAAGGGGGCTAGTTTGACGGATGTGAGGAGGGAGGGCATTTCAGGCCAGGGGAAGGACGTGGGCCGGGGGTCAATGGTGAAACAGGCAAGAATGAGGTACAGTGAGGAGATTAGGGGCAGAGGAGCGGAGTGGTTGGGCTGGGCTGTAGGAGAGAGGGGAAGTGAGGTTGGAGGGGGCAAGGTGATGGAGAGCTTTGAAGCCGAGATTGAGGAGTTTTTGTTTCATAAGGAGGGTGAAAGCCAACCACTGGAGATTTTTGAGGAGGGGAGTAACATGCCCAGGGCGTTTCTGCACAAAGATGATCCGGGCAGCAGCGTGAAATATAGACTGAAGTGGGGAGAGACAGGAGGATGGGAGATCAGAGAGGAGGCTGATGCAGTAATCCAGTTGGGATAGGATGAGAGATTGTACCAGCAAGGTAGCGGTTTGGATGGTGAAGAAAGGGCGGATCTTGGCGATGTTGTGAAGGTGAGACCGGCAGGTTTTGGTGACAGATTGGATGTCCGGGGTGAATGAGACAGCGGAGTCAAGGATGACACCAGGGTTGCGGTCTTGTGAGACTGGAAGGTTGGTAATGGCGATGGCAGCACAGATTCACTTATCTGGGCTTAAGTTACCTCATCTGTGAAATGGGGATTAATACTGTGAGCTCCATTGGATAAGCCTGCACGTACCCCAGTGCTTAATACAGTGCTCAGTACAGTGCCTGGCGCATAATGAGTGCTTAACAAATTTCATAAAAAAAAAGAAACCAAAAAAAAAATTAACTGATGTAAATGGTTATCCATTCTGGCCACCCAAATGAGAAAGATGCAAGTTGATAGCTATTCTCCTTTTCCCCTTTATCAGTAATGAAAAATAGCACAGAAACAATGACCTTTTGTTGTTAGTTCCTGATGTGGAAGCAGGGAGGCAGAATGAAACACTAATGGAAAAAATACCGAATTTTGAAAAGGTCAGCAGAATGGCAGTGCCACCGCTGCATAATTAGCAGGGTATTAGCCCGTGTCTTGATTTGATTGCAGGTCTGGTAATTGATATAGCTCCTATAAAAAGCATATGGAGAGGAGATTTCCAAAATAACGTCCACCAACTCTTTAGTACCCTCCCAAGCCTCAGTACAGTGCCCTGCATACAGCAGGTGTTTAGTAAATACCTTTAATTGATCAGTTGCTGTCAACCTGAGATGAGACTTTGAAAATAGCATCTTTTTATCTTACTGCACTCTCGCAAGCTCTTAGTATGGTTGCTTGCCAGCGGTTGGCTTCTAATCGATCATTTTGAAGACTTTGATTTAAAATTCTCCTCCTCTCCAAGTGTGGAGAGTCAATTTCTCCTCACTCGCCCTGGAGTTGGGGTCCTTGGAGACTGACAATTCAGCAAGTGGCTTGAACCACATTTATCTGAGATTTAATACAAGGCATGGACCTTTTCTCTACAATTTCCCTGAAATGCTAATGTTTCCCGAGGGTTTTCCTTTCTGACTACAGTGGCGAATACACCCGCTCTGTCCTGGATGCCAGAGGAGAGACAGCTTTTTTTCCAGGAAGCTTTAGGTGGCATTCAACCTTAAGCGGCCCTATAAGACCCACTAAACGGTTGGTTGAAAGTCATCGTATTCGAGTTAAAGCTGCTGCCAATTGTCTTGTACTTACCCTAAGAGATGTCTAGTTGTCGACTTTTATGAGGTTTCGGAAAGTTTCGCATACTCCAAAACAACTGGTTTCCGCAGACTTCCTCTCATCACCGTATTGCAAGGAAAACTGCAGGTTTAAAAGTCCAGGAAAATGATAGAATACTGAACCCTGAGAGAACTTGTCATTTGTCCATATGAAAGGTGATGGATTCTTTATTATTAGAGTGAATTATGGTATCCTGAGGGGTACCTCCCTCTCTGGTGCTTCAAAATTGTAAAAACCTCCCATAGCCCTTTCCCACTCCCATAAGCCTTCAAAAATATGAGATAGTTTCAGCTCGGCACTTTACCTTAGAATGTTTTGCCTCTCCCAGGGTTAGACTTATTCTGCTTGGTTGTTCACAAAGCCAGGCTCCTGCGACTGCTCTGGAAAGGTTAATATTTACTGCCTGTGTTTGACTGGGAATCACAGAAGTATTTAGAAAACTGTGCAGGTGAGACAGCTTTATCCATTACTTATTCAACTCTTAAGACCCTATTCAAGCATCTTGTTTGTTGTTTCAAAAGGTAAATAGAAAGGAAAGAATAAATCTTTGAAATCTGTTGTTTCTGCTGTTGTTCTGACTACTGGAGCAAAGAGGAGATTGTGTAGATATTGTGTAGCCCTTTTTATTATGAGTGAATTAAATAGGCTTATTATGTCACCACTGGCTCATTGGGCCCTGCTTTAAGAGGGCCTGTCCCTGCTGTGGTCAAATGTCTCACAGGAATTATCATAGTAATAATAATAGTAATTAAGTGCTTAGTATGTGCCCAACACTGTACTATGTCCTGGGTTAGATGAAAATGAATCTGGTCACACACAGTCCCTGTCCCATGTGGTGCTCACAGGCTAAGGAGAAAGGAGAACAGGTATTTAATCCCCATATCACGGGTGAGGAAATCGAAGGGGCCCAGTGAAGTGATTTACCCTAGGTCACCAAGCAGTTGCCAACTTGTACTTCCCAAGCGCTTAGTACAGTGCTCTGCACACAGTAAGCACTCAATAAATACGATTGAATGAATGAATGGTGGCATCTGGATTTGAACCCAGGGCTTCTAATGCCCAGGCCCAAGTTTTTTCCGCAAAGCAATGCTATCTGCTGTCAAGGAACTTGATAGGGGATGAATATTATTTTTTTTTCTTAATTGCATTTGTTAAGCATAAGACAAAACATTTGTTAAGTGCTTACTCTGGGCCAGGTACTGTACTAAGCATTGGTGTAAATACAAGTTAATTAAGTTGCTTTCGGTCTGTGTCCTACATGGGGCTCAGAGTCTTAATCCCCATTTTACAGATGAGATGATTGGGGTACAGAGAAGTGAAGTAACTTGCCCAAAGTCTCACAGCAGACAAGTGGTGGAGCTGGGATTAGAACTCAGATCCTCTGACTTCCAGGCTCCTGCTCTTTCCTTGAGGCCACTCTGTTTCTCAAAATTCCTAAGGCAGATCCCATCTTCCCTGTACCCCCCTCCCCCCCAACCACCCATCTGGGAAGGATTTGGGATTCTAAGGATTTCTCCAGTAGCGACTTCAGATGGAAGCTAGAGAGGCTGATGCCTTTCACCATATATTTGGTTTACGCTTGTCTTATTCAGGCCTTGCTATGTCCTTTCTTTATTCTCTGGTTGCTCCTGGCCTTCTGCACCCTAAGAGTCCCTAAAGCTCCTCCCACAGCTACAGATCCAAATTTAGAGGCTGGAGGCTTTTTTTAGTTCCCGGGCTGACCTGAGAAGACACCTTCTCTTCCAGGTCAGTGTTGGCTCTCAAACTCTGCTGTGGGTCCAGTGGACATAGAACAGTTCTCGTCAGCCAGAGGTCTGGGTTTGAATTATGACATATAATTTTTCATTATGGTCTTCACCAAATGCTCATTTCAAGCTCAGCACTAGGGTAGGGACAAGGTTATCAAATTGGACCCGGTTTCTGCACCACACTTGCAATCCCAGTGGAGGAAACTGAGATCCATGCAGGTCAAGTGACTTGCCCTAAGTCTCCAAGAGAGGTGAGATGATTCACCCCAGGTCATCTATAGAGCTAGGGCTAGAATGCAGGTTCTAGGCTGCGTGAGAAGCAGCATGGCTCAGTGGAAAGAGCCCGGGCTTTGGAGTCAGAGGTCATGGGCTCAAATCCCGGCTCCGCCACTTGTCAGCTGTGTGACTTTTGGCAAGTCACTTCACTTCTCTGGGCCTCAGTTCCCTCATCTGTAAAATGGGGATTAAGACTGTGAGCCCCCAGTGGGACAACCTGATCACCTTGTAACTTCCCCAGTGCTTAGAACAGTGCTTTGCACATAGTAAGCGCTTAATAAATGCCATTATTATTATTATTAGGCTCGACTCTTGGTGAATCAATTCATGTTATTTATTGAGAACTTACCCTGTATAGATTAAGCAGCATAACTTGGCAGAAAGCTCACGGGCCCGGTAATCAGAGGACCTAGGTTCTAATCCTGGCTTTGCCACTTATATGCTGTGTGACTTGGGGCAGGTCACTTAACTTCTCTGTGCCTCAGATTCCTCATCTGTAAAATGGGGATTAAACCCCATGAGCCCCATGTGGGACCTGAACTATGTCCAACAGCATTATCTTGTATCTAACTCAGCGCTTAATACATTACTTGGCACAACATAGTAAGTGCTTAAATGCCATAAAAACCAACAGAACGAGTACTGTACTCAGCATTTGGGATAGTACATGGCAATAGAGTAGTTAGACATGATCCCTCTAATTGGGAAGACAGACAGTAAAGTAAATGACAGGCAGAGAGTTCTAAGTTGCTTTCAATTTGCTGTTAGGATTGGGGAAAGATCACAGGGCATGGGGCACTATAACCACTAGGTCTCCCTGTCTTCCAGTTTTTATGAGTCATTGGCAGGTGCCATACCCCTGCCCACTTGCTTGCTTTTTTGTCCTCCGTCACCTGGTGAGAATACCACTGCAAAGGAAGAGAGAGTGAAGTGAGAAGGAGAGAAGTGAGGTGAGGTAGGAGGGGGCGAGGTGGGGATGGACTGTTTTAAAACCAAGGGTGAGGAGTTTTTGTTTGATGCAGAAGTGAATAGGTAACCCCTGGAGATTTTTGAGGAGGAGGATTACATGTCCTGAACATTTCTGTAATACAGTGTTCTGCACATGGGTAGTGCTCAGCAGATGTGAATGGTTAAATTACAACTCCTTGATTGTCCAGTGATTTCCTTTATAAAAATGTGCATGTTGGAATGTTTACTGTGAGAAATGTTTTAAGCTAAAAAAGTGATTACTGAGTAAAGATTTTTAAAACATTCATCACTTAGCTAATTCCTACCCTCAAAAAGATTGGAATATCACCAGGTCCTCCTTTGGAAGATGAAAAATGATTTTATTCCTAGTTAGACATAAAAGGTTGAAGTAGGCAGGGATTATGTCTCATAACTCTGTTCTGTTGTCCTCTCCCAAGTGCTTAGTGCTCCGCACAAAGTAAGGGCTCAGTAAATACGATGAATTGTTATCACAGCTTCTGTCACGGAACAGAGCCCCAGTTAGATGAACACAGACTAAGGAAAATCTTGAGCAAAGATTTTACTCTTCAGAGTAATAGGGCAAAAGTGTGGCAGACCTGTTCTCGAGAATCAGAGTAGCCAAGTGGGTAGAGCAGGGGCCTGGGACTCAGAGGATCTGGGTTCTAATTCTTGCTCTGCTATTTCCATGCTATGTGACCTTGGGCAAGTCACTGCACTTCTCTGCACCTCCGTTTCCCCAACTGTGAAATGGAGATTAAACACTTGTTCACCCTCCTACTTGGACTGTGAACTTCATTTAGGGCAGGGACTATGTCTAACCTAATTAACTTGTATCTACCCCAGTACTTAGTACAGTGCTTGACACACTGTAAGTACTTAACAAATACTATAATAATGATAATATGAGGAAGATTTATAATGAATGACAAACATTTGAAAATAATTTAGTTGTCCACCAGCCAGATGTGAGCTAATATCTCTTCCGGGTGTTCTACCATGAAGAATTTCTAGTCTCTCCACCTTTTGTCCTTAACTGATATATCAGCAGCCCTGTGCTTGTGAGAATTGATCTTCTTTATTAGAACTCCAATAGTAATTTATTTTCAAGTCTGCCTTCCACCACCAAACGGATTGCAAACTCCTTGAAGCCACAGGCTGTGCCTAATAACTCTTTGTAGTCTCCCAAGTACTTAATACTGTGCACCATACAGAGTAAATGCTCAGTAAATACTATTGATTGTGTCTGTTTTCTCCAATTAGACAGCCTGCACTTTGAAGGCAGGGATGGTGTCAATAATAGGCACTCAGTCAATATACCGTTGGTCAGTAGACTGAAAATGCACAAGTAATATGTCTAAATGGAACCTTAATGAACAACTGCATTGACATCTTTCCCTTTAGGAAATTTTAAAATGGACAGAACATCTTAATGTATTTACAGTTGTAAATGTCGATCGTTATTCTGCAATCCTGACAGTGAGATAAATGGATAGCTCTCAAATATTCTTCTTTAGACCTTCCGTCTGTCCCTCTTATAAGTCCGTGATCTTCATGGGAACCAACACCATGCCCAATATGACCTGGTTTCCCTTGTCTCCGGTAGAATCAATCAATCAATGGTATTTATTGAGCGTTTAATATATGCAGAGCACTATACTAAGCACTTGGCAGAGAATGACACAACAGGGTAGATAGATGTGTTTCCCTCACACACGGAGTGTAGAGATGTTTCAGGCTTCTCTCTGACACTAGTCTGGAAAGCCCTCGCTTCTCTTGTGGTCAGTTTCTGGTATCACATTTAAGAATCAGGCCTGGGAAGATTCTATTGATCTCTGCTCCCCAAGGAAAAATGAAAAATGTCATCTAGCAACTGGGGATGAAATTTTATGCATTGCCTTTATTTCTAGCATTCACCATGGCACTGACACGTGGGCTTTTGGTGACACCTATGATCAGTGAAATTTCTCCAAAAAAAGCAGCTAGCTACTGCTCCGAGTCACAGTCATAATTGTATTTGTTAAGCCTTTCCTGTGCGCCACACACTGTGCTAAGGACTGGGATAGATGGCCTCTTATCTGTTGGTATTTTCTGTTCCACATGAGTTCACAGTCTGAGGAGGGAGAATAGCAGCGTAATCCCCATTTTACAGATGAGGAAACTGAGGCACAGGGAAGTTGAGTTAGAGAAGCAGCATGGCCTAGTGGAGAGTGGGGGGGCCTAGGGGGTCGGAAGGAACTGGGTTCTAATTCCGACTCCATCACTTGTTTGCTGTGTGACTTTGGGCAAGTCGCTTCGCTTCTCTGTGCATCACAGCTCATCTGTGAAATGGGGATCGATACTGTGAGCCCCATGTGGTACGTGGACTGTGTCCAACCTAGTTAGCTTGTATCTACTTTTGTGCTTAGTATAATGCCTGGCACACGTTAAGTGCTTAACAAAAACCGCAATTATTGTAAGTGCTTACTATGTGCCAGGCACTGTACTAAGGGCCGGGGTAGGTACAAGGTATTTGGGTTGGGCACAGTCCCTTTCCCACATGGATGGTCACAGCCTTAATCCCCATTTTACAGATGAGGAAACTGAAGCACAGAGAAGTGAAGTGACTTGCCTAATGTCACCCAGCTTTCTATATGTCCACACTGCCTTTATTAGCCACATAGACCCAGGAGGGCCTGAAGTCCCGATGACCAATTCAGGATCAGATTGTGTTATCCCTGCTGTCCACAGAGATTCCAGTAAAGCGAGATCCTCTGAGAAACCTGCTAACTGACTTTATGGCAAAATCAATAATTTCCCTTATACAGCAGAGCCCTGAAACTTCCCATCAGTGTCTGTTCACAGCTGGTCTCCCCCTCGACCCCCAGGAGGCCCACTAAGAAGGCTGCAGGACCGAGTTAACTTTGGGGTCCCTGGGAGCCCCGAGATCTCCAGAGGCAGAGAAGGAAACATCCTTCAGAGGGAAGGAGCTCTGACCAGGGAGAGCTGTCAGTCATTGACTCCCTCCCCTGATCCCACCCCTCTGACAGAATGGGAAGAAGGCAGTCTAGACTTGTGGAAAAAGCCCAGGACTGAGAGTCAGAAAACCTGCCTTTTAGTCCCACTTCTTCCAATTGCCTGTAAATGTGCCTCAATTTCTTCATCTGTAGAATGAGGATAAACTGCTCCCATCCTAAACTTGGAAACAGGGGCCGTGAACCATCCGATTAACTTGTATCGACCCCGGTGCTCATCAAAGTGCTTGGTACGTACTAAATGAATAATAAATATTATAATAATTATTATTGTTATTATTACTGTTGCTGTGGTTGTTAGGCAAGGAAGGAGGAGAGGAGAGTGAACATGTCTGTCAACTTTGTTTAATCGAGGCATAAATCATTCACTCATCTCTAGAAGCATTGTAGTGAGGATCATGGAATGAATCTTCCTCGATCTGCTTAAGTCTGTACCCTCTTTCCTCTCCGAATCTGGGAGCTCAGAATGTGTCAAAAGACTTACTGAGTTCTAGATTCCTTCCATGGGGTAGAATGTGCAGATAAGCAGCCACCAGGCCCGGCTGGTGGACAGAAGTCAGGAGAGGGATTGCTTTCTGCAACTGAGACTTGGGGAAGATCGGGGGTCCAGCGGTCTCCCCATCACGGTCTCTGGGGCTGAGGCTCCTGCAATGGAGTAGAAATGACCATCTCTAAGTGGGCACAGGAAGAGAAGGAGGGTGAGTTTTTCTGGTCTGCCCAGATTCACCCAACCACCTGAATTGACGTCGTCATTTCGGGGAGCCGTGTGATCTTCAGTGAGAGCCATCTCTGAATCACTATGTAGCACAGAGCATGTTGATCAATCGTTTTGAGAGAAACCGCTTTAGAGAACAGCCCAAGACACCAGACCTCAGGAGGTAACGTTGTGATAAGAGTCCAGGGTGAGGGAACCCATTTGGACTGTGGTGATCTGGCTGGCTAGCCAATCAAGAAAGGAGGTGGAGGAGGCGATGAGATGGGTGCATACTCCAGGTGCATAGCAATTTTTTCCTTCTGGTGTACAATGACGTTAAGAAAAAAAAATCATGGTGTTTGTAAAATTATTCCATGACTGTGAAAGCTAGAATGTAGCATGTCTAGTATGGGCCAGATGGGCTCAAGGCTGGCCCCTCCCAGGGTTGCCACTAGAAACAGATTGAGCCGGTAATTGGGTTGGACTCAGATTCACATTCAGTCATCTATCGTGGGGCAGCCGGCTGCCTTCCTCCCAGGGAGTGATGGTCTGGCTGTTGTGTGGCATATATTCCTGAACACAGGCTGGTTTGGGTGCTGCGTTAATAAATGAAGAAATCTTTAAGCACATGGTCAGAGGCCAAGAACTGTGGGCACTGCTCATGCTTCCCTCAGTTCAGGTGGGACGGCAAACGGAATGAAGTCAAGTAGTAATATGTCCAATGAGTTAGTGAATGGTATGGTATTTATCGAGCGCTTACTTTGTGCAGAGAGCACTAAACACTTGGAATAGGACAACAGGGTGACTAGCCACGAGCTGGCAGTCTAGTTTCTCGAGCTTCAAAAACCCCAAGTCGAGGTATTTGTGAAGCTCAGGTGGCCATTGTTTTTTGTTTTTTGTTTGTTTTAATGTTTACTGTTGAGTGCACATATAGGTGATCTGTGATGCCCCCCCCCCCCCCCACTTCCCAAAACCCAACCCTTGGCTTCACATTGCAGATCTATCTAAACTCTGGCTCCATAATCTGTGTATTTCCTACATAGAAATAATAATACTGTTCTTAGTTAATAATAATAATCATAATAACAATGACATTTATTAAGTGCCTGCTATGTGCAGAGCACTGTTCTAAGTGCCGGGGAGGTTACAAGGGGATCAGGTTGTCCCACGTGGGGCTCATAGTCTTAATCCCCATTTCACAGATGAGGTAACTGAGGCCCAGAGAAGTTAAGTGACTTGCCCAAAGTCACACAGCTGACAATTGGCAGAGCTGGGATTTGAACCCATGACCTCTGACTCCAAAGCCCGGGCTCTTTCCACTGAGCCACGCTGCGTCTCCAAGTTAAGTGCTTACTATGTGCCAAGCATTTGTTGCAAACAAATCAGATACAGACACTATCCCACACAGGACTCACGGTCAAAAGAGTAGAGAGAATAGGTACCTAATCCCCATTTTCCAGATGAGGAATCTGAGGCCTAGAGAAGTCAAGTGACTTGTCCAAGGTCACACAGGAGGCACGTGGAGTCCTTCTGACTCCCAGGGCCAAGCTTGCTTTCCTGCTTGTTGGCAAACACAGACTCTAACTACTTCCTGAATCACTTTTCCGAGACACAGAGCTGCAGAATACTTTGGTTGAAAGTTTGAAGTGACCAGAACAGGTAAAAGCCAGCTTCCAAGTCATTCACACTGCTTCAAATCAAGACCCTTAATCCAATCATTTATCCTATCCCGCCTTGATTACTGTATCGGCCTCCTTGCTTACTTCCTGCCTTCTGTCTCTACTTACTCCAGTTCATACTTCACTCTGCTGTCTGGATCATTTTTCTACACAAGCATTCAGTTCACGTTTTCACACACCTCAAGAACATCCAGGGGTTGCCCAGCCCTTAGAACAGTGCTTTGCATGTAGTAAGCACTTAATAAATGCCATCATTATTATTTTCTACCTCTGCGTTAAACAGAAACTGCTTTAAAGCATTCAATCACCTTTTCCTCTCCTACCTCACCTCACTACACTCCTAATACAACCTAGTGCACATATTTCACTCCTCTTATGCCAACCTTCTCACTGTTCCTCTATCTCATCTATCTTTTCACTAATCTTTCACCCATGTCCTGATTCTGACCTTTAACTCCCTCCCTTTTCATATCTGTCAGACAATCACTCTCCCCACCTTCAAAGCCTCTTTGAAGACACGTCTCCTCCAAGAGGTCTTCCCCGACTGTGTCTTCATTTCCTCTTTTCCCATTCCCTTCTATGTCACCCTGATTTGGTCACTCAATTCACCCATCCCTCAGCCCCTCAGCACTTAATTCCATATCCGAATTTACTAATATTATTGTCTCTCTCCCCCCCTCTAGACTGTGGTCTTGTTCTGGGCAGGGAATGTGTCTACCAATTCTGTTGGAGTCTCACAAGGACTTAGTGCGGTGACGTGCACACAATACGAGCTGAATAAATACAATTGATTGACTGTCTCTATATGTTGCTAACTTCTACTTCCCAAGCACTTAGTACAGTGCTCTGCACACAGTAAGCACTCAATATATACGATTGATGAAGATGATGATGATGATTGGCCCCAGAGCCTCACTCCAGTAGTGAGAGAAGCCCTCACTATGTGCCAGGCACTGTACTAAGGGCTGGGGTAGGTACAAGGTATTTGGGTTGGGCACAGTCCCTTTCCCACATAGGGGGTCACAGTCTTAATCCCCATTTTACAGATAAGGAAACTGAAGCACAGAGAAGTGAAGTGACTTGCCTAATGTCACCCAGCTTTCTATATGTCCTGGATTTTACAGGTAGTTGAGACTATTCTAGAGCTGTGATTAACTGGTTGGTTAAACTTTACTAGTGAGGATCTGATCAAAGGTGCTCATCTTAAGCTCATAGTGGGCAGGGAATGTGTCTACCAAATCTGTCGTATCATACTCTCCAAAGTGCTTAGTACAGTGCTCCGCACACAGTAAGCAATCAATTAATACGACTAGTATTTTATTTAAGAAATTGCTTATGAAGCTTCACATTGCCGCTGTTTTTCTTTCCACCCCCTGCAACCTCCATGCTGATCTGTAAGGTGTTGTCCATTCCCATTTAAAGCAGAGAGCTGCCAGACGGCTTGGAGGGTTTGCATGACATTCTTAATCATCTGAACAAATTTTCTGCATTTGAGGGAAGACACTGGGTTATTAAAACAGAGTGCTAATTAATTTAATGGATAGGCTCTCTGTAAAGAGATCCCTCACATGTGTTAATTGGTCCAAGTACTTCTGTCATTAATTGGTCCTCAGACAGCACTGATGAGGTCCTGATCTGCTCACCTCTGTCTGGAAGGGACAGATGGGAGGCCGTGGCTGACAGAGGAGTAACGGTCTCTCAGAGTTTGTGGCTCTCGTTGCTCCTCTCTGTCCCTCCCCCGCGGTGGGGCGAGGTGGGGGGACAACATCACCATGTCCATTTCAGGCTACAAGCTATTAGCTGGTGCAATCTAGTGGAACTGCATTCAAGAAGTCTGCCAGAGAGGAAGGCCCCATTGATGAGGACTGCTTTTCTCTGATAATCTCAAAGCATTCAGCCTTTCGGTAAATCGGTCAAAGGTTTTAAGCTTGTTAGGGCCGGGGAGTGTGTCTACCAACTCTGTGGTATTAGTCGCTCCCAAGGGCTTAGTGCAGAGCACTGTACTAAAAGCTCAATAAATACCTCTGATGATTGAGTGCTTACTGTGTGCAGAGCACTGTACTAAGAACTCAGGAGAGGACAATATAGTACAGTTAGTAGACATGCTCTCCCCCTTTTAGACTGTGAGCCCACTGTTGGGTAGGGACTGTCTCTATATGTTGCCAATTTGTACTTCCCAAGTGCTTGTACAGTGCTCTGCACATAGTAAGCGCTCAATAAATGCGATTGATGATGATGATGATGATGCTCCCTGCACGGTCAGGCAATGGTATTTATGTACTAAGCCCTTGGGAGAGTACACTATAAGAGTTGGTGTACATGCTCCCTGTCCAAAATGAGCTTACCTGTGTGGCTTAGTGGAAAATTCATGGGATTGGGAGTCAGAGGATGTGGATTCTAATCCCGGCTCTACCACTTGTCTGCTGTGTGAGCTTGGGCTAGCGGCTTAACTTCTCTGTGCCTGTAACCTCATCTGTAAAATGGAAATTGACTGTGAACCCCACATGGGACAACCTGATAACAAATGTTATCATCATTAGTATTATTATTAGAACAGTGCTTGGCACGTAGGGAGTGCTTAACAAATATCATAATTAGTAGTAGTAGTAGTAGTAGTAGTAGTAGTAGTAGTGCAGGAGGAGACAGACATTGAAATAAATTCAAGATAGGGTAAATTGTAGAGTATAAGGATATTTTTATAAAGTGCTGTAGGGCTGGGGTGAGTCTGCAAATGGGGAATGTAGAAATGAGGGCTTAGTCAGAGAAGGCTTATTGGAAGAGATGTAATTGTGAGAGGGTTATGAAGGTGTGAGGAGAGTGGTGGACTGTCAGACATGAAGAAGGAGGGAGTTCCAGACCTGAGGGAGGACGTGGGCAAAGGCTCAGTGGCAGTAGAGGCTCTCTTAAGAGAGAATTGTTGAATGTTTTTATTCAAGGATAAATGGACTACGACTTGGTTGATGTACAACCTGCTATACTGTAAGCTCCTGGAGGGCAGGGATCATGTTAGCATAACTCTACTGCCCTCTGCTAAGTGCTCAGTAAAGTGCTCACACACAATAGGAGGTGTGCTTCTGGAGGACGGAGGTGGGTTGTAATAACTTTATTGCACTTTTCCAAGCATTCATTATCGTGCAGTGAAAACAATAGACTATCAACTCCTTGAAGGCAGGGGAAGTGTCTACAAACTCTTTTGCTCTCTCCTAAGCAATCAAGACAGTGCTCTCTATGCAGTAGACCATCATCCTGGGCTTTGGAGTCAGAGGTCATGGGTTCAAATCCCAGCTCCGCCAATTTCATCTGTGTGACTTTGGGCAAGTCACTTAACTTCTCTGTGCCTCAGTCCCCTCCTCTGTAAAATGCAGATTGACTGTGAGCCCAGCATGGGACAACCTGATTACCTTGTAACCTCCCCATCGCTTAGACTGGTGCTTTGCACATAGTAAGTGCTTAATAAATGCCATTATTATTATTATTATTATCAGCTACTTGAGGACAAGGAGTGTATCAACTTCTACTACTATAATAATTGTGATATTTAAGCACTTACTATGTGCCAGGCACTGTGCTGAGTGAGGGGCCAGATCCAAGATGATGGGATCAGAGAACCAGGCCAAGCAACCCTGCTAGGGAAGGGATCAGAAGAACAGTATTTAAAGAGGTAGGTTGTCATTAGGGAGCAATAGCAAGTCCGCTTTCTCTATCGGTTCCATTTTGCTCCTCACCCTCAAACAGCATTGCAGCAGAAAAGGGCACTAAAGAGAGCATCAACTCCAGCACAACCCAAATCATATTTTAGAGCGACAAAGCCATGCTCAGCTTCTCTGTAAAGTTGTTTTGAATGGGACTTGGGCTTTGCAGGGCAGAATTTCAGCTTGCTGAAGTAAATGGAACCGAGAGTATTCTGGGTTAACACCCCAGCCACGTGGACAATGCAACTTCAGGTCAAGGGAGTAGCCATAGTACTAAGAAAAGTGCTCGCTGGTTATGTTCGAAAATAAGAAGCTCGATTTGTTTTGTTGTCTGTCTCCCCCTTCTAGACTGTGAGCCTGCTGTTGGGTAGGGACCGTCCCTATATGTTGCCAACTTGTACTTCCCAAGCACTTAGTACAGTGCTCTGCACACAGTAAGCGTTCAGTAAATACGATTGAATGAATGAATGCATAGAGTGGGGTTTTATCATGCAAAGAGGAGGCTTAGTTACCAAGTATAGGCATGCCTTTTGGTTTTAAAAGAAAGAGACGTAAAAAAATCAAGGCTGCACCAGACTCGCATACAAGGAAGTTTTCCATTTTAACCATATTATTCCAAGGAGATGCTGAATTTCCAGCAAAATCATGAAAAATGTTTTTTATGTGATCCTATGTAGACTTTATTGTAAAGAGTATATCCACTGGAGTCCATATTAGTGTTACCAGTAGGCTCTCAGTCTGTGAACTGCGTGAATTTTGAGAGCTCCAGCCTGAAGAATTGGAGTGTTTTCTGTATTTAATTTGCACTTAATTAGAAAAATACTAGGTACAAAAGAAAAGCTTCTGGAGGATTCTGGAGGTCTGATTTTATCTGTCTTTTACTCCACCTGATTCACACTCTTTTATGTAGCAATCTAACATAATTATATAGGACTGACAGCCGGCTTTCCCCCTCCCTCTTTCTTTGTTACCCTATTTCTTATCACGGATGCACATGGTAGACTGCAGTTATTTCTGAAATTTACCTGACAAAGCTAATTTACTTGAAATGTTGACAGTGCTTGCCACAGTCTTCAATAATTAGAAATCGCCAAGTTTCTTCTGATGGTATCTCGAGGGACCCAGCCTTGGGCTCAGTGTCTATGGATTGCCAGGTGGACAATGACAATGTGCAAGAAGGGTCAAAATTTCATTTTTTTTTATTGCCCAGTGAGTTTTGCTCTCCAATTGCAAATTCTTGGCCCTGGATCAGAATTCCTCCCATCCATAATAACTCTGGTATTTGTTAAGCATTTGCTATGTTCCAGGCACTGAATTCTCCCCATCACTCCCGCCTTACCTCCTTCCCCTCCCCACAGCACCTGTATATATGTTTGTACAGATTTATTGCTCTATTTTGCTTGTACATATTTACTATTCTATTTTATTTTGTTAATATGTTTTGTTTTGTTGTCTGTCTCCCCCTTCTAGACTATGAGCCCGCTGTTGGGTAGGGACCGTTCTATATGTTGCCAACTTGTACTTCCCAAGCGCTTAGTACAGTGCTCTGCACACAGTAAGTGCTCCATAAATACGATTGAATGAATGAATTACACCAAGCTGCTTCAGTATTGAGTGCTTACTCTGTGCGGGGCACTATACTAAGCCCTCAAGAGAGCATAGTATAATAGAGTTGGTAGAAAATATTCCCTGCCCACATTGAGCTTACAGTCTAGAGGGTGTGTCAGACATTAATAAGAAATTTTGGATATGTATATAAACGGGGTTACAGGTACTGAACAGGAATACTTTTTTCTTGTCTCTAAACCTTAATGCTCTGGTCCTATAATAAGTTTAAAGGCTTTGAGAATTAATATTGATTCTTGGAAGGCCCCAAGTCTCTAAGTGGATGATTGTCCTGCAGAGAAAGTGGAAAGCAAGAATGACTGACATTTCTTTTTTACATACACTCTATTCTCAGAGAATGGAACAAAAGGGCATTTTTGAGGAACAGCTTGAAATTAAGTGTTTAAGAAACCATTTATCTTGTCTGTCTCCTTAGCATCGACATTAAATCTGTCTTCCCAGCCATCCAGATAATAAACCAGCATTGCTAGATGGCCATTTTCAGAAAAGGATCATATAGATTTTTAAAATATGAGCCGGTTTGGATTCAATCAGCGAGAAAGCGGGTCTCAGACGATCTGAAATCCACAACGGAAAAATAGAACCTCTGTCTGGCCGAATAAGCCAGTTTTAAAACTCAGTGGAAAGAGCCCAGGCTTTGGAGTCAGAGATCATGGGTTCAAATCCTGGCTCCGCTACGTGTCACTTTGGGCAAGTCACTTCACTTCTCTGGACCTCAGTTACCTCATCTGTAAAATGGGGATGAAGACTCTGAGCCCCCCGTGGGGCAACCTGATCACCTTGTAACCTCCCCAGAGCTTAGAACAGTGCTTTGCACATAGTAAGTGCTTAATAAATGCCATTAAAAAAAGCAGGGAGGCAGTGTGTCCTGGTGGATAGAACATTGGCCTTGGAGTCTGAGCAACCTGGGTTCTAATTCTGGCTCCTCCACTTGCCTGTTGTGTGAATTTGGGCAAGTCACTTGACTTCACATAGCTGAGAAACGGCGTGGCTCAGTGGAAAGAGCATGAGCTTTGGAGACAGAGGTCATGGGTTCAAATTCCGGCTCCGCCAGTTGTCAGCTGTGTGACTTTGGGCAAGTCAGTTCACTTCTCTGGGCCTCAGTTACCTCATCTGTAAAATGGGGATTAAGACTGTGAGCCCCACGCGGGACAACCGGATCACCTTGTAATCTCCCCAATGCTTAGAACAGTGTTTTGCACATAGTAAGCATTTAATAAATGCCATCATTATTATCATGATTATTATTATTCTCTGTGGCTCAGTTACCTCATTTTAAAAATGGGGATTAAGACTGTGAGCCCCATGTAGCATATGAACTGTGTCTAACCTGATTATCTTGTATCTAACCCAGCACTTAGTACAGTATTTGGCACATGGCAATTAACAATCACCATAAGAATTTTTAAAAAGTGATAAAGCTCTTTTTCAAGTCTGAGGGAAACTCCTGTGGCATATCTTTATGCTTTCTTCTTGAAGTATTTATCAGATTTTCATAAATAATGACTATCTCAAACTATTTCTCTCTTCCTCCCCAAACATTTAAATATAGTATGCATAGTTATAAGTTGCCTGATGGATTTTTTTAATATTTTAGAACTGGGGCTTTTATTAATAACTATACTAATAACTTTGGTGTTTGCTAAATGCTTACTAAGTTCCAAGGGCTCAAATAGAGCCAATATCAGATTCACTATCCCATATGGGACTCATATGGGACTCGCAGTTTAAGGGGGAGATAAGAACTGAAATTTCATCCCCAGGAGACTCCAAAAAGTTAACTGATTTGTTCAAGGTTTTATAGCGGACAAGTAGTAATAATAATAATAATAATAATAATGGTATTTGTTAAGCGCAGAGCACTGTTCTAAGCTCTGGGGAGGTTACAAGGTGATCAGGTTGTCCCATGGGGGGCTCACAGTCTTCATCCCCATTTTCCAGGTGAGGTAACTGAGGCACAGAGAAGTTAAGTGACCTGTCCAAAGTCACACAGCTGACAGTTGGTGGAGCCGGAATTTGAACCCATGACCACTGACTCCAAAGCCCGGGCTCTTTCCACTGAGCCACGCTGCTTCTCTTAAATCTGGGACTGGAACCTCTGTCTCTTAGTAATAATAATAGCACTCGTTAAGTGCTTACTATGTGTCAAGCACTGTACTAAGTGGAGGGATTAAACAAGATCATCAGATTGGACACAGTTCCTGCCCCACATGGAACTGTCTATCCAGTCTGTGTATAATATTTAAATCTTGGGACCCCTGGTCATCTTCTTTTTGCACTAGATCAAACTTGTCACCTATTGCACTGGAGCAGCACCTCCATCCTCATCCTCCTATTGTGCTCCTGGCTGGTCAGCCTCCTCAGCGCTTCGAACAGTGCTTTGCACATAGTAAGCATTTAACAAATGCCATTATTATTATTATTATGTCCTGCTGTTGTCCAGTTTCCCTCTGCAGATCCACCATCACCCAAGTCTTCACCACCTCAACTCCCCAAAGCTTATCTCCACATGGCTCCGATCGCTTTTGTTTTTCTCAGTTTACCTCAGGGCATGCAAAGCGGCCCGAAACAGGGAACACCTGTGTCCTCATGAATGCCTGGCCGTCAATCAATCAAGTGTATTTACCGAGTGCTTCCTTTATGCAGAACAGTCTGCTCAGCTCCGGAGTAAGCCCTTGGGAGACTACCCTCTCACCTTTGGTTGTGGTGTTCATGGTCGGCGTCAAACCAGAGAGGAGCTCTCCAGCAGCAGCTGAAACAGACTGCCCATTTCCATCTGCCTTGAAGCAGCATTGATGGGTCGAGGTGAAGCTGAAAGCTTCTCCCCTGTTGGTGAGTTCCCAGTTGCTTTCCCTGATACTTAGCTGATGTGGCCTGGCTTTGGCTGTGGTCATTTGGTATCTCCTAGGATGACTTTGCTGACTATTTTATTCATTCAGTCATTCATTCAGTCGTATTTATTGAGCACTGATTGTGTGCAGAGCTCTGTACTAAGCACTTGGGAACATCCATAGCGAACCCCGACACTCTTATTCAGCCTGTGTGTCTACTGTGTTTTGCATTCCTCTTCCATTGTAAAATGCTTTCACGTAGTTCATGCAAAATACAGCTTCTAACGGAGAACTTTAAGAGTGAGTCTTCTTCGCTTAGTGTTTCTGTTCTATGCTGGTGTGTTTCTGGGTGGGCAGTTAGTTTGGGAACTTAACTGCTCATTTTAGCCTTTCTCCTGGATCTCTGGGTATTGAATTTGGTAGACTCTGAGGGAAAAAAGTTTAGATACTTGGAGGTTCTTTCAAGATCAGAAAACAAGCAATCCTAGGTGAAAGTTCTCTGATTTTAGAAATATGTGTTTTTTGGTGTCTCAGCACCCCTCCTCCACCCCCCACCCTCCCCATTTTGTGGCCATAGCATCCACAGACCCATGAGGAATATGTATGGAACAAAGCTATAAAGTTGGGATTTGGGCATAATCCTATGAAAGTCAGACAATTCTCCTGGAAGGCAGCAGCCTTGTTCGACAATCAACACAATTGCTTTTTGATGTACAGTTTTCTGCTAAGGGAACCCTATTAAAGGGAGGAAATTGCATACCTAGGCGGTTCTCTACAAATAGACTATAATCCCAGCGTATAAAAATTGTGCTCCTCACCCCGCCGACATTCATTATCTTGGCTCTGATGGACCACAGTACCCCAGGAGGAGATGGCATTAATTTTGGTCGAGATGGCTGAGAAGTAATGTCTCCCCTAGCTCACCACAGTTCAGGTCTAAATCATTTTGAGGATGCCAAGGGGGCACAGCCCATGTTGAAAGGAGGTAGACTATTCCCTGGTCCCTCAGACCAGTGGTCCATCCAATCCAATATTCTGATTTTGATAGGGTCACCAGGGAATG
Source organism: Tachyglossus aculeatus (assembly GCF_015852505.1). Classification (NCBI taxonomy): domain Eukaryota; kingdom Metazoa; phylum Chordata; class Mammalia; order Monotremata; family Tachyglossidae; genus Tachyglossus; species Tachyglossus aculeatus. The sequence goes on from NC_052071.1 coordinate 9,039,711, forward strand.
GTGGTAGTGTTTCTTCACTGAAACACACCATCTCACATCCCTGCAGTGACTGGAAATTTACCTGTTTACCTTCCCTAGGAATATCCTAAGCCTTCTAACATCCCAGAAATGTCCCTTAATTCATCAATCACTGGTATTCATTCAACTCTTACTATGTGCCAAGTACTGTACTAAGTGCCTGGAAGAGTACCACGGAAGAGATCATCCTTGATACCAAACTTACAGTCTACTGTAGAAAAGCAGCATGTCCCAGTGGAACGAGCCCATGCCTGGATGTCAGAGGAGCTGGCTTGTAATCCTACCTCCACCGCTTGCCTGCTGTGTGACCTTGGGCAAGTCACTTCATTTCTCTGTGTCTCAGTTTCCTCATCTATACAAAGAAGATCGATTACCTGTTCTCCCTCCTACATAGACTGGGAGTCCCATGTGGAACCTAATGATCTTGTATCTACTATAGGGCTTAGTACAGTGCTTGGCACATAGTAAGCACCTAACAAATACATTTTTCATTTTTTACTGTGGGTAATCAATCGAACAATTGCATTTATTAAGTGCCTACCGAGTGCAGATCAGTGTGCTAATTGCTAAGGAGAATACAAAGCATTCGAGTTGGTAGACATGATTACTACCTTCAAGGAGTCTAAAGCAGCATGGCTCAGTGGAAAGAGCCCGGGCTTTGGAGTCTGCGGTCAGGGGTTCAAATCCCGGCTCCGCCAATTGTCAGCTGTGTGACTTTGGGCAAGTCGCTTAGCTTCTCTGTGCCTGTTACCTCATCTGTAAAATGGGGATTAAGACTGAGCACCCCCGTGGGACAACCTGAGCACCTTGTAACCTCCCCAGCACTTAGGACAGTGCTTTGCACATAGTAAGCACTTAATAAATGCCATTATTATGATTATTAAAGGGGAGGGCCGACATTAAAAAATGTATTATGCATAGGGGAAATGGTAGAGGGTATGTGAAGGTACATAAGAGTTGTGGGGTTGGGAGTGGGGTGAATATCAAAGTGCTTAAGGGGTGCATATCTAATTGCATAGGCAAGGTACAGGAGAGGATGATGGGGTGGGAAAATAAAGGGTTATTCATTCATTTTCAATCATATTTATTGAGCACTTACTGTGTGCAGAGCACTGTACTAAGCACTTGAAAAGTACAATTCAGCAACAGAGACAGACAGTCCCTGCCCAAGGAAGACCTCTTGGAGAAGTACAGTACAACAGAGTTGGTAGACAAATTTCCTGCCTGCAAGGAGCTTACAGTCTTTAGGGGGATACTGACATTAAAATAAATTATGGATATGTACATAAGTGAAGTCAGGTGATATCAAGTGCTTCAGTGGTATAGATTCATTCATTCAATAATAATAATATAGCATTTATTAAGTGCTTACTATGTGCAAAGCACTGTTCTAAGTTCTGGGGAGGTTACAAGGTGATCAGGTTGTCCCACGGCGGGGCTCACAGTCTTAATCCCCAGTTTACAGATTAAGTAATTGAGGCACAGAGAAGTGAAGTGACTTGCCCAAAGTCACACAGCTGACAAGTGGCAGAGCTGGGATTTGAACCCATGACCTCTGACTCCAAAGCCCGGGCTCTTTCCACTGAGCCACGCTGCTTCTCTAATTCAATCGTATTTCTTGAACACTTACTGTGTGCAGAGCATTGTACTAAGGGCTTGGGAGAGCACAATACAATATCAGACACATTCCTTTCCCACAACGAGCTTACAGTTTAGTGCACAGGTGGCAAGGAGGGAGAAAGGGAAGGAGATATGAGGGTTTAGTTGGGAAAATCTCTTAGAGGAGATGGGCTTTGAAGGTGAGGAGAGTGGCAGTCTGTAATCTGTGAATGGGGAGAAAGTTGCAGAACATGGGCAAGGGGATGGCAATGAGATTGATGAGATTGAGGTACAGTGAGTAGGTTGGAGTTGGAGGGAAGTATGTGGGTTGGGTTGGGTTTGGAGATGAGTGAGGTAAGGTAGGAGGGGGTGAGTTGATTGTTTTAAAGCTGGTGATAAGGAGTTTGTGTTGGGTGCAGAGATGAGTGGGTAACCACTGGAGGTTTTTGAAGTGAATGGAGATGTGCTCGGAATGTCTGTTTTGGAAAAAAAGATTCTTGCAGCCAAGTTAAGTAAGGACTGGAGTTGGGAGAGGCAGAGAGGCCAGCGAGGAGGCTTAGGCAGGATTTAAGGTTGGATAGAACTGGTATGATAACAGTTGGGATAGAGAGGACAGGGCAGATTGTAGAGATGTGAAGGCAGACCTGATAGGGTTTGGTGGCAGAATGAGAGACTGAATACGTGGGCTGAATGAGAGAGATGAGTTGAGGATAATATCAGGTTTATGGGCTTGTAAGGTAGGATGGTGGGTATGTCTGCAGTGATAGGGAAGTTGGAGAGAGGAAGGATTTGGCTGGGAAGATGAGTTCTCTTTTGGGTAGGTTAAGTTTGAGTTGTTGGTGAGATATTCAAGTAGATAAGAGCACTGTACTAAGTACTTGGGAGAGTAAAGTAGAGCTACTAAACACAATATCCGGTCTTAAGGAGTTTAAGCTGTTCTATGTTCCTCTCATCCATGAACTTTTCCAAAACTGATAACATCACAGTTCTGATAGGTGTGACTTCCACACTCCGGGGAAGCCGCATGGCTTAGTGGATAGATCATGGACCTAGGCGTCAGAGGGACCTGGCTCTAATCCTAGCTCCACCACTTACGTGCTGTGTGATGGTGGGTAAGTCACTTAATTTACCTGTGCCCCAGTTACCTCAGCTGGAAAATGGGGATCAAGATTGTGAACCCCATGTGGGACAGGGACTTTGTCCAACCTGATTAACTTGTATCTCTACCTCTCCCCCTTCTAGACTGTGAGATCGTTGCTGGGTAGGGACCGTCTCTACATGTTGCCGATTTGTACTTCCCAAGCGCTTAGTAAAGCGCTCTGCATACAGTAAGTGCTCAATACATACAATTGAATGAATGAATGAGTCTACCCCAGCACTTAGAACAGTACTTGGCACATAGTGCTTAACGAGTACTATTATTATTATTCCAATCAGCCTCCTCAACTCCCCAGTGGCTCTTATATTCAGTCAGTTGATCAATCAATGGTGTCTATTGAGCGCTTAATGTGTGCAGAGTACTGTACTAAGCACCTGGGAGCATACGGTGTGACAGTGTGAGTTGGTGGACATATTTTCTGCCCATTCCTGGGGCTAGTGCAGCAGAGAGGTTCTGGTTTCCCCACTTATTTTCCGGCCAATCGCCGCAGGGGTCCCTGCATCCCTGGCTTGTGGTCGCAATCCCTGCCCTGTCCTTTACTCTCTGCCCATCCTGGCCACGCCTGATTCATTGACGAGATGCTTGTTGTCAAGACACTATCCTTTCCCTGCTCCCCTGTTGGATCTCCATCTGATACCCCAAGCATTTCAGTGTACCAGACACAGTTTCTGCCCACTGACTCATTGGGCACTGTGGCATCAATGATGACATGGGGAAGATGAGGGAACTGAGACACAGAGAAGTTGAATAACTTGCCCAAGATCACACTGCAAGCAGGTGTCAGAGCGGGATTAGAACCTGAGTCCTCTGATTCCTAGGTCTGTGCTTTTTCCACTAGGCCATGCTGCTTCCGCAACCTTGTCTTTAATTTAATTTTTTATTTGTTAGATGTTTACTGTGTGCCAGGGACTGTTCTACTGCTCTGGATTAGATACAAGCTATTCAGGTTGGACACAGTCCATGTCCCACTTGGGGGCTTACAGTCTTAATCACCATTTTAAAGGTTAACTGAGGAACGGAGAAGTGAAGTGACTTGCCCAGGGTCACCCAGCAGACAAGGGGTGGATCTGGGATTAGAACCTGGGTCCTTCTGACTGCTTTAGAGAGAAGCAGCGTGGCTCAGTTGAAAAAGCACCGGCTCTGGAGTCAGAGGTCATGGGTTCGAATCCCCGCTCTGCCGCATGTCTGCTGTGTGATCTTGGGCAAGTCACTTAACTTCTCTGAGCCTCAGTTACCTCATCTGTGAACAGTGCTTTGCACATAGTAAGCGCTTAATAAATGCCATTATTATTGTTATTAAAATGGGGATTAAGACAGTGAGCCCCGCGTGGGACCACTTGATCACCTTGTATCCCCCCCAGCGCTTAGAACAGTGCTTTGCGCATAGTAAGCACTTAACAAATGCCATCATTATTATTATTTAGGCCAAGTTGCTTCTCCTGTCCTACCTGATTATCTTGTAGCTTCCCCAGGACTTAGTAGAATGCTTAGCATACATGTTAAACAAATACTATGATAATGATGATGATGATTATTTTGCTTGCACAATTTGCTGAGGAGACATATTCCCTACTGTGAGTGACGAGGGTCTCTTCTTCAGCTGATTTAGAAAGCAATGAGCCAGCCGTTTATCATTAGTTCGGCCCGTACGTCATCAACGTGGTAAATTCTCTGTGTTCCATCGGCTTACCCTCGTGTTGGAGTGAGCGTTCTGGAGACGGGCTGCCGTGAGCTTCTCTAGGTGGCCCATAGAGAGAGAGTTAGTTCCACCGAGGTTCTCAGATTCCCGGTGGCAAGTGGAGCTTGTGTGGGTTCAGGAGAGGGGATGGAGGTGCCGGGAGACAGTGCCAGGCTATCGAGGCTGAGAGGCCAGAAATCTCAGTCACCACAATCACTGCCAGTCACAGGGTCGTGTCCCCACTGGGGCCGCCTGCCTCACGTCTCTCTCTGGCGGCTCTCCAATCAGTCAGTCAATCAATCGTATTTATTGGGTATTTACTGTGCGCGGGGCACTGTACTAAGCCCTTGGTAGAGTGCTTCACAACAATATAAAAGACAGATTCCTTGCCCACAGTGAACTAGAGGGGGAGATGGACTGTAATATAAACAAATAAATTATGGTAATGGACTGAAGTGCTGTGGGGCTGAGCGATTCTGAAGAAGAAGTGAGAGCTTAGCCAGGAAAGGCCTCTTGGAGGAGATGTGTCTTCTGTAGAGGACAAGTCCTGCCTGAGGCCAAACCAGAAGTGGCTCTCATCTCCAGCCAGGAGAGCAATCCTGGATTGGGAAAGGGCTCCAGAATGGTGGCCCCTCTCGGACCCTCTTTCCTAGCCCTTGGATCTCACGCTTCAGTTTGATCGGGAGTCGCCGGTGCGGGGACTCAAATAATGGTATATATTGAGCAGTTTCTGTGTACCATGTGCACGCGGGAGAATACAGTACACAGAGTTGGTAGACAGGATCCCCGACTTAAAACCTAAAGGGGGAGAAGGACATTTAAAGAAGTTGCAGATGGGAGACGTATTGACATGAATTCAGGTCTTTGGTGCGTGGGATCTCTGGATGTGAATTTCAAAGCCAGCTGAATGTCATGTCTGAATTGTTTCTGTGTGCTCCTCTCCCTCCCAAGCTGATGAGCTCCTCAAGGACGCGGAGCCCCACCGCGTACCTTGAGTGTAATTTCCCCAGTGCCTCGTATCATAGTTTCAACAAAGTGGGCTCTTCAATTCCCTTTGTTGGGGATGAATATACATTTTTCTTCCTGTCACCTGCTCTTTGGAACACCCTTAAGAAAATGTGCAGTATTTATTTTTAATGAAGCTTGACTCGGTGTGCAGCGATACGTAGTTTCAACTTTGCTCGGGTCGGAGGATAAAGACGGCGAGCCTCTGAATTTCCCATCAGGGCCCGGAGGCAGAGCCTAATGATGAACCTCGGCAAATTGTGTCGTTGGCCTTGCCGCTCTGAGTTTGATTTATCGGCGAACGTTTTGTAATTTGGCTTGGAAATTCACTGAGGATGGCAGAACAGCCCACCTACAGGATGAAACTGGCGATGGTCTTTGTTGTGATGATGCAAGAGACGGGTTCAGTAATGAAGATGGAATCACCCGTCGGGAGTGACTCACGGCCTTTGGGCCTGAAACTTCGGGATCCAGAAGTCGTGGACAGGGAATATGTCCACCAACTCTTATATTGTCTTCTCCCAAAGGCTTAGTACACTCCTCTGCACGCAGTAAGCACTCAATAAATTTGATTGATCCAGAATCCGGGATTCTAGCAGAATCATTTGTGCAGCTCCAGTCAATCAGTTGAATTTTATTGAGCATTTACTTTGTGCATAGCAAGGTACGAAGCACTTGGGAGAGTGCAGTATAAGAGAGTTGGTAGACACATTCCGTGCCCACGGCGAGTTTACCATCTAGAGGGGATTTTCTTGATCCCACCGGTCTTGTTTCCCACAAGAGCTTGAAGCGTGACAAAGTGAGGAGATGGGCAGGAGTGCTGCACATAACAAAATGCGTGGACCATATTGGTCTATGTTGGCGAGTGACAGAGAGACCTGAGAAAGTGCATGGCTCTTTCCACTGACCTTAGAAGTGCCCTGTTACTATCATTTCTGAAGAGTTGTTTCTGAGCTATTGTCCATAGGGTTTTTGTTAGCAGCAGAGTGGTAAATGTGTCTGTAATATGTCTAAGCCCTCATTTCCGTTATGCCTTGCCTTTTAAAAAAAATGGCGTTTGTGAAATGCTGATTGGGTGCCGGACACTGTACTAATTACCGGGGTGGGTGCAAGCAAATCAAATTGGTCACAGTCCCTGTCCCACCCGGGGGTCACAGTCTTAATCCCCATTTAACAGATGAGGTAACTGAAGCACAGGGAAGTGAAGTGACTTCCCCAAGGTCATACTGCAAACAAGTGGCAGAGTCAGGATTAGAACTCAGGCCCTTCTGAATCCCAGGCCCATGCTCTATCCACTGCATCACACTGCTTCACCCTCGCATTTAGATGTGTACCCTTTAAGCATTTAATTTTCACCCCACCTTCAGCCCTGCAGCACTTTGGTCCTTAACTGCAATTTATTTTAATGTCTGACTCCAACTCTGGGCTGTTAGCTTATTTGGGCAGGGAATATGTCTACCAATTCGGTTGTATTGTACTCTCCCAGGGGTTTAGTACAGTGCTCTGCACAAAGTAAGCGATCAATAAATAGGATTGATTGGTGGATTGAATGTGACACTCAGGAGTGAAAAGCTGACCCTACTGCTAACAAAGGCTTGCGTTCACTCGCCACATTGACCGTTCTGATTCCAGTCTGTGGTTTTTACCCCATGTCATTCCAGCTGGAGGGTCCAGGGGTGACAAAGGGGTGAATGGTTCAGGGAAGACCATCACCACTATTTGAGAGTATTTTAGCACTGCTGGCACTGAGAAGCCTCATAGACCTTCAAGTCAGAGGATCTGGCTTCTAATTCTTCCTCTGCCACTTGCCTTGTGTGACCTTGAGTGGGTCATTTCACTTTTCTTGGACTCAGTCTCCTCGTCTATGAAATGGAGAGTTAATAAGTGTTGGTCCTGCTACCTACAAAGTGAGCCCCATGTGGAATAGGGACTGTGTCAGATCTGACTGAATTGAATCTGCCCCCGGACTTAGTACAGAGCTTGGCACGTAATAAACACTAAATACATGTCTTATTATTATTATTATCATTACCCCAAATAAGGTCCCGATGGCTAGGTGGCCTCTGGTCCCTCACTCTATGGCAGAAACATCGGGTAGCGTGCTGTGTATCGAAGTAGCCAAAATGAGAAACCACACACTTTTTCAGAAACCCATCAGATGCCAAGTAAGTTGCCACTGACCCTCAAAAAATCACATGCAGTTTTTCATTAGTAGAAGACTTATATCGTTACTGACTTTGCTTGACAGGAAATTGATTAATGCGGCAGTTTCTGAAGGTTGGGAACATTATGGGAAAGCTCCGATATAGAATAACGGCCTACGTCTGCCTCCCCGTTCTTGATTGTAAGCTTCTTGTGGGCAGATAATGTATCTGTTTATTGTTGTCTTGTTCTCTCCCCAGCGCTTAGTACAGTGGTCTGCACACAGTAAGCATGCAATAAATATGACTGACTATGGGTGAATCATCCCTTGTCTTCCAAAAACAGGCCACTTTCAATCTGAATATCGCATCCCTGTCCCCTTTGGATGCAGGCTTCGCTGGTATATGGGCCCAGGACTACTGGGCCACTGCTCATGCCTGCTTACTCTAGCGTACTCTCCCAAGTGCTTAGTAAAGCGCTCTACCCACAGAAAGTGCTCAATAAATAGCAATGCATGGGCCTCTGTCAAACTCCCCCGGGTACTACTCAGCATCGTCATCAGCTAGTGGATTCCTCCTCGGCCTGTCCGAACCTGAACCTCCCCAAAGTTAGCCGCTGCTGCCTAGAGAAGCAGTGTGGCCTAGGGGAATGAGCACGGACTTGGGAGTCAGAGGCCCTGTGTTCTAATCCCGCTTCCACCGTTTGCTGCGTGACCTTGGACAAGTCACTTCTCTGGGCTTCTGCTACTTCATCTGTAAAAATGAACACCCCATGTAAGACTGTATCTGTATCTGAATCTGAAGATCTGAATCTGTAAGACTGAACACCCCATGTGGGACCTGGATTATGTCCAACCTGATGGTCTTGTATCTACCCCAGTGCTTAGTATGTGGCCTGGAGCACAGTAAGAGCTTAACACATACCATTAAAGAAAATAGTGGCATTAGCCACTGTTTGAATAAAGCACCCACTGGGCACAGTGCATTGTACTAAGCCCCTCTCCCTGCAGTCCCCACCCCTCTTGCTCCCAAAACAAGACAGGGTCTGGGGATCTGGGTAAAACTTTGCCATTTGGGCTCATTCCTCCTAGCAACTAGTTCTCCTGGCCCCGGAGACTTTCAGTTGCCGCTTTCTTCCAAAAAGCGGCTTGACGTAGAATGAATAGATGATCTATAATTGAGTAGAAAAACATTCAGAAGAAATGTGACTTGATGTAGTTTTTTCACATTGATTTAAAATTTAATTAGGTATTACTTATTTACAATTAAAATGATCTGTGTGCTTTGAGACTAGTGACAAGTGTGCTGAAAATGTATTTCCTAGCCTGACTCATATTTCTACCCCCATCTCTCCATGAATAAATAATTTTTAACTACAGTCATCTTTCTCTAATAGCCTCGGTTCCTTATTTAAATCTCCTTTAAGATTTTTATAAGAAATCCAGGTAGCTGAAAGACTGATCTTTGCAGGCATCAGAATGTCGGTAAGACTCATGGTAAATGTTTTCGCTCGTTCCACGACTTTGCTTAAAGGTTTCAGTTTACTTTGACACATTGCACATTTGCAGCTGCAAATGGAAATCTTCCAGTTCCCACAAGTGCCATTTCCAGTTTGGGGGGGGGGATTTAGAATGGCTGCAAAGAGCCAGCCACCTGTTTCTGGATTCATTCGGGAAAATGCTACTCTGTGAAAGTAATAGTGGGAATGCAGAGGAAAACCATCAGTGGAATTTTTTGAGCACTTCCTGTATGCCGATCATTGTACTCCGTCCTTGATAGAGTACAGTACCACAGAGATGGTCGACACGTGCCCTGCCCACAAGATGCTTTCGGTCTAGGGGGCAGATTGATATTAATTTAAATATATAAATTATGGACAGGCCCATAAGTGCTGTGGGGCTGAGGGTGTGCTGAATATCAAGTGCTCAAAGGGTACAGATTAAAGTGTGTAGGTGACGCAGAAAGAGAGGGAGTTGCGGGGAAATGAGCATAATTGGCAAAGGCCTATTAAAAGAGATATGGTTTTAATAAGGTTTCTGCGGTGGTCTGTCTTAGATGGAGGAGGAGGGAACTCCATGCCAGATGCAGAGGATGTGGGTGTGGGGTTCATGGTGACATAAATGAGTTCAAGGAACAGTGAATAGGTTTGCATCAGAAGAATGAAATGTGTGGGCTGACCTGTAGTCAGAAATCAGCAAAGTAAGATTAGATGGGACAAGTGATTGAGTGCCTCAGAGCCAGTGATAGGGACTTTCTGTTGCTGGGAAGGTTGTTGGATAACCACTGGAAGTTTTTGAGGAATGAGGAGACACGGACCGAATATTTTGTTTTAGAAAAATGATCTGGGCCGCGGAGCGAAGTATCACTTGGAATAGGGAGAGACAGGAGGCAGGGGGGTCAGTGAGAACGCTGCTGCATAGGGATAAGATTAGCACTTGGATCAGCGTGGTAGCAGTTTGGATGGAGAGGAAAGCGTGGATTTTAGAGGTGGTGTGAAGGTGCCTGGGATGCAGAGCACTGTGGCCATAAGATCCCTCCACCCCTGACCATGCTAGCCTGAGCCCAGGGAGGGCAGGCCCCTGGGTGATCGCAGCTATGACCGTGATGACTGTCCATGTCAGCCGGGAGGACCTTGAAGCCCTACTGTTCATGTCATTTCTAACGTCATTCTTTTTGTTTATTCTTTCTGTTTCATCTTTGCTTAATGATCATAAAAATTCTGAAATTTAAATACCTATCATATCTGCCACATGGTGCTCAAAAATCTCCATTTTACAGAGAAGGAAACTGAAATGCAGAGAAGTCAAATGGCTTCCCTGAGGCCACTGAGCAGGCAAGTAGCAGAGGCCCAGGCTCTTCCCACTAAGCCATGTTTCTGCTTACGATTATTTACTAGAAGTCACCGAAATATTTACTCTGCTCAAAATGGTAAAGCAGCGTAGCCTATGGGATGCCGAGGACCTGGGTTCTAATCCTGGCTCCGCCACTTGCCTGCTGTGTGACCTTGGGCAAGTCACCAGACTTCTCTCTACCTCAGTTACCTCATCTGTAAAATGGAGATAAAGACCATGAGCCCTGGGTGGAGCATGGAATACATCCAACCTGGTCATCTCGTGTCTACCCCAGAGCTTAATACAGTTAAACGCATAGTGTTTAACAAATACCATTAAAAAAAAGTTGTTAGAATACAAATGACCGCGATTGTTGAACTTTGCTTATGTGTCTGACACCAACTCTCGTCCCACCTTATTCTTAGATTGTGAGCCCTTTTGGAGCCAAAGGTCATGTCTGCATGACAACTGTGTACTCTTTTCTTGTTCTCTGTAGCACACGGCATTAATCAATTAGTGGTGTTTATTGATTACTTTCTTTGTGCAGTTCTGTGTAAGCGATTGAGAGAAGAAAACAGAGTTGATAGACAGGATCCCTGAACCCAAGGAGCTTCTAGTCTACTGTGTGGAGAACACAGTAGTAAGCGCTTGCCAAACTACAGTACGACAGGAGTTGATAGACTTGTTCCCTTCCCAGAAGGAGCTTACAGTCTGAGGCAGGGGAGACAGATGTTGAAGTAAATTACATGAGTGCTTTAAGGGAGAAGACCCATGTTCAGGTGATTACTAAGGAAGTAATACTATTGCTCCTTCTATCTCATGGGGCTTTCGCCTTGGGTTTCTTCCTCATATCCAGTTTCGCTTGGCTCAAAAAGTCCAGCCAGTTGTTGTTAAGCTTGGTACCTAGATGAGGCTAATAAAACAGCTCAGGTGATCAGGTCATACTTGTTCTGCCAGCCCAGGAATCTTGACCTCTAAGAATAATTAGGAAGTGTGATAAGTTCTTACTCCGTGCCAAATATTGTAACAATCAATTTATCAGCTATATTTATTGAGCACTTATTGCATGCAGAGCACTGTAATAAGCTCTTGGGAGAGTACAGTGTAACGGCGTTGGTAAGTTCATTCCCTGCCCAGGGAGCTTCGAGTCTGTCCTGCAGGGGATTCAAAGTCGAAGGGGGAAGGAGATCAGGCATAAGAAGAATGATTAAAAACCTGCGGTGTGAAGCGCTCACTGCGTGCTGAGCACTGTACTAAGAGCTGATGCAGATGAGGATAATTTGGTCGGATAGAATCCCTCTACCACATGGGTACTAGAGTCTAAGGGCAATGGAGGAGAGATATTTATTCCCATTTTACAGAAAGGTAAACTGAGGCACAAGGAGGGCAGAGATTCCATCCCCCCGGGCCTGGAATGCCCTCCGTCTGCCCCTCTGCCAAGCTAGCTCTCTTCCTCCCTTCAAGGCCCTGCTGAGAGCTCACCTCCTCCAGGAGGCCTTCCCAGACTGAGCCCCTTCCTTCCTCTCCCCCTCGTCCCCCTCTCCATCCCCCCATCTTACCTCCTTCCCTTCCCCACAGCACCTGTATATATGCATATATGTTTGTACATATTTTTTTACTCTGTTTATTTATGTATTTATTTTACTTGTCCATATCTATTCTATTTATTTTATTTTGTTAGTATGTTTGGTTTTGTTCTCTGTCTCCCCCTTTTAGACTGTGAGCCCACTGTTGGGTAGGGACTGTCTCTATATGTTGCCAATTTGTACTTCCCAAGCGCTTAGTACAGTGCTCTGCACATAGTAAGCGCTCAATAAATACGATTGATGATGATGATGATGATGGGAGTCGAACCCAGGTGTTCTGATTGCCATTTCCATACTCTTTCTTCTATGTCACACTGCTTCTCAAACGCAACTTTCAATCCTTCACATGGCGCCTCCACCTTCCATGTTATCACCGATGACGTCATGACCGACCTCATCACCGACCTCAGCTGATGACAGTGGTTCTGAAGTGAGAGGAGAATAAAAATCAAATTCACGGAAGAGTTGAACTGGGAGATAAAACAGCCATCATAAAAGGCATTAGTGCTGATAAAAATATCAAAGGAATTGTTTGAACTAATTAAAGCTGGTATTAAATGGCTTTAACAGATGGCTGCATTGTTGCGGGTAATCAGATTACTGGTTTAATCAGTATTACGACAGAAATGCATTTCATCCAGGGTCCCGAAAAGAAATCGGATTATCTTGCCGACCGCAAGACGGCAGGGCCCCCGGAGCGAGCAGATTCTCGTCGTCACAGACGCTGATTTTCTGCCCGGAGAGCAGGCAGCTGGGCCGGGATTGAAACCCCAGGGATGCTGCGCCAAAGAATGGCGCCCAGCACAACCCCGTGTGGTGGGGGAGAAGCGAGGAGAGGAGGGAGAAAAGTGGATTCGGTCTGCCCACAGGCCTGTCCGGTTGGCTTCTCCTTTGGAGGAATCCGGGACTGTCCCAGGGACTATGTAGCAAACATAAGGGGTTTACTGAGAGTTTGCTCTGTGCCGAGCACGGCAATGAATGGTCACAGAAAATAAACAGGTATAACTCACTTAAAGGATTTCTTCAGTAGGGAAAGAGCGTGACCTAATGGAAAGAGCACAGGCCTAGGAGTTTAGGATGTGGGTTCTAATCCCGGCTCTGCCACACGTCTGCTCTGTGACAAGTCGCTTCGCTTCTCGGTGCCTCAGTTAACTCATCTGTAAAATGAGGATTAAGACTGTGAGTCCCATGTTGGGACAGGGACTGTGTCCAACCCAATTATCTTGTTTCTACCCCAGAGCTTAGAACAGTGCTTGGCACATCGTAAACACTTAGCAGATACAACTATTATTATTATTATTATTATTGTTCAGTAAAATAGGGCATTTGGAAGATGAAAATGGAGGTAGTGAAGATCATCTCTGAATGCCTAGTAACTTGGAAGAAGGATCCACTCCGACATTTCTTGCAAGTAATATTAATGACGATAATTATAATAATTGTGGTATCTTTTAAGAGCTAAGCCCCGGATTAGGTATAAATTGATCCCACCCCACATGGGGCTCATAATCTTAAATTGGAGTCAGAATAGATATTGCATCTCTATTTTGTAGATATGGAAACTGAAGCCAAGAGAAGTAAAGTGACTTGCTCAAGGTGACACAACAGACAAGTGACAGAGGTGGGTTTAAAACCTTTGTCCTTAACTCTGATTTCCATGCCTGGGCTCATTCCACTAGGTAACACTGCTTTTTTAGTAGTATGGCATTTATTGAGCACCTGTCTACTAGGCAAGTAGCGTCATCTGACCTCCATCGCTTTCTTTTTATGGTATTTGGCTTTTTAATCATATTTTTCAGTGGTATTTGTTTAGCACTCACTTTGTGCTAGGTACTGTTCTAAGTGCTGGGGTAGATACAAGGTAATTAGGTTGGACAGAGTTCCTGTACCACGTGGGGCTGACAATCTTAATCCCCATTTTACAGATGAGGGAACTGAGGCACAGATAAGTGACTTATCCAGGGTCACACAGCAGACAAGTGGCAGAACTGGGACTAGAACAGTGGTCCTCTGATTTGCAGGCCCGTGCTGTATCCACTAAGCCATGCTCCTGTTTCACCATGGGCAGGTTACTTAGCTTCTCTGAACTTCAGTTATATCATAATAATAATTGCCATACTTGTTTAGCTCTTAGCCCTGGAGTACACCAGTACCATAGGGAGTAAATACCCCTTCTCTCTGTCTCTTTAGATTACAAAACCTGTGTTGCACAGGACTGTGTCTAACCTGATTATTTAGTTTTTTCCCCAGTGCTCAATATAATAATAATAGTATTTGTTAAGCGCTTACTATAAAATAATAATGGCATTTATTAAGCACTTACTATGTGCAAAGCACTGTTCTAAGCGCTGAGCAGGTTACAAGGTGATCAGGTTGTCCCACGGGGGGCTCACTGTCTTAATCCCCATTTTACAGATGAGGGAACTGGGGCACAGAGAAGTTAAGTGACTTGCCCAAAGTCACACAGCTGACAATTGGTGGAGCTAGGATTTGAACCCATGAACTCTGACTCCAAAGCCCATGCTCTTTCCACTGAGCCACGCTGCTTCTCTGTGCTTACTATGTGCCAAGCACTGTTCCAAGGACTGGGGTGGATTCAAGGTAATCAGGTTGTCCCATATGGAGCTCACAGTCTTAGTCCCCATTTTACAGATGAGGTCACTGAGGCACAGAGGGGTAAGTGGCTTGCCCATAGTCACACAGCGGACAAGTGGCAGAGCCGGGATTAGAACCCGTGCCCTTTGGCTCCCAAGCCCGTGCTCTTTCCACTAAGCCACGCTGCTTTTCTATATAGTGCTTGCCAAACATATAGTAAGCACCTGAACAAATGCCACGATCATCATCCCTACCCACAAGAAGATTCCCCATCAGTGCATAGTCCCCTGTCACCGCACACCCAAAGTCTCCTAGCAGAGCTTCCTTTTTTTAATGGCATTTATTAAGCGCTTACTATGTGCAAAGCACTGTTCTAAGCACGGGGGAGGTTACAAGGTGATCAGGTTGTCCCACGGGGGGCTCACAATCTTAGTCCCCATTTTACAGATGAGGGAACTGAGGCACAGAGAAGTTAAGTGACTTGCCCAAAGTCACATAGCTGACAATTGGCAGAGCGGGGACTTGAATCCCTGACTTCTGATTCCAAAGCCCGTGCTCTTTCCACTGAGCCACACTGCTTCCTGTTACTAGGCACACCTCCTTCAAGAGGCCTTCCCTGAAAAAACCCTCATTTCCTTTTCTTCCACTCCCTTCTGCGTCATCTGTGCACTTAGATTTGTTCCCTTCATTCAACTCTCCCTCAGCCCCACAGCACTTATATACATAGCTGTAATTTATTTATATTAACATGATTGAAGAGAAGCAGCGTGGCTCGGTGGAAAGAGCACGGGCTTTGGAGTCAGAGGTCATGGGTTCAAATCCCTGCTCCGCCGATTGTCAGCTGCGTGACTTTGGGCAAGTCACTTAACCTCTCTGCGCCTCAGTTACCTCATCTGTAAAATGGGGATTAAGACTGTGAGCCCCCCGTGGGACAACCTGATCACCGTGTAACCTCCCCAGCGCTTAGAACAGTGCTTTGCACATAGTAAGCTCTTAACAAATGCCATCATGATTATTATTATTGTGATTGTCCCCCTCTAGACCGTGAGCTCATTGTGTGCAGGGAATACAATACTCCCAAGTGCTTCACCCATCTAATACCAATCTACTTAATGTACCTGTATCTCGTCTATCTAGCCACCGACCTCTCGTCCATATCCCGCCTCTAGCTTTGAACACCTTTCCTCTTTTTATCCTGCAATTACTCTCCCCACCTTCAAAGCCTTATTGAAGACACATCTCCTCCCAGAGGCCTTCCCTAAACCCTCATTTCCTTTTCTCCCACTCCCTTCTGTGTCACCCTGACTTGCTCCCTTTATTCACCACTCTCTCTCTCTCTGCCCCACAGCACTTTTGTACATGTCTGCGATTTGTTCATTTATGTTAATGTCTGTCTTCCTTTCTAGACTCACTGTGGGCAGGGATTGTGTCTACCAACTCTGTTATAGTGTACTCTCCCAAGCGCTTAGTACAGTGCTCTCCACACATTAGACACTCAGTAAATATGATTGATTGCTCTCTGCTCTATTTTAAATCCCCTCCCCTTTCTTGGTGCAGACACAGAGCTCAAGATGAATGGTCACACAAAGTAGAGAGTCAGACCCTCAGTGATCAGGGTTGGGAGGGAAGGGTGTTAGAGCAGAGACATGGGGAAACTCCTGCTGTGGAAGCAGTGTGGCCCAGTGGACCTGGAGTCTAATCTAATGAATTATAATTCGAAGCAGCATGATTTAGTGAATAGAGCTCAGGCCTGGGAAGGACTTGGGATTTATTCCTGGCTCTGCCACTCATCTGCTGTGCGACCTTGGGCAAGTCACTTAACTTCGCTATGCCTCAGTTGCCTCATCTGTGAGCCCTATGTGGGACAGGGACTGTGTCCAACCTGATTAGCTTGTATCTACTCCAGTGTTTAGAACAGTGCTTGGCACATAGTAAACCGTTAACATGGACTGTTATTATTATTACTAATAACTCTATAACTATAACTAATAACTAATACAGCTCTGCCACTTGTTTCCTTTCGATCACTTCTCCATGTCTTAGGTATCTCATCTGTAAATTGGGGATTAATACTGTGAGCAGTATGTGGGACAGGGACTCTGTCCAACCTGGTTATCGTCTATCTATACCAGCACTTAGTACGGTGCCTGGCACATAATAAGCAATTAACAAATACCATTAAAAAATAGGAGGTGGGGGTCTTTGAGCCCGTAACTCAGCAGATTTTTCTAATAAAGAGCCATTAGTGTATGTTTTCAGAAACCATGGCTGTGAGTGGCTGGAAGGGGGGTGCTTAGTTGAGCGTCTGCTTGGGTTTTTAACAGCTCAGTAAGGAGAACTTCCTCTCTGTCCTTAAGGTATATTGTAGTCACAAATACATTCCAAGTAATACCCAGTCATTTGGATAGACCTGGCAGGCTGCCGCCATGATGGAGTTGTGTAGGAAATCGATCTGGATTGACTTTTCTTGGCTTGCTTGAAATATCCTTATTCCATGGCAATGATAAAAAGTGGGTAAGTCGCCCTGATGTCAATCGGAAGCCAGAAAAATGGGATGGGAAGGGAGGGGTGTAGTCCAATACTGACTCCACTCTTTTCCGGCTCATACAGGGAACACCACCTGGAATTATTTGACAAGGCATAATTTCCCTTTCAGAGGAATAGTGTAGCTTTTTGTTTTTCCCCATTGCCTATGCTTCCCTTTTCATTTATTTTAACATTTTTCTTATGCTTCATTGAGAGGATTACTCTATCTCAAGGAAAACAGAACAAAGAGAATTAACCATGTGTGATAAGCTAGAATTCTGTGCCTCCAGAAATGCAAGTCTTCAAAAAACATATCCAAGGAAAGGGAAATATCTTCAATCTACAAGCATGTCTGAAACTCAGTTGATAATATGAAAAAGTCCATTTTTTATTTTCCTTTACTGTGGTTGAAATGTTTGTCTGGGGCCCTGGAACTCCACTGTGAAAAATAAAGTACAGGTTGTTTTTCCACGGAATTACTTTAATATGCAGATTAAAATCTCTTCAGTTATTCAGTTAATGAGGTTGTCGTCAAAAAAACCCTCTGAAATATAAGCATTAGGATGTTTAACCCAAAGAGGTCTTTAGAAATAGTGTGCTAAAATTGCATTGTATTCAGAAGCTCACAAAAGACACATGGGTTGGAAAGGAATGAAAGAAAGACAAAGAAAAATGTGAGAGGGAAAAGGCTGAAGACAGGAAGGGAGTTAGTTTGCATGAGAGAAACAATTGCTTGGGTTTGCTGCTGAGAACCACCGACCTTGCATGTTGTCCCTGATTCTGGTGAGAACTGATTTGGACCCAAAACTTCATTGCTGGGTATTTTTTTAATGCTGTTTGTTAAGCACTTGATATGTATCGGGCACTGCACTATGTAGTAATAAGAATAATAATGATGGCATTTGTTAAGCAGTTACTATGTGCAAAGCACTGTTCTAAGTGCTGGAGAGGATACAAGGTGATCAGATTGTCCCACATGGGGCTCACAGTCTTAATCCCCATTTTACAGATAAGGTAACTGAGGCCCAGAGAAGTTGTGACTTGCGCAAAATCACACCGCTGACGATTGGCAGAGCTGGGATTTGAACTCGTGACCTCTGACTCCCAAGCCCGTGCTTTTATATGCAAGGTAATCAGGTTGGACACAGTCCATGTCCCACAGAGGGCTCCATCTTAATCCTCACTTTAAAGATGAGGTAACTGAGGCACAGAGAAGGTGGATGACATCTCCGAGGTCACAAACCTGGCAAGTGGCGGAACTAGGATTAGAGTCCAGGTCTTCCAGCTTCCCGGCCTGTGCTCATTCCACTAAGCCATCTCGATTCTGCCAAGTAGACAAGGTCCCTGCCTCAAGGAACTTTTAGCCTGCTATGTGCAGAGCACCGAGCCCTTAGGAGAGTTCAATAGTTAATACACAGAATCTCTGTCTCAAGGAGTTTAATAATAATTATAGTATTTAAGTGCTTACTATTCATTCAATCGTATTGAACGCTTACTGTGTGCAGAGCACTGTACTAAGCGCTTGGGAAGTACAAGTTGGCAACATATAGAGACGGTCCCTACCCAACAGCGGGCCAAGACATCAGATTGTCCCACTTGGGGCTCACAGTCTTAATCCCCATTTTCCAGATGAAGTAACTGAGGCCCAGAGACGTTAAGTGATTTGCCCAAGGTCACACAGCAGACGAGTGGTGGAGCTGGGATTAGAACCCATGTCCTCTGGCTCCCATGCCTGTGCTCTTTCCTCTAGGCCTATTTAGTCTACTGTTTGCCGAGTACTGTAATGAGCACTTGGGAAAGTACAGGATTTAGTAGATATATGATCCCTGCTTCCAGGAGCACAGGACTATGCCTTTGAGAGAGTACTTCAGCCCCAAAGCCAACAAAAAGCTTTTATTTTATGAGTGTGATCCATGGTTGACCTGAGCAAACCAGAAACAGAAGCGGGGTGGATCTTAGTTTTAGATCCAGTAGTCTTTATTGGATCCAGAATTTCTGGCAACAGATTATTCAGAAGCCTACGATTTTTCAGACGTACCCAGAAATTCTTTTTAGGCTACTTCCATATACTGAATTTTAGACCGTGCTTTAAATCGTATAACAACCCATAAAAATAATTTTGAGTTTAATGACAGAATTTGAAGCATCGCATTTAGCATTTCATCAGATGATCCTTCTGTGTTGCGAGTGATAAAAATAACAGCGATTTATGATGTTCGGGAAGCATGCAGTTCATGTTGATGGAAAGATAATCTCCAGTATGAACAATTAAGACTAATGTGAAAATCGCAACTTTGAATCTTTGTGTAAACAACCGCTAAAAAATACATCTAACTATTTTATGTGAGAGTTACATCTACTGTGGGCTCATGAATATTCAAGTTTCAGATCCGTGGTGATGAGGAATTCATGAAACAGGGAAATGTCCAAGCGATCTGAAAATTGTACTTTAGTGTACTCGGGACTGGATAGGGCCTTGTTTTTTGCAAGCCCCCAAATGAGAGTTCATTCAGTGGTATACTCAGTGACGGTGTATGGATATACTGACAGGTGTAGGAATATACACCTGTGTTTGTCCAGGTAGATATGACACCTGTCGTCCTTTTTCCAAAATGAGGCAATTGGTGATGAGATCTTCACCAGCTGATGTATCAGTCAATCAATGGTTTCTTTTGAGCAGTTATTGCGGGCAGAGCCCTGTTCTAAGTGCTTGGAATAATAATAATAATGGCATTTATTAAGCGCTTACTACGTGCAAAGCACTGTTCTAAGCGCTGTGGAGGTTACATGGTGATCAGGTTGTCCCACGGGGTGGCTCACAGTCTTAATTCCCGTTTTACGGATGAGGTAACTGAGGCACAGGGAAGTGAAGTGACTTGCCTAAAGTCGCACAGCTGACAAGTGGTGGAGCCAGGACTTGAACCCATGACCTCCGACTCCAAAGCCCGGGCTCTTTTCACTGAGCCACGCTGCTTCTCTACTGAGCCATGACCAATTGGTAAAGACCGATGCATATCCAATGGGCAAGTCTTGGTAAAATCTTGACCCATCTATACTACTACTAATAATAATGGCATTTATTAAGTGCTTATTATGTGCAAAGCACTGTTCTAAGCACTGGGGAGGTTACAAGGTGTTGTCCCATGGGGGGGCTCACAGTCTTAATTCCCATTTTACAGATGAGATAACTGAGGCCCAGGGAAGTGAAGTGACTTGCCTAAAGTCACACAGCTAAGTGGTGGAGCCAGGACTTGAACCCATGACCTCTGACTCCAAAGCCCGGGCTCTTTTCACTGAGCCACGCTGCCTCTCTACTGAGCCATGACCAATCGGTAAAGACCGATGCACATCCAATGGGCAAGTCTTGGTAAAATCTTGACCCATCTGAGGGACTCCCACAGAACAGGAAAATATACCATTTCCAAACGCCTCAGAACTGCATGGTAGGACAGGAGGAGCCCGGTTTGTGTGATCGATAGAGTTCTATGAACTTTCTCACGGTGACAGAGCCTTTGGTGAAGTTTTTGTTTCAGAAATCCTCTCTGGGTTTAAAAAAAGCTCCCTAGAGAATGTGTGGTTGGAGGAAGGACCCAAAGCAGGAAGTCAATAATACCTGCTTCTGTCATCTTTAGCTGTAAATGATCGGAGGCAGCTCAGTGTGGGAGAAACATAAGCTCACTAGCTCGGGTTGGTAATGGGGTGGCATGGACAGGAGGCCCCTAGACGGCAGGGGTTGTGCAGATTAACTGATTTTTGGCAGGGGGTGGGGGAGGCGGAGGGGCGTTAATAATATCTGTTAAGCACTCATTCTGTGTCAAGCACAGTTCTAAACACTTGGGGTAAATCAAAATCAACCAGGTGGGACACAGTGCCTGGCCCACGTGATGCTCACAATCTAGGAAGGGGAACAGGTATTGAGTTCCCAGTTTTCAGTTGAGGAAACTGAGGCACAGAGAAGTTAAGTGACTTGCCCAAGGTCACACAGGAAAATGGCGGAGCCAGAATTGGAATTCAGGTCCTCCGACTCCCAGACTCGGAGTCCTTCCGTTAGGCCATGCTGCTTCACTGTGTTGTCCTTTTCCACGTGCTTTAGTAGAGCATTCTGCTCCCGGGAACCTCTGTAGGCAATTCCCTGCAGCCAAGGGACGCAACATGGCCCAGTGGATAGAACATGAACGTGGGAGTCACAAGGACCTGAGTTCCAATTCTGACCCCTCCACTTGTCTGCTGTGTGACCTTGGACAAGTCATTTAATTTCTCTGTGCCTCCATTACCTCATCTGTAAAATGGGGATTAAGACTGCGACCCCCATGTGGGTCAATGACTGTGTCCAGCCCAACGAACTTCTGTCTAATGCAGTGCTTACTAGGCGCTTAACAAATGCCCCTCCCGGCCCCCCTCCAAAAAAGAGGCTACATCAGTCTTGCAACCTCAACGGTTGACAACACTGACTTTAGCTGCGGCATATATAGCATTTGCTGATTCTAGAGGAAACACCAAATACTGCTTTATTAAAAAGTCTAATTTCTTCAATTAGTTGTGGACCAGGCAAACCTACATGAAATTGATGGAACATCTGTTGCTTCGCAATTCAAGAATGATTGATTGCAAGTAGCAACCCACAGTACCGAGGGTGTCGAATGAACTCTCACAGATGATTTTGACAAAAATTTCATTTAACCATAAATTCGATATATTACAGTTCAAAAAAAAATAAAAAGGCTCGACTCAAAAACTCCATCTTGAGCAATCACCAGCTGGTTGAAAATTGGATTTGGACTGATTTGTGAACTGAATGGTTTTTTTTTTCTGTTATCGTTTTCCATTAGGCTAAACACTTTTATTCAAAACAGAAGAAGCCGCGGCAATTGCTCGGAGTCGCGGGGAAGATCAAAACATCCCCAAGAAAACGCAGGGTCCGAAAGAAGCTGTTCTTCTCCCAAACAACATGTAGGCTGACCCAAATGGTCCCTAGGAGAGACAGCAAAGTGGAATTTCAGTGGTAGCCAGGGACAGAGCATTAGACTCATCAACCAATGCCATTTATTGAGGACTATGTGTGCAGAGTATTGTACCAAGCGCGTGGGAGAGGGCAGAATGGTAGAGATGGTGGACATGTTTCCTGTTCACATGGAATTACAGTCTAAAGGAAGAGACGGATAAAATAAATGACAGATATGGACGTGAGAGCTGGGGGACTGAGCGTGGACTGACTTTTAAGGGGTTGAAGGGGGTAGATCCAAGCGCAGGGATGAAGCAGAAGGGAGAAGGAGTAGGAGAATGAGGGTTTGAGAAAAGAATATGTAAGCTCTCTGCCCCCAAAGGAGCTTACACTCTGAGACTGGAGACAGTTTGAAAAGGTTATTTGGATTCCTAGGGGTCAGTGGGGCTGAAAAAGAACATATTAGCCTTAGTCTTGCCCATCTCAAATGTACATATTTATAATTATACTTCTATTTATTAATTTTGTGTATATAGATATACGTCTTTTTATTTATAATGATGCTAATGATGCTTGTTTTAATGTCTGTCTTCCCCCTTTCTAGACTGTGAGCCTGTGGTGGGCAGAGATTGTCTCTACTTGTTCCTGAATTGTAATTCCAAAGCACTTAGTACAGTGCTCTGCACACAGTAAGCGCTCAATAACTATGATCGAATGACTGTCTCACTCCTTTTTGAGTTACCTTTGCACTTAGATTTGCCCCCTTTCTTCCCCCCTCCCTCCTTCAGCCCCACAGCACTTAAATACCTAGCCATAATTTATTTACGTTAATGTTTTCATCCCCCTCTGGACTGTAAACTCACTATGGGCCAGGCATGTTTCTGCCAACTCTGTTGCGAGGGACTCACCCAAGTGTTTAGTACAGTGGTCTACATACAGTAAGTGCTCAGTAAATACCACTGATTGAATCATGGACTTCCACGAGGTAACTGGGGAGTGTTGGGAGAGGAGTGAGGGTAAAAAGTGGCCAGCGAGCTGCTGGAGAAGCAGTACGCCTAATGGACAGAGCATCTAAACCTGGCTCTGCCACTAGCCTACTGGGTGACCTTGTGTGAGTCACTGCACGTCTCTGGGCCTTGCTTTCGTGGCTCAGTGGAAAGAGCCCGGGCTTTGGAGTCAGAGGTCATGGGTTTGAATTCTGACTCCGCCACATGACTGCTGTGTGACCTTGGGCAAGTCACTTAACTTCTCTGAGCCTCAGTTACCTCATCTGTAAAATGGGGATTAAGATTTTGAGCCCCACGTGGGGAAACTTGATCACCTTGTATCCACCCCAGCGCTTAGAACAGTGCTCTGCACGTAGTAAGCGCTTAACAAATGCCATCATTATTTTTTTAGACTGTGAGCCCACTGTTGGGTAGGGACCATCTCTATATGTTGCCAACTTGTACTTCCCAAGCGTTTAGTACAGTGCTCTGCACACAGTAAGCGCTCAATAAATACGATTGATTGCTTTTCTAGACTATGACCCCGTCTTCTAGACTGTGAGCCCATCTTCTAGACCGTGAGCCTGTTGTTGGGTAGGGACCGTCTCTATATGTTGCCAACTTGTACTTCCCAAGCGCTTAGTACAGTGCTCTGCACACTGTAAGCGCTCAATAAATACAACTGAATGAATGAATTAATATTAATGGGGATTCTATTTCTGTTCTGCCTCCTATTTAGACTGTGAACCCTGTGTCTAGACATGGACTGTGAACCATCTGATGATCTCCTATCTATCCCAGCACTTAGAACAATGCTTTACACACAGTAAGTGCTTAACAGTGTACTACGATTTTCATTATTGTTAATTGTTAATATTGTTGTTGATAACAATAGACCACACTGAGAAGCAGCATGGTACACTGTATAGAGCACAGGCCTGGGAGTCTAAAGGACCTGGGTTCTAATCCTGCTTCCACCACTTTTCCACTGTGTGATCTTAGGTGAGTCACTTCACTTCTCTTTGTCTTAATTACCTCATCTGTAAAATGGGGATTAATACTGCGAGCCCCATGTGAATCATGGACTGTGTCCAACATGATTAGCTCATATCTACTCCAGCGCTTAGTAGAATGCCTTGCACATAGCGAGTGCTATGGCAAAAACCATTAAAAAAAATGGAGGCTGCCCTAACATCTTCTTCTCCACCTGGGACAATATAATAAAAATAATGATGGCATTTGTTAAGCGCTTACTATGTGCAAAGCACTGTTCTAAGTGCTGGGGGGAGACAAGGTGATCAAGTTGTCCCACGTGGGGCTCACAGTCTTGATCCCCATTTTACAGATGAGGTAGTTGAGGCACAGAGAAGTTAAGTGACTTACCCAAAATCACAGAGCTGACAAGTGGCGGAGCTGGGATTTGAACCCTTGACCTCCGACTCCCAAGCCTGGGCTCTTTCCACTGAACCACGTTGCTTCAATATTGTGAATACATGCCTAAGAATGGATCTATTGAACTGAGGCAAGGTAGTGAAGTGTCTTTTTATTGACTGGCTGCCAATGTGGATTCCCGTGTTCTATAAATCTGTAGATAAAAATCTGTTAGGGGATTACAGTCGAGTCCTATAGGGCGGTGATTTTTTTTAACATTTTCTCTAAAACCTGACCAAACATTTGAAAACCATAAACATTAACATCAAATGTATTTACACTTCATTAGGGACTCATGCGGTGAATCACACGGATCTAGACAGATTCACAGGAGGGGATTTCCTAGATTGTATAGACGTGGGCGGAGATGAAGTCCAAATAAATAGGATTTATTTTCTTAGCAGCTACAAAGAATTCAGTGTTTGGGAATGAACTGCACAAATACTCACAGAGATGAAAGGTAAAATGGCTCTGTGATACTTTATGGGTCCTGTGTCCATTAGACAAATTGCTTATGTATGACAATAATAATGGCAATAATGGTAGCATTTATTAGGTGCTTAATAATGGGCTAAAGGTTGTGGCGGATACAAGATAGTGAAATTGGGCACAGTCCCTTGTCCACAGTGGGTTCACCATCACAGAAGTAAGGAGAGACATAATTTGGGGATGCTAAGGTTTTTTCATCTGTAAAACGTTGCTAGGTGGTCTAGTGGTTAGAGCACAGGTTTGGGAGTCAAAGAACCTGGGTTCTAATTCCAGCTCCACCACTTCTCTGCTGTGTGACCTCAGACAAGTCACAAGGACAATGTCAAAATGTCAATTAACTTCTCTTTGTCTCAGTTCCCTCATCTGTAAAATGGGGATTAAGACTGTGTGCCTCATGCGGGTCAGGGATTGGGTCCAACCTGATGATCTTGTATCTACGCCAGCACTTAGTACAGTGCAGGCACAGAGAAAGCGCTTAACAAATCCATTTTTTTTAAAGAAGTAACTTGTCTACGGTCACACAACAGACTAGAGGCAGAGCTGATCCTAGAAACCAGATCTCCTGATGTGCGGGTGTCTCTGTCTTTCCACTAAGTCAAACTGTATTCTAAATGAACCCAAATGTGAATCCGGTTCATTTCCAAGTGCTTAGTACAGTGCTCTGCACACAGTAAGCGCTCAATAAATACGATTGATTGATTTCCAGGGACAGTCAAAGAGATTCAAATTTTAATGAAGTGCGAATGAAATGCTTTGATCTTGGACGTGGGCACAAATAGTTGTTTTGAGATGCTTCTTGGGATCTGACAAGCAGAATCATTGCTCTGAACTTGCTTATAATTCTGACTGTTCTCAAGGCCCACATTAGCAAATAAAGCTAATTACTCAGTTGAAGGAATTAGACTGCAAGCTCCATGTGAGACTGAAACCATGTCTGATCTGATTATCTTTCATCTATCCCAGGGTTTAATACAGTGCTTGGCACATGGTAAGTGCTTAACAAATAGCATTCTTATTTTCATTATTATTATCATCATCATCATCACCATGAGGAACTCTCTGTATCTTAAAATATATTCTTCTGTCCTAAAAATAGGAAGAAAGAATCATTGTAGCATAGTCTAAGGACCCTGAGTTCTAATCCCAACTCTACCACTTGACTGAGAGATGACCTTGGGAAGTCACTTGACTCTGCCTCAGTTATCTTATCCATTAAATGGGGATTAAGACTATGAGCCCTGTAGGCTGTATCCAACTTAACTGTATCTACCCCATTGCTTAGTTTGGAACCAGGCACTTTGTATGAGCTTAACAGATACCATTAAAAAAAAAATCACTAACAGATACCATAAAAAAATCACTTCTTTGGGCCTAGGTTTCCTCATCTGTAAAATGGGGATTTACTGTTTGTTGTCCTTCTGAATTAGATTGTGAGTCCCATGTGGGGCAGGGACTGTGTCTGATCTGATTATCTTTTATCTACCTCAGCAATTAGTATAGCGCTTGGCAGTAAGCACATAATGAATATATCAATTATTATTACTTGGGAGAAATGACCGTCATCTGGTTAGAGGGCCCTGAACATAAGACTGCCCTCTGCCACTCTCCTTTCCCCGCCTCAAAAGACAATGGATGGCTCTCTGTCGACCAGGTGGTAGAAGACTTGTATCCTATTAGGTATGTTATGTTGGTGAAAGTTGCATAACCCCGACGATGATAATAATTATCATGCTATTTAAGGGCTTACTATATGCCAAACATTGTACTAAGCCCTAGGGTAGATGGCAGGTAATCAGGTGGGACCCCGTCCCTATTCCATGTGAGGCTCAGTCTAAGCACTTAGTACAGTGCTCTGCACACAGTAAGTGCTCAATAAATACAATTGAATGAAAAAGGGGGAAAGAAAGAAGGTATTAAACACCCACGTAAAGGTTGAGGATTCTGAGGCACAGAGAATTTGACATGCCCAAGGTCCCACAGCGGTCAGACAGCGGAGCCGGGATTAGAACCCAGGTTCCCTGGTTCCCAGGCCCGTGCTCTTTCCGCAAGGCCCAGCTTCTTCTTCGTAGTCACTTTTCCAACTAAATGACCCACTCACTAAGACTCTGTGGAATTGCTCATGGAGTCCAGCGACTAACCCCTATGTGGAGTCTTCTAAACCACATCACTCCTTAATTTATGCAACTCTGAGGTCTCTATAGTTAGGAGAGGAGGTAATAAGTTAATACATCACACTGTAGAACCTTCTCATAATCTAATAATTATAAATCTTTAAGGTCTTTGTTCATAAATAAAGATCTCTGAAGGAGAGATACATTTTTCTTTTCCCTGCATAAATTAGCCTTCGGATAGAATGAATAATTCAGCAAGAAAAAAAAATACCTGTCTTCAGACCCTTTCCTCAACTAAACCGTGGAGTGTGTTAAGATGTGCATAGTTCACTGGGCAAGTATGAATGCAAATGTCTATTCACAAATAAGCATTCTAACAGTGAACCTCCATTATTTTAGATGGGATTCAATAAATTAAGTTCTGGCTTTTAGCCAGACCCTTGAAAATGAATATTGTAGGAGGGATATTTTCATCGGAAGCATACCCAAACCACGTTCTCCTGCTCACCTCCTCTTTGGGGCATGCTCAAGGCAACCTTCACCTAAGGTACGAAGCCGGGAATTCTGGTTAAGCAGGTGAGAGAACTCTGAGTTGCTGCCTTCCCCTCTCCTCACTCTCCTTTTTCCATCCCTCTGAATCCACCCTTGGCCAGAAGTACAGAGCCGGGAATTGTCGGTAAGCAGGTGAGGGGACACTGGGTTGCTATCTTCTCCTCTCCCCATCCCCCTGAATGCAGCCTTGGCCTGAGGTTCAGATCTAAGAATTCTGGATAAGCAGGTGGATAGGCAGACTCTGGTTTGCTGCCTTCCCTTCTTCTCACTCTCCTTTCTGCATCCCCCTGAATGCAGCTTTGGCCTGAGGTACGGAGCTAGGAATTCTGAGAAAGCGGGTGAAAGGACTCTGGGTTGCTGCCTTCCCCTCTTCTCACTCTCCTTTTTCCATCCCTCTGAACCCACCCTTGGCCACATGTACAGAGCCAGGAATTCTGTCTCACTCTCCTTTCTGCATCCCCCTGAATGCAGCCTTGACCTGAGGTACAGAGCTAGGAATTCTGAATAAGCAGGTGAGAGGACTCGGGGGGCTTCTGCCTTCCCTCTCCTCACTCTCCTTTCTCCATCCCTTTTTTCAAGATGGTTCTCTTTGAAGGTGCAGCAGGGATCAGCTCAGTCATGTCCCTCCTCACAAGCGTGTTTTGTCGTCACGGTTGAGTGAGGAGATGATTGACTGTTGAGTGAGGTCAGACCTCTCTCATTCCTGATGTTCAGAAAACCGGCTGGATGGAATGATGATGGTGGCATTTGTTAAGCACTTACTATGTGCAGAGCACTGTTCTAAGCACTGAAAAGCACAGGCTGGGGGGAAAACACCTGGCTTCTGCTTGGGGGCCTGCTGCAGCGGTTAGAGCACGTGCTCACCCCATAAGAAAGGAACCCAGTTCAGGTCAAAGCTTCGGCATAAAAATGGAGAGGAGCAGACAAGAACTCTATGGCTTTGGACCCTCAGGGCCCGTCCCTTGAGGCTCTTTGGTAGCAGCGTGGCTCAGTGGAAAGAGCACGGGCTTGAAAGTCAGAGATCATGGGTTCTAATCCCAGCTCTGCCACTTGTCAGCTGTGTGACTTAGGGCAAGTTACTTCACTTCTCTGTGCCTCAGTTACCCCATCTGTAAAATAGGGATTAAGACTTTGAGTGCCAGATGGGACAACCTGACTTTCTTGTATACCCCCCAGGGATTAGAACAGTGCTTGGCACATAGTAAGTGCTTAACAAATACCATCATCATTATTATTATGTCTGCTTTGTCATCTTTCTTTGGCAAGTCACTTCACTTCTCTGAGCCGCCTTATCCTCATCTGAAAAATGAGGATTCATTCATTCAATAGTAGTTATTGAGCGCTTACAGTGTGCAGAGCACATGCTTAGTACAGTGCTCTGCAT
Source organism: Tachyglossus aculeatus (assembly GCF_015852505.1). Lineage (NCBI taxonomy): Eukaryota > Metazoa > Chordata > Mammalia > Monotremata > Tachyglossidae > Tachyglossus > Tachyglossus aculeatus. Next base: position 9,068,744 of record NC_052071.1, read on the forward strand.
ACGGTAAGTGCTCAATAAAATCCTACTCCCTCCCACATAGACTATGTGGGACAGGGACTGTGTCCAACCTGTTTATCTTATATCTACCCCTCGTGCTTAGTTGAGTATTGGGCACATAATAAGTTTTTAACAAATGCTACTGTTATTATTATAATTATGTAAGTTTAACAAATACCATTACGATCATTCATGCATTCAGTTATATTTATTGAGCACTTACTGTGTGAAGATTCATTCATTCAGTCAGTCAATCGTACTGAGTACTTTCTGTGTGCAGAGCATTGTACTAACCACTTGGTAAGTATAATTCAGCAACAAATAGAGACAATCCCTGCCCCAACAGGCTCATGGTCTAGAAAGGGGGAGACAGACATCAAAACAAGTAAAGAGGCATCAGTAGCATCATTATAAATGAATAGAATCATAGATATATACACATCATTAATAAAAATAAATAGAATTTTAATTATAACCGTGAATACAGTGCCTGGCACATAGTAAGCACTTAACAAATGCCATTATTATTATTATTAGTATAATAAACATGTACATATATACACAAGTGCTGTGGGGCAGGGAGTGGGGTAATAATAATGATGGCATTTGTTAAGCACTTACTATGTGCGAAGCACTGTTCTAGGCGCTTGGGTGGATACAAGGTGATCAGGTTGTCCCGCGTGGGACTCACAGTCTTAATCCCCACTTTACAGATGTGGGAACTGAGGCCCAGAGAAGTTAAGTGATTTTCCCAAAGTCACACAGCTGACAAGCAGCAGAGCCGGAATTAGAACCCACGACCTCTGAGTCCCAAGTCTGTGCTCTTTCCACTGAGCCACGCTGCTTCTCGAGGGTAGAGCAAAGGGAGCAAGTGCTCCATACATAGGCAGCACTCAATAAATACCACTGATTGTTTTATTGGTAGTCCTGGCTCTGCAACTGGCCTGTTGTGTAAATTTGAGCAAGTAAGTTAACATCTCTGGGCCTCCGTTTCCTCATCTGTAAAATGTCAGGGTAAATTTTATCCCTCTTTCTCAGGCTGTGAGATCCAGGTGGGACACAGGCTCTATCCAATATTCATTTATTCAATCATATTTATTGAGCGCTTACTGTGTGCAGAGCACTGTACTAAACGCTTTGGAAGTCCAAGTCGGCAACATATAGAGACGGTGCCTACCCAACAATGAGCTCATAGTCTAGAAGGGTGAGACAGACAACAAAACAAAGCGTGTGGACAGGTATGAAAGCCTTGCTTCAGCCCTTGTGCTTAGGTCAGAGGAAGCATTGATAATTATTTATGATGATAATAGTAATTTTTCTTATATTTGTAAAGCTCAGCTTGGTTGAAGGAATGAGGCCCAGAAGATTGCCTGTCTGGGTTCTCTTTCCAGCTCCACTTTGCCCACTACCCTCTGCTAACCTGAGGGACATTTGAGATCATGGGGCTATCAGTCACTAATCATTGTGATATTTAAGTGCCTAATGTGTGCCAACCACTGTGCTTAGTGCTGAGGAAGATAAAATATTGCCAGTTCAGTCCCAATCCTTGTCACACAAAGGACTCACAATCTAAGTAGGAGGGAGAACAGCTATTTAATCCTTAAAAATATTGCCAGTAATTTAATAGAGGCTATTAGACGAATTAGAGTACAAATGAATAGGAAGTTAAAAAAAAAAGTAGGTAAAAAGGAGTTTAACCCAATCAAAGCCCAGAAATGTTTCGTGTAATAATTCACTGTGAATTTTCAAGTTCCCTTCTCTGTCTCTTGGCTTTGGATTTCTGTTCTAGGCTTTCGATCCACTTGAAGAGAAAAAAAATCCTTTCATTGTCCTTCATTCACCAGGACCTATTGAGCGCCTTACTTTGTACAGGATACTGTACAAAGCAGTGAGGAGGCTACTACAATTTAAATAGACTCCGAGCCTCATATGGAACAGATACTGTCTGACCAGATTATCTTGTTTCTACCCCAGTATCTGGTTGATTGAAAGTGCTTGATGGATTGAAATGATGGTGAGGGGAAAGATTCCGTAAAGTCCTTGTACTTATTTTTCTTGTATTTTATTGAAATGATTTCATTTGTTGTCACATAACATTGGCAATTTGGAAAGGGAAATTATCCTTTGGTGAAGAGAATTCTGGAGATCCCGGCATTCAGACACAGGAATTCTAGCAGAAGCTAGACTGCAATGATGTTGTCACATTTTAGGAAGTTTGTTTGTAATGTGGATATTTCATTTTTATTTCCAGTAATGAAGTAACTGCTAAAAGCAGAAAGCACTGTGCCTTTTTTTTCTATTCTGCTGTGAACTAAATTCAGGAACGATTCATTAATGATTTTCTGAGAAATCTGTTCGGCGGATCTAAATGTTTCAGTCATTTTACGATATTGACTACATTGCTGGAGTTAAAAAAAACTTAACCCATTTGATGAATGTTGATCCATCTCTTCAGGTAAAATGTAGTTTCATATTTGCAAAGGAAACATTCAACCTTTCGGACTAAATGTTCTCATGACTACGATCAGGTACGTAAGCCTAGTGGAAGGAGCATGAGCCTGGAGGCTCTACCACATGTCTGCTGTGTGACTTTGAGCAAGTCAGTTAACTTCTTTGGGACTCAGTTCTCTCATCTGTAAAATGAGAATTAAGAATACGAGCCCCTTGTGGGACAAGGACTGTGTCCAACCTGGCTTTCTTGTAACTACACCAGGACTCAGAGCAGGCTTTACACTTAGTAAGTCCTTAACAAATAACACTATTATTAGTAGTAGTAGTAGTAGTAGTTTTGATTAATGTTATGGTGGTAATTGTAGAATTTAAGAAATTATGTGCCAAGAACTGTGGTAAGCAGTCAGGTCTCAAACATTCCCTGTCCCACTTGGAGCTCACTCCAAAATGGAATTTCTCTTCAGAATGTTATACGATCAGAGCGGTCAGCTCCCGGGAATGTTGGCTCAATCCAGCCATCAATAGTACGAATTGAGCATCTAATGGGTTCGGAGCTCTGAATGCTGGAGTGAGTACAAGCACAGAACCTGGAATGGAGAGAATCGTTGCTTTCCTTAACTTCCTTTCCAAACAGTTACTCTTTTCTTAAATCCTATTTCTTCAGGGAAAGGGGTCCCGAAGTGAAAAGACTATGCGTACAATTCTAGTCCCTGGTGTCAGCACTTCCCTCGGTGATTGGTAGCACCCAGTTTCTTGAAACATCCTGGTCCCTCCCTATCGAGATGGTTAAGCTTGTTGTGAGCAGGGCACACGCGTACCAACTCTGTTATTTCGTACTCTCTCAAGAGCGAAGTACAGTATTCTGTTCACAGTAAGTGCTCAATTAATGTAATTGTTTGACTCACCTCTCTCTCCCTGAGGGACATCCTTCCACTATTGTGGACAGTCAGGGACCCTGGGATACTGTGATAAGGACAGGCGGTCCCCTTTCCCTTCCCAATCACAGCATCCGCTGGCACTCAATGCTCGAGCTTGTTCCCCTCCCTCTCCGCTGAAGAACCAGGTGCTGATTCAGTTGGATGATGGATGGTTTCCGCCAGATGGTAAGCTCTCTGAGTGCTCCCTAACCCTTAGTACAGGGCTTGGCACGGAAGATACAATGCTGAGTTTGGTGAGGGGTTGGTGAACCCCTCTCTGGTTCAACTGTTCTCTTAATGCCTCTCCAACCTCTTCTGCTGTTAGAACTGGGAAAGCTCAGCTCTGACTCCTGAGAAGACTGAGGACGGACACTTCTGTGCATGTTTCAGTACAATACCTACTTGCTGGAGAGAGCTCTGGTTACAATTAAATCACTTTGCTGTAAATTATTTCCCTTTCCTCGCATCCATTTTTTTCTTTTTGTCCCTGCAGTAGTGGCCTAGTATGGCCTAATAAAAAGAGCCTAGGCCTGGAAATCAGAAGACCCGAATTCTAATCCAGACTCCACTGTTTCCTTGCTTTGTCACGTTGGACAAGTCACTTCCGTTCTCTGTGGCTCAATTTCCTCATCTGTCAAATGGGGGTGAAATCCCTGCTATCCCGCTGACTCAGACTCTGAACAACAGATGGAACTGTGGCTGTGTTTGACCCGAATATGTTGTACTTACGTCAGTCCTTGGCACATAGTGAAGGCTGAACATGTACTACAAGTATGATTACTAATAGATATTAAGTTTATTTTCTGGAAAGCAGCATGGCATTAAACATGTTATCTACTTGTTTATCTACTTGTTTGTCTACTTGTTTTGTTGTCTATCTCCCCCTTCTAGACTGTGAGCACATTGTTGGGCAAGGATTGTCTCTATCTGTTGTGGAATTGTACTTTCCAAGCGCTTAGTACCGTGCTCTGCACACAGTAAGAGCTCAATAAATATGATCAAATGAATGAATCTCAGCTCTGCCACTTATAATAATAATAATAATAATGATGGCATTTATTAAGCACTTAACTATGTGCAAAGCACTCTTCTAAGCACTGGGGAGGTTACAAGGTGATCAGATTGTCCCACAGGGGGCTCACATTCTTAATCCACATTTTACAGATGAGATAACTGGGGCACAGAGAAGTGAAGTGACTTGCCCGAAGTCACACAGCTGACAATTGGCAGAGCTGGGATTTGAACCCCTGACCTCGGACCCCACAGCCCATGCTCTTTCCATTGAGCCATGCTGCTTCTCCTGCTGTGTGGTCTTGGGCGGGTCACTTCACTTCTCTGTGCTTCAGTTACCTCATCTGTTAAATGGGTGTTGAGACTGTGAGCCCCATGTGTGACAGGGACTGTGTCGAACCCAACTTGCTTGTATCCACCGCAGTGTTTAATATAGTGTGTGGCACCTAGTAAGGCTTTAACAAATACCGCAATCAATTATTATTATTCAGGAGAAAAAGTTACTAAGCCGGAGCGTGAATTCTCACTGCTGATTCTAAATGCCAGCTTTCTGTTAGGCGAATACCTGAAGAATTTAATATTTTCCATTCCCACCCCCCGCAGTGCCTGTATTGATCTAGTAAGGCCCCATCGTATGTTCAACGGCTGCTCAAAGAGAGAGGCGGACGGTAGGAGAAAATCGGACCATCCTCTGAAAGTAAAGGGTTCTGAATGGCAGTTAGCCGCCAGCCCTGTCGAGACCACCCGTCATCTTTCACGCAGGACATTGGAAAGAAAGAGACAATTCATCCCCCCACACCTTTGTGCTCCAGGCTGTTGAAGGGAGAACAGAGACTACTTGAAATGGAAAAAGAGGGCTTTGTTTCATGCCGAACTCTTTGTTTCATCCCTTGCTGCCTCCTAGAAACATATCTACCCCTGAACTGAGTGCTGAAATGAGAGAATAGCTTCATGCCAAGTTTCATGATCAAATATCTATGCTCCTGGCCGAGGTCTTTATGGCCAAGAGATAGAGACAGAGAGACACAGAGAGAGTTAGTTTATAGGGGTCTGGGAGAGATGAACTGTTTGTGGAGTCTGTAAAGTCTGTCATATGGGATTGTTATGGCTGGTTTTTGAGACAGAGAAATTCACTTCCTATGAAACTACCTCCGTAATGGCCCTTTTCATCCAAAATCCCCCGTCTCTCTGGCTGCACTTCTGGAGAGGGGCAGGCCGTTACAAAGTCTCCCCCCTTTTAACTCCCCCCGAATTATTTAGTGGTCAAATCTCTAGGTGAAAAATCTGATAAAATACACACAGCATCTTGTCAGGCTTGGGATAGAAAATGTAGATAATGAGAGCCCAGAGGTGAAGCCTGTTTGTCTCTTTGAGCAGGCCCTGCTCCAAGTGTCTTCGAACAGGTTTGCTTTGCTGCTGTCCCTGAGCAGCCTGGAGGCGGCAGCCAGACCTCATCTTTCCTGTGAGAAGGAATCGGGGGAGGCCCCAGGGTCGGTCATTAGGTGAGGCTGCCAAACTGGAGAGAAAGGGAAAGAGAGGGGTGGAAGGAAGGGAGTGAGGAGAGAAGCAGGATTTCTGACCGGCAACCAGAGTTCTGATAGGATAGAGACCCAACTGGGGCTGAGTTGGTTCTGACAAGGTGGAGGCCCAGGTGGGGCAGATTTCAGGAAGATTGATTTGATGCCTAGTGGGCTCAGGGTGGGAGCATCGATTAGCCCCAAGATTTCTGTCTGTCACACAGTCTGACCTCTGTCGTGTTCTAGTTTCCTCACTAAGCTTTAAAGGAGGAAGGCTACTGGCTGGCTGGGTAGCCTCTGAGCCCCGAACAGCCTCTCTCCCCATTCCTCCCTCTCCCATGATCTCCTGGTGACTGGGTTCACCTGGCAAGGTCTCTAGTTGCAGGTCCAGGCAGTGGCTGGGCCACCAACTCCCTGTTGGCTACCATGGCCACCTGCCCAGACTTCTCATGGCTCCAGTTTCCCAGGTGTTGGTAGTGACTGGGCTGGGTACCGTGTGCTTTGTTGAAACATACACGCAGTCAATGCCTCACTCACTGTCCGCCTGCCTGGCTATCACCCTCTCTCTCTGTCACTCAGACAGGGAAATGGAAGAGAAGAGGAGAGACTGGAAGTGTGGAATAAGGCTTTGACTTAAGGGACAGGACCTGGTTGAGGAAATTAGAAGGGTGTAATAAGAATTTGCAGTTAATAATAATAGTAATGATGGCATTTGTTAATTGCCTACTATGTGCAGGGGGGGATACAAGGTGATCAGGTTGCCCCACGTGGGGCTCACAGTCTTAATCCCCATTTTACAGATGAGGTAACTGAGGCTCAGAGAAGTGAAGTGACTTGCCCAAGGTCACACAGCAGACATGTGGCAGAGCCGGGACTTGAACCCGTGACCTCTGACTCCCAAGCCCGGCCTCTTTCCACTGAGCCACGCTGCTCCATTGGAATTGTGCAGTTTGCTCCTTGCGTAAACAGTGTGTTAAATTTAATGTCCTTTGAGATACCTGTGACATACCTTCGATATACATACCTTCCTGTGATGGCAGGTGTGCCAGATGGATAGGCTCAAGGGAGCATCTAAATGTTGACACGCCCACAGGTGTCTGGGCGAAATGTCTTCTAAAAGCAGAAGACAAGGAAACTGTCGTGGGTAGATTAGGACCATTCACTTTGGAAGATGCTCGATGTAAACACGTAACAGTCAACAAGCAGGGGATAAAGGCTGGGGAAAAGCCTTTCACTGCTGCTCGCTGTTGTCCAAAAGGACAACTGAGACAGCCCGGGCAGAGGGGACCTTCCTACGGCGATGCCCTCGCTGGTCCTGACCCATACTTGGCTGCTCGCTGTCCTCCGAAGGGAAGGCAGGGAGACAGCACGGGCAGAAGACCTTTTGGCCGGGGGATGCCTCTGCTGGTTTGGCCCATTAAGGACCTGAACACCAAACTGGACTGATCGTCCCATGGTTGGAAATTCTCAATGCCCCTGGGTTGAAGGCTTAAATAGTGTCAGAGATCTCATTGCCCCTGGGTTGAGGGTTTAACAGAAGTAGGATTGTTTACTACTAAATGCTCTTCTGATAGATGTTTTCTTTTTGCGATAGTGAGTATCGTGGTTTCTTCTTTCGGTAAAGCTGTCACGAATCCCCTTGTCCCCACTTGGCTATACTGAGATGGAACAACACCATACCACTGAAACTCCCAACTGCCTCTGCTCCAGCTCAGAGAGTACCGGCCAGTGGTGATGTGAAGCCTTCTGCACTTTAAAAAGGTCAAGAAGACCACCATGCCACAGCCGTGACTTCCGTGACTAGCAGTCTGAGTGGGAAGAAGCCTGAAATGTTCTGCTCCTGTGGTATTTATCATTCTCCTTGCCTTTGGTTTTTCTTTTTTTTTTATTTTTACTTTTTATTATAATTTACAGTACAGTGTCAAACACTGTGCAAAGCACTGGGGTAGATGTCATAATCTGGCTAGACACAATCTCTGTCCCACCAGGGCCTCACAGTCTGTGGGAGGTAGAATGTGTATTGAATCCCTATTATTCAGATGAGGAAACTGAAGCACAGAGAAATTAAGTGACTTGTCCAAGGTCACACAACAGGCAAGTGGCAGAGCTGAAATTAGAACCCTGTTTCTCTTAATCTCAGGCCCTGGTCTTGCTGCTATATTTCTGTCACCAACCCTGTTCTTAAATGGGAGCCCCTAGGGGATCAGGGACCATGACCATCTCTCAGTCACCTATTTCTTTCCCAGAGACAGTACAGTGCTTTGCACATAGTAAGCACTTAATAAATATCACTACTACCACGACTCTTCTTCCTACTGACTGAAGGTTTGATTTTCGGTTTTTCTGTGCCTTAGGACTAGAAGATCATAGAGGTTGAGTTGTCTTGGTGCTGATTTTCCTGGGTCCTCTAATTTTAGCTGGTATGCCTAAAGGCAGGTAGGTCAGGTTTTCTCTGATAAATTGAATGTTGAGTTAGAATGCAGATTAATGCTTTATAATGAGCAACAATGGCATTCTTTGTATGCCTGCTGTGTGTGGAGCATTGTACTGAGCGCTTGGGAAAATACAATAGAATTAGTAGGTGTGATTCCAGTTCTCAAAGAATTCAAAGTATAGCAGGGGGAGACCGGCTCTCAAATAAATTAAAGATGAGGGGAGAGATGGAGTATAAAAATAGGTATGTGGGTGCTTTGAGGGGTGTGGGAATATAAAGGCTAAAGAGGTGTAGCATTTGGGCGGGCATTCGAGGTCAGGAGATTAGAGATTACTCCAGGAACGCCTCCTGAGAGGGAGGGAATTAGAGAAGGGCTTTGAATATGGGGAGAACTCTGGTCTGTCAGAATTGAAGTTGGATTAAGTTTCAGACAATGGGGAGGGCCAGAGCAAGAGGTCAGCGATAGAAGAGATGAGAATGAAGAACAATGAATAGGTTAGCTTTGAGAAAAACAAAGACTGTGAGCTGGGACATAATGGGAAAAGAGAGAGGATAAGGAGAAAAAAATAATGGTATTTGTTACGCCCTTAATATGTGCCAATCTATCAATCTGTCGAACAATAGTATTTATTATGCAATTACAATATGCAGAGCACAGTACTAACCTCCTGGGAAAGTACAGTGCAACAGTGGTAGATATGATCCCTGTCCACTAAGAGCTTACAGTTCAAGCATTGCCCTAAACTCTTGGATAGGTAGGACGCAGTCCCTTTCCAACACAGCTTTCACAGTCTAATGACGATGATTATGGTATTTGTTAAGTGCTTACTATGTGCCAGGCACTGTACTAAGTGCCATGGTGGATACAAGTAAGTGGAGATGGACATAGTCCTTGTTCCAGGGGAGGCTCATAGTCTCAATCCCCATTTTACAGATGAGGTAACTGAAGCACAGTGAAGTGAAATGACCTGCCCAAGATCACACAGTAGACAAGTGGCAGAGCTGGGATTAGAACCCAGGACCTTCTGACTAGGGCATTGCTCTATTACACCATGAAGGAAGAACAGATACAGAATCCTCGTTTCACAGATGAGGAAACTGAGGGCCAGAGAAGTGAAGTGACTTGCACAAGGTCACACAGCAATGGATTGCCCTACCCCCCGTCATTGAATTTCTCTGTGACTTCCATCATCCCATGTACGCACGGCCACTCTCTGTAGCTAAAGGGTCACCTGTATCGGTGGACTCATCAATTCTCCAGGGACCATTATTCCTCACCATAATCCTGACGGGAGCAGCTGGGAGCACTGTAGTAATGGAGTATAAATGAACGAGTAGGATGCCGTGTGATAAAACGGAGCACATCTATTTATGATCTCGGCGTTATACGTCCATCCATCCGTCCATCGCAGCAGCTCACCGACACGACAGTGACACATCGGCCCGTCGACGTGCCGATTGATTTCATGATGCTTAGCTTCCGTGTGATACGACAGAAGTTTGGGGGTTTTCTTCCATCCATTACAACAGATGGCTTGATCACAGGGAAACCTCCCCGTACCCAGAATGGAAATGAAAACCTTTACTCTCAGCGATCATTCTCGCCGTACAAGTCGCTCTGAACTCAAACGTAGTGAAATACAATGCTGCAATTGGTAATGTGTATTTAATGCTTTAAAATACTGCAAGAGCACTGGTGCATTTGCGATGTTAGACCGGCACAGCCTTAACCCGTGTGCCAAGATCTACAGAAAGAATAATCGTGGAAGTTGCCCCTGAAAAGTAAATATCCTAGATTTGCCTTTTCCGGGTTGTTTTTTTCAATACCACTTGCTAAGCACTTATTATGTGTCAGGTGCTCTATCAAGTGCTGGATAATCAGGTTGGACTCAGTCTCTTTCCCACGTGGGGTCATAGTCTAAGTAGGAGAGAGAACAAATATTAAATCCCTATTTTACAGATGAGAGAACTGAGTCACACTGAAGTGACATGACCTTCCTAAGGGCACTCAGCACGTAAGAGACAGAGCTGAGGTTAGAACCCCAGTCCTCTGACCCCCAGTCTCTTTCCACTAGGCAACACTACTTGGTCCGATTCTCAGGTCTGTCCCATCCTTTTGGGAGCTGATTCTATTCACTGCCACAACCCAGTAAAAAGGCAGCATTTCGAAGTCGATGTTGAGTTTGTATATACCGAGCTCAATGATTTGTTGACATTGGTCTGGGGAAACACTTGAATGAGCCATTAGTTTTATATTCATTCATTCATTCAATCGTATTTATTGAGCGCTTACTGTGTGCAGAGCACTGTACTAAGCACTTGGGAAGTACAAGTTGGCAACATATAGAGACGGTCCCTACCCAACAACTGGCTCACAGTCTAGAAGACATCAGACCGTGTGCCAGGCACTGTACTAAGCGCTGGGGTGGATACTAGCTAATCGGGTTGGAAACAATCCCTGTCCACCATGGAGCTCACAGTCTTAATCCCCATTTTACAGATGAGGGAACCCTGGTAACTGCGGCACAGAGAAGTGGCTTGCTCAAGATGACACAGCAGACAAGTGTTGGAGCCTGAATTAGAACCCAGGTCCTTCGACTCCCAGGCCGGAGGTCTTTCTGCTAGGCCACACTGCCTCTTTTGGACAAGTGAAACTCCATCTTAATACCCCAGGTAAGGCAAGCTCCTATAGGTAAGTTATTTTCTGTTTCTGCCCTCCCCCACTTTGCTAGAGTTTAGGCTCCTTGTGGGCAGGGCTGGTGTTTACTAAAGAGTTTGTACTCTAGAGTGAGGAGCAGCGTGGCTTAATTGGCAAGAGCCCGGGCTTGGGGGCCAGAGGATGTGGGTTCTAATCCCTGCTCTGCCACTTGTCTGCTGCGTGACGGTGAGCAAGCCACTTAGCTTCTCTGTGCCTCAGTTCCCTCATCTGTAAAATGGGGATAAGATGTGAGCCCGACGTGGGGCAACCTGATGATCTTGTATCTACCCCAGTGCTTAGAACAGTGCTGGGCACATAGCCCTTAACAAATACCATCATTATTACTAATTCAGTTCTCATCCTACTCTGGGTGCTCAGGAAACGCTGTGGATTGATGTGTATACCCCATCTCTGCCAAATGGTATATTTTCATCCTGCATTCTGGCTAGAGGATGGTTAGGAAATTATCAAACGTCCCAGTAATAACAAGAGTGCTTTGAGTGGCAGCACAGTATCTGGTCAGAAGAGATAGCTGGGCACACCTCCATAGAGCCTAGCTACGGCGTGAGTTTTCCCTTATCAGTGAATCAGTTTTATTTATTGAGCACCTACTCTGTGCAGAGCACTGTGCTAAGAACTTGGAGAGTACAGCAGTCTGAGTAAACATGAAATTTGCCCTCAGAGTTTACAGTCTTCTGGATGAAGAGAACTATAGTAGGCATTTAGGAGGATACAATAGAGTGAGTAGGTATGATCCCTTCTCTCTAGGAGCTTACACTCTATTATTATTGTTATTATTATTATTATTAATGGTATTAAGCACTTACTATGTGCCAAGCACTGTTCCAAGAGCTGGGGTAGATACAAGGTAATCAGGTTGTCCCACATAGGGTTCATAGTCTTAATCCCCATTTTACAGAGGAGCTGAGGCACAGAGAAGCCAAGTGGCTTGCCCAAGGTTACACAGGAGTCGAGTGGCAGAGCAGGGATTAGAACCCACGTCCTCTGACTTCCAATCCCGTGCTCTTTCCACTAAGCCTCATTGCTTCTCAGATGACTGAGATGTAGAGAATTGTGAGCAGAGCTCTGTATTAAGCCCTTGGGAAAATAAAATAAATAGACATGATCCCTGCCTTCAAGAAATCTACAGACTCCTGTGAGCTGAGCACTTTATTCTACCTTCGAGAGAGTTACATAGAGTGAGGCGATATAATCTCTGCCTTTAAGCTGGGATTTGCAAGAATGCGATCCTGAGTTTTGGGGAAACTGAGAGGATGTGATTCTTATTGAATTAAAAAGAGGTATTTTTTATTTGACTTTTGGAGTTTTTCCCCCAAGTTGAATACTGAATCACAATCCCAAAAAAACTCAATTGTAATGACCAGGGCTCAGTTTTGACACGGGTACTGACTTGGGGGAAGCGAAAAATAACAGACTTTGCAAGTCCCACCAGCTTGTCTTGTTGCAGCCTTTGGGCTTATGCCACTGAGCAAATTAAGTTTGCACTTTGGCAGTGGGAAATGTATTTTTGTCTGTTAGTATGCCGTTCTTGTGTTAAAGAACAGAAAATATGGCTCAACAGTTTCACTTAACATCTCGTTCCTACTGAGCACTGCTACATACAAAGAATATTCCATGTGTCTGGACGGTGTTAATTCAGATAGGACTTTCTCCCATTTATTCCGAAAGAATGAGCTTTTGCTCTCTATGAAGATCTATCTGACAACACTTGTTTTCATCGTTTAAATGATTCTATTCAGAGTGCCCAGCAAGGAGAAAATTAAAAATGTGTTGATCCGATTTCTCTTTTTCCCAGATGAATGTTCCCTATGCTCTAACCATTTATGTCCAAGGGAGAATTACCGCGTTTCTTTCTTGGGACCCTGGATCTCTAAAATATAGGTTTCAAGGTTTTTGGTGCAGCCCGTCGAGTGAGAGGGATGGTTTATTTTTATTGGAGGCCCTGCTGGCGTTTGGCACAGTTTCTGGTACGTGAAAAGAGGGGAGAAGGAAGAGCGACTTGCCGATGAATTTGCTGGCCTTGCTGCTTCTTAATTCAAGAATTATCTAGAGACATCAGGAAATCCAGGCATATTCTAAGAGAAGAAGGAAAAAAATGGGGGCAGACTCACATGGAGCTCAGAGAACCACTGAGTATCTAGTCCCACACATCTTAGCTGCCTTTCGATAAGTTTCCAGTCAACAGAGTCAACCTAGGGAAGCAGGACATATTCTCTGCCCAGGCACAAATCAATCAACAGAATTTATTTCGCGCTTACTGTGTGCGGAGCACTGTACTGAGCATTTGGCAGAGTAAATTATAACGATATAACACACATTCTCTGCCCACAATGAGGGTACAGTCTAGAGGGGGAGACAGACATTAATACGGAACTATTGTACTAAGCACCGGGAAAGAGTACAATATAGCAGAGTTAGTAGAAACGGCAGTTCCCGGCTTTTCGTTTACTTCTGTTAACACCATGGTCGCTCTATCTGGGTATCCAATGAGGAGTAATAATTGATTTAATTAGCTTGCATCCACTACATTGACCCCTCTCTTTTTTCCTTTGCCAAGTAATTGCCTGTGATCGTTAAGAAGGGAAACTGCCATTTCAGAGTAACTTCTCAATATCTTCTTCTAATGTTCTTATGTTCGAATAATTTCAAGTTATTTATGAACATCTTCAGGAGGACCTGACTCCATTGTACGGGAAACATTGTGATGGCTCAAATTTCCAAACTGTCTCCTTGTTCCCAACTCCCGAGGTGTCCCATGATCTGTTACTTTTGTGCTGGAATTAACCCCCTTCAAATCACCAATTTAAGGTGATTTGGTCGAGTGGTTGGGTTGAGGGAAAAACAGTAGAGACAGTATTACATGGAAATCTCATTACGAAACTAATTTTCCCTAGATTATTATTTTAAAACCCTACTTGTGATAAATAGGCTTATATTGCTTAATTATGAAGTGATAAAACTATAATTTGAAGTTTTCCAAGTAATGGAAAGTGCTGCTTTATGTAAAGTGCTAAACCTAATGGTGGTTCGACTTGTGTAATGTTGATGGACTTTTTATCTGGAGTTGCAGGGAAGTAAATCAAATGATCAGTGGTATTTGAGTGGTTTCTCGATGCAGGGCACTAGAAAAGCAGTGTGGCTTAGCAGCACTAGCCTGGGCATGGGAATCTGAGGATGTGGGTTTTAATCCTGCTCTGCCAATTATCAGCTGTGTGACTTTGGGCAAGTCACTTAACTTCTCTGTGCCTCAGTTACTTCATCAGTAAAATGGGGATTAAGACTGTGAGCCCCATGTGGGAAAACCTGATTAACTTGTATCAACCCCAGCTCTTGGAACAGTGCTTGGCACATAGTAAGTGCTTAACAAATACCGTCATTATTAAATATTTTGTAGAGTACAATGCAATAGAATTGTTAGACATGATCCCTGCTCTCAATGAGTTTACAGTCTAGTGAGTGTGGTGTGTGGCAGTGATTAGATATTCATGGCAAGAATTTCAGGTTTAATCCAGGGCCATCACTCTCAGAGGAATGATCTATATTTGAAAGTACATATTTTGCATGAACATATCTACATAGTTACCCAGTTCATGCTTTCCCCAGGAGACCAAAGGAGATAAATGAAAAATGAAAATTAAAATAACGCATTCACTCCAAGCATCTCCACTCCTCAAGAACCTCCCATGGTTGCCCATCCATTTCCACATCAAACAGAAACTCCTTATTATCACGTTTATAGCACTCAATCACCTTGCCCCCTTTTTAACAATTCCTACCTGATTTCCTGTAACCCAGCCTGCACATTTAATAATAATAATAATGTTGGTATTTAAGTGCTTACTATAATAATAATGGCATTTATTAAGCGCTTACTATGTGCAAAGCACTGTTCTAAGTGCTGGGGAGGTTACAAGGTGATCAGGTTGTCCCACGCGGGGTTCACAGTCCTAATCCCCATTTTACAGATGAAAGGAGTTGAATTACTTGCCCAAAGTCACACAGCTGACAATTGCCGGAGCCGGGATTTGAACCCATGACCTCTGACTCCAAAGCCCGTGCTCTATTTCACTGAGCCACACTGCTTCTCTAATAATAATAATAATGATGATGGTATTTGTTAAACGCTTACTATGTACAAAGCACTGTTCTAAGCACTGGGGAGGTTACAAGGTGATCAGGTTGTCCCACAGGGGGACATGCTGATGGTCAAAGTGACTGCGGTACAGTGCACCCTCTGTGCTCAAGAATACTCAGTGACTGTCAAACACAGGATGATGTCCAGTGCAGCACGGACAGCCTGCGGTGCGTAAAATCCTTGCTCCTTTCACTGATGGGCCTTCGGGCCACAAGAATTAAATGGTGTCCAGCAGCCCTTGGGCTTCAGTGAGGCTGCCCTCGCCAGCTGATGCAGTCAGTAAACTGAAAATCGAGTGACTTCGGATTTAAATAAAAGTCCTAGTCAGTCCAAGTTTCTCCATACACCTGCCCTTCATTAGAGACACCCCTGTAGCTCAAAGAACTCTAGGATGGTTTTTCCAGATCTTGTCACCTTCAAGGACACATGAATCTGAGAGCAAGGTGCCAATTTAAAAGAGCTATCTTTATGCCCGATGGATTTACAGTTTCAGCTACAGTTTTTACAGTAGTTGGTGTTCCTATTTGCCACTGCTCAAACTAAGAGGTAGATCCAGTGCTTAGAACAGTGCTTTGCACGTAGTAAGCACTTAATAAATGCCATCAGCATAGGAAGTTCTTATTATTATCACCATTGTATTTGCGAAGTGCTTACTACGTGCTGTTTTAAGTGCTGGGAGCGAGAAAAGTTAATCAGGTCATTGAAAGGAAGGTGGGCTTACTCAGGCATAGCTGCCACAGAACACTGGAGCTCTAAGGGATTGTGGTAATAGTAATCAATTATATTTATTGAACACTCACTGTGTGCGGAGCACTGTCTCAGCCCTTGGGAGTGTACAGTGTAACAGAATTGGTAGAGATACTCCCTTTCACAATGAGCTTATAGTCTAGGGGGAGAGACAGGCATTTATATGAATGAATGATTTATAATATATAATTTATAATTGTATAATTGTTATATTGTACTCTCCCTAGAGCTTAGTACAGTAGTCTTAATGCAGTAGAAGCAGTGTAGCTCAGTGGAAAGAGCACGGGCTTTGGAGTCAGAGGTAATGGGTTCAAATCCCGGCTCCACCAACTGTGTGACTTTGGGCAAGTCATTTAAGTTCTCTGTGCCTCAGTTACCTCATCTGTAAAATGGGGATTAAAACTGTGAGCCCCCCATGGGACAACCTGATCACCTTGTAACCTCCCCAGTGCTTAGAACAGTGCTTTGCACACAGTAAGCACTTAACAAATACCATTATTATTATTAGTAGGAGTAGTAGTAAATGCTCAGTAGATAAGATTGATTGAAATACGATTGATTGTGGGGATTCCTTAATGAAATCTAAGGAAACCACCAAAGTATAATGGGGACATACATATATTGTGGCAATTATATCTTTTCAATCACTTATTCAGGCTGAGGACAAAATCCTTTTTTGGATGGACCAAGACTAGTGGCAAAGGTATTTATTCTGTTTGCTGAGGATGGATTGCTTTACTAAGCATTTGGGAAAGCACAGCAGGAATACAGGATACATTTTCTGCCCAGCAAGGATTTGCAGGCCCTTAAATGTGAAGGTTTTTCACATGCGTATATTCAATCAATGGTATTTGTTGATGTTTACTATGTGCAGAGCACTGAACTTAACACTTGGGAGAGTACAGTGCAAGAGAGTTGGTAAACACTTTCTCAGCCCACAAAAAGCCTACAGTTTAGAGGGATAGACAGACATTCATATGAATGAATAGTTTATTTTCTATTTATGTGCTATGGGGCCAAGGATGGGACAATTCCCGAATGCCTGAAGGTCACAGATCCAATTGCATATGTGAAATGAGGGTCTGTGTGTCTGTATGTGGGAGGTTTGCCTCGCTGTGTGTGGAGTAGTGGCTGTATGGCTAGCTGCTTTTGTGGCTGTGTGGTTAGGTGACTGTGTAACTGGGCGAGTGGCTGTGTGGTTAGTTGTCCATGTGTCTAGTTGTCTGTGTGGCTAGTTGGCCATGTGACTATTTGGGTGGTTGTGTATTTAGCTGGCTGTGTGGCTTAGTCATTGGCCAGCATTGTCCCTCTTGATTGTGCCTCCTTCAGTCACTGCCTTGTTGGTCTATTTTGAATCCCACGTGAGTCTGAATTATTCCAAGGCATGAAAAAATTAAGGTCTGAGTCCTCTAGCTCATCGTCACGACCGGACATTTTTGATGATGTCTTCCCTTGCCACCTGATTCCTAC
Source organism: Tachyglossus aculeatus (assembly GCF_015852505.1). Classification (NCBI taxonomy): domain Eukaryota; kingdom Metazoa; phylum Chordata; class Mammalia; order Monotremata; family Tachyglossidae; genus Tachyglossus; species Tachyglossus aculeatus. Next base: position 9,086,142 of record NC_052071.1, read on the forward strand.
ACTTTCAAGTTCAGGAAGTGGCATTCAGGCTGGGGCCTGGGTAGGGACCTTGGCTGGAGGGAAGCAGAGCATGGTTCAGTCAATAGCTCGATCAGTGGTATTTATTGAATGCTTATTATTTGCAGAGCATTCATTAATTCAGTCAATCATTTTGAGCACTTACTGTGTGCAGAGCACTGTACTAAGCACTTGGGAGAGTACAACACAACAATATATTTCCTGCCCACAATGAGCTTATAGTCCAGAGTCGGGGAGACAGACACTAATACAAATAAATTACTGATATGTACGTAAGTGCCGTGGGGCTGGAGGAGGGAAGAACAAAGAGAGCATGTCACGGTGATGCAGAAGGGGGTGGGAGAAGAGGAAAGGGGGGGGCTTAGTCAGGGAAGGCCTTTTGGAGGAGATGTTTAAAATGAGGCTTTGAATGAGGGGAGAGAAATGCAGTGCTCTGCACATAGTAAGCACTCAATAAATACGATTGATGATGAGGGGAGAGAAATGGTCAGATTTGAGGAGGGAGGGCATTACAGGCCAGAGACAGGATGTGGGCAAGGGGCTGGCAGCAAGATAGGCAAGATTGAGGCACAGTGAGAAGATACTATACTAAGAGCATTTAGGGGAGCATAGTATAATGGAATTGGTAGGCAGGGTCCCTTCCCACAATGAGCTTGTTGGTTGTGTGACCCTAAGTAAGTCACTTAATGTCTCTGTATCTGCCACCTTTTCCATAAAATGAGGATTAAGACTGTGAGCCCTATGTGGGACAGGGACTATGTCCAACCTGATTAGCTTGTACCTGCCCCAGCGCTTAGCACAGTGCCCGCCACATAGTAAGTGTAATTACAAATGTAATTTAAAACAAAAAAAAAAATCTCTGTCTAGAGGGCTTGGTTCTAAATAAATCAGGCCTGGAAGTAAAACCACCTTTAAAACCTTCTTTTCTGATCACTTTTTGATGCCCCAGTAATTTAATGCCTCAGTCACCATGATGAGTTCATCCCTTAAGTCATATTTAGCACTTAATGTGAACCACTAAAACAATACACTTTCATGAATGCTCAGTTGACCTTTGTGTTTCTGGTTGTAGCTATAAATTTCCTTTCACTTCCACTGTATGCACACTGTCTGTTATTGCCTGTCTCCCCGATTAAGCAAGCACATGAGGGCAGGGATAGGATTTTCTACTTTCATTGTGGACTCCAGTATTCAGACTGTGGGTACAGAGTGAGCACTCAGTAAGTGCTAACAACAAGGAGGAGGTTTCTACCCCAAAAAGGAAACAACAGTTTTTCCAGAATATGCCTATCAACAAAGGGAATAAAATCCACCTTTATTACCTTGACCAATTTTCCACCATCCCAAATAATTTGGGTTAATGACAAATGAGATTTTAAATGATTGGGTCATGAGAAATGTTGGTTTTCCTCAAGTACTGATTGTTGACCAAGCGTTGTTGCCCCCATGAGCCAGAATATGGACTGGTGGTCTTTCCAATCAATATTGAGGTCATTTTGAAAGTCTCCTTTCAGGATGTTATGTTCTGACCCAACAGACCTGGGCATGAAACTCTCTGGCCTTTTGGCCTGAGATCTGTTTAACTATTAGATGTTCCCCGGCCACTGCATTCACCTGCTTGATTTCATTTTAATGAACCAGAGGCTTTTTGAATTTCTGTTGACAGGATTTTCTCGATGGAAATCCCCATTGGGTGTATGGGGAAAGAGTAAATCTCATTTGCTAAGGTATGTTTTTGACTTTGTCACTTATGTGCCTGATTCCTAAGTACATCTCTGATTTATTGGGGATGTTTTATTTCCCAATAAACGGTACTAGTTTTAACACATACATTTAATTCAGTATTTTGTTTGTGGATATTTAAGGCACATCTCCAAGAGGCCTTCCTTCAGCACTCTTCTCCTCCTCTCCCACTCCCTTCCGCATCACCCTGATTTGCTCCCTTTATTCATCCCCTCTCCCGGCCCCACACCACTTAGGTACATATCTGTAATTTATTTATTTATTCACTTATTTATAGTAATGTCTGTCTCCCCCTCTGGACTGTAAGCTCATTGGTGGGCAGGGAATGTGTCTGTTTATTGTTATATTGTACTCTCCCAAGTGCTTATTACAGTGCTTTGCACACAGTAAGTGCTCAATAAATAATGAATGAATACGGGTTCTTTGACTTAGTCATGCTTATACTGAGGATCGAAGTGGCCCCTCTATTTCTGAATTCTACCTTAGCCATATAACCCATCTCTGAGGATGTGAGTGGCAGAGAAGGGAACTGAACCAGTTCATTCATGGAAAAGATTTGTGGATATCGTACATGATGTATAAATATCACCGACATCTATCAGAGCATTCTAATACTGCAACTTCATGCCTTTTGGAGGAAGTACATTACTCGGGTTAAGACCCGGTTGTAAAGGGCTTCTGTTGGATGTAGGGGTGGATGGTCAACCACTGGAGATTATTGAGGAGCGGTGAAACTTGGACTAAATATTTTTGTAGAACAATAATCCAGGCAGCAGAATGAAGTATGGATTGGGATGGGGAGAGACAGGAGACAGGGAGGTCAGTGAGGAGACCGATGGAGTTGTCAAGCCAGGATATAAGTGCTTGGATTAGCAAAATAGTTTTGGTGGAGAGGAAAGGGTGGATTTTAGTGGTGATGTGAAGGTAGAATGACAGGATTTGGTGACAGTAAATAGGTGGGTTGAATGAGAGAAATGAGTCTGTGAATTAATGAGAAAGGATGAGACAGATGACTCAGTCTTTGTCAATCAATTAATAGCATTTATTGAGCCCTTACTCTGTACAGATCATTCTACAAAGAGCTTAGGAAAGTACAGTGGAGAAAGAAGACATGTTACTGCCTTTGAAGACCTTACTATCTGACTCAGGAGGTAGTCATTAAAATAAATTACAATTAGTATAAAGTTACATCCACACTGAGGAGTAAGCAGCAAGTTCTAGTGGAATGAGCATGGTCCAAGGAGTTAGAGGACCTGAGTTTTAATTCTGACTCTGTTACATGCCTGCTTTTTGACAAATCCCTTAACTTCTCTGTGCCTCAGCAAGGACATGAGTAAAAAGGGGATTCATTACCTGTTCTCTTTCCTACTTAGACTGGGAGCCCTGTGTGGGGCAGGGACTGTGTATGAGCCTAACTAATACTACACAACTGTAAAGATGTATATTTTTAGGAGTTTGATGCCTTTACAATAGTAAGGATATGGTCAAAGTCAGTAAATATAATCGTGAATGTTATTATCATTATTAACCAGCACCAAATGCTGTAGCAATCCGATGAACTAGGCCATGGCCTAGTGGATAAAGCATGTGACTGGGATCCAGAGGACCTACGTTCAAATTCCAGCTCTGCCACATGCCTGCTGGGTGACAATGGGTAACTCACTCCATTTCTCTGTGCCTCAGTTTCTTCAAAAAATGGGGATTCAATACCTGTTCTCCTTCCTGCTTGACTGTGAGCCCCATATGAGCAAGAATTATATCCCAAAGAATTAACTTGTATCTCCTCCAGTCTTTAGAACAGTGTTTGACACATAGTAAATGCTTAACAAAAAACATTAGCAAAAAAAAGCTTTCACTTCTGGACTGTCTGGATCCAAATGAATGTTGTTTTCCACCCTTGGTTTTCTTTTTAATCTTTAGGCTTCATTCAGCTTGCTTTGTTGGGAGAGTTTAAATTAAATTTAAACAGCATGACCTAAAGCAAAGGGCCCAGGCCTGAGAACTAGTGGACCTGAGTTTTAATTATGGCTCTGCAACTTGTATGCCGGGTGACCTTAGACAAGTGACTTAACTTCTCTGGCCTCACTTTCTTCATCTTCAAAATGGGGATTAGAAACCAGTTCTCTTCCTCACTTGGATTGTGAGTCCCATGTCAGACAGGGACTGATTATCTTGTATCTAATACAATGCTTAATACAGTGCTTGGCACATAGCACTTAACATAATCTTATTATTATTATTAATAATAACAAGTGCTTAAGAATTTTGTTATTCAACCAGTCCCCAGCCTCACAGCATTTAAGAGAAGCAGCATGGTCTAGTGGCAAGAGCACAGACTTCAGAGTCAGAGGTCTTGGGTTCTTATCCCAGCTCCGCCACTTGTCTGCTGTGTGACCTAGGGCAAGTCACTTAACTTCTCTGTGCCTCATTTACCTCATCTTTATACTGGGGATTGAGACTGTGAGCCCCACGTGGGACAACCTGATTACCTTGTATCTACACTAGCACTTAAAACAGAGCTTGGCACATAGTAAACACTTAACAAATACCATAATTATTACCCACCTGTAATTTGTTTTAAAGTCTATTGTCCCCATCTAGATTTTATGTGCCTTATGCGCAGGGATCATCTCTAGCTACTAGGTTGAACTGATCTCCCCCAAACACTTAGTACAGTGTTCTGCAGATAGTAAGTGCTCAATAAATGCCATTGATGGATTAGCAAGTACCACAATTATCACAATTATTATTACCTGTACATTTAGGTGGGAGGAACATCTACAGATTTAGACAGAAAAGTCAAGTTTTCCATCTGCAGGAAGGGGAAAGTCATTATTCAATTCCCATTGGAATATTGATTCAGGATAAATAACCAAACAAAAAGTCATGAGATTTGATGGTGATTTTGAAGTCTTTCAGTCCTCAACATAAAATCAAACTAAATGAAATCAACTGAACAAACACAAACCCCTCAAAACCTGACATAGCCGGATTTTGAACTCCAACTGAAATAAACCTGCCCCACTTGTGCTTAAGGGAAGCAAAGCTTTTCCAGAAATTGAAATGAGGCGGAGTTTTAGCAGAGATGCTAATTGCCTGCATAAGAGTAGGTCATCAAGTTACGACCTCAGTTAATTGGATAAGTAGAATAAAATGGGGTGGATTTTCTTGGTTATTAGCTGTTTATCAGCACCACTGTAATGGTGCTTACCCCTGATGAAGAGCCTTTTCAGAGAGAAACTCAGGTTGTCGTCATAAGTAAGTAGTCCAAGCTGGAGAAAGGAGATTGAGTCCCTTCGGCCTCCGGCTTTCTCCTGACACTTTATTCCTGCCGGCCCTCATCAATTCTGATGGTTCTGGCCAAGATGGATCCGGGCCCCCACCCCGTCCCCTGTGAGCATTCCAGCCTCTTCTGATCTGTGCCCAGATCCTGCATTTAGATCCCATGGACCGGTCGCTCCCATCTGGCTGTGGCTCACAGCGGTCCTGTGAGAGGTAGGCCTTCCCCACCATTCCAACAATAATACTAGTAATGGTGGTATTGACGTGCTATGTGCCAAGCACTGACCTAAATGTTGGGGTATGTGCAATACAATTGATTCAGACATAATCCCCATCCCATTAGGGGTTCACAGTCTAAGTAGGAGGTTAGCAAGCATTTAAGCCTCAATTTCCAGATGAGGTAACTGAGGAACAGAGAAAGGAAGGGACTTAGCCACGGTTACACAGCAGGGAAGTGGCAGAGCTAGGGATTAGAACTAAAGTGCCCTGACATCCAGATCTGTGCTCTTTCCACTAGGCCAGGTTGCTTCCCTCATAGACTCCTGAGTTAATCAGTCATATTGATTGAGTACTGATCATATTGTAGAGTTCACCTGTGCAGCTGCGGAACATTTCCCAGACGACACTGAGGCAGCAGCCAGCCTAGGCAGAATTCTCCAGGTCCATGGAAGCTGGAGTTGATGAAGAGGGTTTTCATCAAGGTTTTGGAGTGGAGTGGGCCCCACACCACATACAGGTGAGTCCCACCTTTCCTGTCAATCTATCAATCATATTTATTGAGCACTTACTGTGTGCGGAGTACAGTAATAAACTCTTGGGAGAGTAAAATCCAACAAAAGAACAGGAACATTCCCTGCCCATAATGAGCTTACACCCTAGAGGTGGGGAGAGAAGTGAATATAAATAAATGGATTATTCATTCATTCATTCAATCATGTTTATTGAGCGCTTACTGTGTGCAGTGCACTGTACTAAGCTCTTGGGAAGTACAAGTCGGCAACATATAGAGACAGTCCCTACCCAACAACGGGCTCACAGTCTAGAACGGGGATACAGACAACAAAACAAAACTTGTAGACAGGTATCAAAACCGTCAGAATAAATAGAATTATAGCTATATGCACATCATTAACAAAATAAATAGAATAGTAAATATGTACAAGTAAAGTAGAGTAAAAAATCTGTACCAATACATACAAGTGCTGTGGGGAGGGGAAAGACGTAGGGCCGGGGGGATGGGGAGGAGAAGAGGAAAAAGGGGGCTCAGTCTGGGAAGGCCTCCTGGAGGAGGTGAGCTGTTAGTAAGGGTTTGAATGGAGGAAGAGAGCTAGTTTGGCGGATGTGTGGAGGGAAGGCATTCCATGCCAGGGGAAGGACGTGGGCTGGGTGTCGACAGTGGGACAAGAGAGAACGAGGCACAGTGAGGAGGATAGCGGCAGAGAAGCGGAGGATGCGGGCTAGGTTGGAGGAGGCGGGAAGGGAGGTGAGGTAGGAGGGGGTGAGGTGCTGGAGAGCCTTGAAGCCGAGAGTGAGGAGTTTTTGCTTGATGCGTAGGTTGACAGGCAACCACTGGAGATTTTTGAGGAGGGGAGTGACATGCCCAGACCGTTTCTGTACAGCACAGTGAAGTATAGACTGAAGCGGGGAGAGACAGGAGGATGGGAGATCAGAGAGGAGGCTGATGCAGTAATCCAGTCGGGATAGGATGAGAGATTGAACCAGCAAGGTAGTGGTTTGGATGGAGAGGAAAGGGCAGACCTTGGCGATGTTGCGGAGGTGAGACCAGCAGGTTTTGGTGACGGATTGGATGTGTGGGGTGAACGGGCGAGCGGAGCCGAGGATGACACCAAGGTTGCGGGCTTGTGAGACGGGAAGAAAGGTAGTGCCATCTACAGTGACGGGAGAGTCAGGGAGCAGACAGGGTTTGAGAGGGAAGATAAGGAATTACACATATGGACATAAGGGCTGAGGGAGAGGTGAATGAAGAGTGCAAATCCAAGTGCAAGAGTCGGGCAGAAGGGAGTGGGAGAAGAGGAAATGAGGGCTTAGTCAGGGAAGGCATCTGGAGGAGATGTGCCTTTAGTAAGATTTTCAAGATTTAGGAGTGTAATTGTCTGTCATATACAAAAGGGGGAGGAGTTTCAGGCCAGAGGCAGATTGTGGGCAAGTGGGCCAGGCCCTCCGCAGTCAGGGTCAAGGGCCATTGAATGACTTTTCTTCCCTGTCCCTCCTCAGTTCCACCTGCTCTCCAACTGAAAGAAGCCAAGTTCCCACAGAGCAGGAGAGACGGAAGCAACCCTTCACCCAACATGGTGAGCTGACATCAGTAGGGTGGGCCTGGTTGGTTGCCTTTGGCCCATCCCAGCAGGGTGCGGTGATGGGTCTCTCGATGTTATTCTGGCTGTAATCGGCCCATTAGGTCTTTCCCGAGGTACCTAGCATTATGACCTCTCTCCCCTCATCGCAGTTCTGAGTTGCAGAAAGGTTTAGTGTAGTGCTTGGCCCGAAATAAGTGCTCGTTACTTATTATTGACATGTGTTGAGTCGGTTCAAAGCGTGTTACATCCAACTTGGAGTCTACCTGATCAACATTTTCTAGGACTTTGAACTTAGAGCAGTTAATGAATTTTGGTTGTTTTCAGATCTTTACTTGATCCTTTGAGTGAATTATTTTCTGCCACTCGCTATTTTGTGTTATCGATATTTGCACAGTATCAAGGGTAAAAGAATAACTCGAAATGCTACAAAGCCATTTTGAATCCAGGCAAATTTGTAAGGTATCAAAACTCTCATAGAAAATGGTTCCTTATAAAATCTCCTGCTCATATCTTTATGCTTCATAGATCAAGATTAGCAAACTTTCTCCAAAGTATATCTGACTTATCTGGACTTAGCCACCTAATATTATGACAGTAATCCATCATGGCTTCAAAGGTTTATTTTCTTCTGTTGACACAGCGGTGAAATAAGGAATTTGAGACTTAAGGACCGTGAATTGGAGATGGGTTCCAGCATGGAGTCAAACAGTCTCAGTGTTGTAAAGAAAGAAAAGCATTATACAAGAATCAGCCAAAAACAAAAATAACTGCAAAATCACATGCTTTCATTCATGAGATTTGGGTAGAGTCCCTCTCTGTTTGCACCCATCTGTCCACCCCCCGATCTATGTGCCCTCTTGTCTACTGAGGGGGAAAGTGAGGTAGAGGAATACAGATGATTTTGAGAGTTTGGATTTATGCAAATGGAAGGTAGCAGGAAGAGGGGGAGATATTAGAGTTCACCCAACTATTGAGATTCCCAACCACGTAAACAAGTTGTTGATTGTTTTAGAAAAAGGATCTCATAGCAGAATGCAGTGTGAGTTGGAGAAGGGAGAGTCTGGAGGCAATCTATTCAAGTTAGGAGATTATATCTACTGGAGACCAATGAGGAGAGAGCAGGAGAGGACTGTGGCAGTGAGAGGGTGATACCTGTATGCACTCAGAGTAGGAAACAACCTCTCCTGGGAGTGCACAGCAGTGGAGAGGGGAGACCACATGCCACACTGGACAAGTCATTTACAGTAATAATGCTGATGGTATTTGTTAAGCACTGTTCTAAGCGCTGGGTAGATACAAGGTAATCAGGTTGTCCCACTTGGGGCTTACAGTCTTCATCCCCATTTTACAGATGAGGTAACCGAGGCACAGAGAAGTTAAGTGGCTTGTCCAAGGTCACACAGCAGACGAGTGGTGGAGCCGGAATTAGAACCCACATTCTCTGACTCCCAAGACTGTGATCTTCCCACTAAGCTATGCTGCTTCTCTACTTCACTTAACCTCTCTATAGTCTCATTTTCCTCATCCCTCAAGTACATTTGAAAATACCTGCCTTTCCATCCTCCTCCTCTCTGCCCCACATGGTTCCACAATGTGTGTTGGAGTAGTGAGCACTTTTTCAAATGCCGTCGAGTTGTTTCCAACTCACAGAGACTTTATGAATTTATCCATAAAGTTCTCTTGGTAAAAAAATGGAAATGGTTTACCATTGCCTTTTTCCACCCATTGAAAACTTAAGTCTCTGCCGTTGTCTGTGATTAACATTTTGATCATTGATCATCCTCCTTTGATTCTTTCCCAAGCTGCTGCTGCCCAGCACAGGTGAATCAATTTTGACGCTTCAGCTTAGACCTTTCCATTATGGGTAACCCTAGTGAGAGAATATTTCTCAATGGCATAGCTCTAAGCTTCATTGGCGTACGCAAACTTTCCTGCCATGATAAGACAATACCATGGCATAATTAATTCATAGGACTTAAGCACTATTAATTATGAATAATTAATTCATAGGACTTAAGCACTTAATCTCCTAAAAATGATGTACCTATCTATAAATTATCTATTTTCATTAATGTCCATCTCCCCCTCTAGATTGTAAGCTCAGTGTGGGCAGGGAATATATCTAGCAACTCTGTTTTCTACTTTCCCCGAGTGTCCAATACAGTGCTCTGCTGACTGTAAGCACTCAATAAATATCAATTGATTGATTGATTAATTGATCATGCCACCATGGCAGAGGGGACGGGAAACGGAAGAGAAGGAAAGTGATAAAATCTGTTAAAATGGGAGAGTATAAACCAGACGATGGTGATTGAAAGGTAAACTCTTGGATGTGCGTGATGTATCTTTAACATTAAGCAGGCATGTTCCACACAAGCAACTTGGAGATACAGAAGTTACCCTTGCAGTCCTGTATGTCTTCTAATTTTCCCAGGTTGTATTCCCTCAACTGCCATTACAATTTATCTGCACCAGATGAGCATCTGTGATTCACTGTCTCTCCTGGCACACCTACACATACCTTGCATACCCATCACCTAAGCAGTACTTCATGTACATATCAATTTTCCTATTTATAGAGGAAAAAGTTAGCAAGGAACTTTAAAGATTTCTCACATTCCCTCTAAAGCATGGAAAACAATGCTCAATACTATCCCTAATTGTTACCCTAAAGGAATCCAGTGAAACCCTCCCTGGAGATAATAATCAAATTTCATTGTCAACAGAGAGTGACACGGTTCCTGACATAATTTACTCTTTTGGAAAACAATGTTCTCAGTTAAAATGAGACAGGACTCTCTGACAGTCACATTTAGTGCATTTTTTCAGGAGCCAGCATAAATGCGGGGCCGTGGCTGTGGTGTGGTTCGTTTCTAAAAGTGGCACTAAATCTCGGCACACATTGGAATGAAGGTTTACAAAATATGGGCAAATAGTGGCTCCCCAGCTGCAGATCAAGACTCGTGGAGTCACTAAAGCTGCCTTCGTTTCCTTGACGTTTGCAAAGTAAAATGCCTCTAGGCCTTCCCTGCACTCGCTAAACTGAAGCGCTGAGGCACTGGTGATAGGGTTTGGTTCCAGGGGAAATGCAGGTATTTTGGAAATCGATTTGTTGTCTGAATCTTCTTCCCCCACTGATGGAATATGTTTCAGGGTTGTGCAGATAACCGAGGCACAGAGAAGTTCTTTCATTCATTCATTCAATGGTATTTATTGAGCGCTTACTGTGTGCAAACAACAGACACATGGTGGAGCCGGGATTAGAACCCATGACCTCTGACCCTCAAACCCTGGATCTTTCCACTGAGCCACGCTCACACTCACCTTGTGTTTCCACTTTGCCTTGTAAGAGTCACTTCCTTTCTCCCCACTTTCCTGCTCTCTTATCCTGTCAAGTTAGGGACAGTGTCATATCTTGCTCTCCTGTATCTACCCCAGTACTAAGCTCAGAGCCTGATATATATTAAGCGCTTACCAGATTTCACTGTTATTTAAAAAAAAAATGTAAGGTTGGTTGTGATATCCCCAAGTCTGATTGAGTTGGTGGGGTTGACATATGAGGAACGAAGGTGTATGTGAAGTTGAGCGGACTGCGAGAGGTGACGGAAAGTTTGAGGTCGATTCTGATCTCTGTTCACAGTTCTTTCGCTGAGAACTTGGTGGGGTAATGAGCAGTAACATTAAATAAGACAAACCTAAGGAACACCAGGAGTATTTGGATAATTGATCCTTGGGTTTTTTCTCTCTCCTTGTCTGTTTTTAATAAAATGGGGAACGATCAGATGTCTATTTGAATGTACTAAAGATTCCTGTGGAATTTTATTTGCATATATATTACAGATGAGAAAGAGATGATGAAAATCATACTTATTGTAGCTACTAATAATTCAGGATGGATTAAATTAATTCCACCAGTGCCGCTCTTTCATTTTTTAAGGGCTTTGACTATTTAGCTATATTTCTGAGGCAGCATTTTTATTTTCTTCATTTTTTTCCCCAAATACTAACTCCCCCTCTGACTCCGTTTTCTCTCCCTCTGTATTTCTCCCTCTCCCCATCTGAAATTCATTCTGAGTGTCAGAATCAAGGAGAGTATAATTAGGGAATGGGTTAGCAGTATAATCCATTTCTCCTGTTACTTTGCATTGCTCAATTTTAGTCATATAAATGTGTCATATAAAGAACACCCAGAACCTCATGCATATCCCTTCTTCTAGCATTCTCCAAAGATAATGTCTCAGTCATCCAGTGTTCTGGTAGAGAAGATCCTTCATCGTTATCATCATCATGAATTAATCAGTGGTATTTATTGAGAGGTTACAGCATAGATTGATCAATCATGGTATTGTTTTTTATGGTGTTTGGCAGGCACTGTACTAAGTGCTGGGATAGATATAAGGTAATCAGATTGGACACAGTCCGTGTCCCATACGGGGCTCGAGATATTAATCCCCATTTTACAGATTAGCTAACGGAGGCCCAGAGAAGTTCAGTGACTTGCTCTAGGTCACACAGCAGACAAGTGGTGGAGCTGGAGTTAGAAGCCAGGTCCTTTTGACTACCGGTTCTCTGCTCTATCCACTAGGCCAATCTGCTTCTAATATTGAGCACTTACTGTATGCAGAGCACTGTAATAATTGCTTGGGACAGTATAATAGAGTTGATAGACGTGATCCCTGCCTACAATGAGCTTAGAATCTAGAAAGGGAGACAGCATTAATATAAATCAATCAATCACGTTTTTGGACATAAATGCTGTGGAACTGAGGGTGGGGTGAAAGTGAAGGGATTAAAGGGTACAAATCCAAGGACGAGGGTGATGCATCTTGCTTTACTTCTATTTATTCTGATGACTTGACAGCTTTCCACATGTTTTGTTTTGTTGTCTGTCTCCCCCTTCTAGACTGTGAGCCCATTGTTCGGTAGGGACTGTCTCTATATATTGCCAACTTGTACTTCCCAAGTGCTTAGTACAGTGCTCTGCACACAGTAAGCTCTCAATAAATACGATTGAATGAATGATGCAGGAGGAAGAGGGAGTAGGGAAAATGAGGGCTGAATTGGGGAAGGTCTGTTGGATGATATGGGGTTTTATAAGAATAAATATCTACCCAGAGCTCAGTCCACTGTCTGGGGCATAATAAGCACTTAACAAAAACCATTTAATTAAAAAATAAGGCTTTGAAGGTAGGGAGAGTGGTGGATTGTTGGGTATGTAGGGAGAGTTGAAGACAAGAGGGAGGATGTGGACGAAAGTTCGGGATTGAGACACACGAGAGAAAGGTTCAGTGAGAAAGTTGGCATCAGAGAATAGAAGGACACAGGCTGCATTTTAGAAAATGAGCAAGGTGGGATAGGAGGAGAAGAGCTGATTGAGTGCTTTAATGTGGAGGTGGACAGGCAAACACTGGAAGTTTTTATTAATCAAGGGTATTTATTGAGCACCTACTCTATGCAGAGTGCCGTAATAATAAAGGTTACGATAGTATTTATAGTATAGAGAAGCAGCGTAGCTCAATGGAAAGAGCATGGGCTTTGGAGTCAGAGGTCATGGGTTCAAATTTAGGCTCTGCCAATTGTCAACTGTGTGACTTTGGGCAAGTCACTTAACTTCTCTGGGCCTCATTTACCTCATCTGTAAAATGGGGATGAAGACTGTGAGGCCCCCGTGGGACAACCTGATCACCTTGTAACCTCCCCAGCTCTTAGAACAGTACTTTGCACGTAGGAAGCACTTAATAAATGCCATCGTTGTTATTATTATTTGTTATGTGCTTAACTATGTGCCAGGCACCGTACTAAGCGCTGGGATGGATACAAATAGATCGGGTTGAACACAGTCCCTCTCCCACGTGGGGCTCACGGTCTCAATCCCCATTTTACAGAGGAGGTAACTGAAGCACAGAGAAGTGAAGTGACTTGCCCAAGGTCACACAGCAGACAAGCGGTGGAGCCGGGATTAGAACCTATGACCTTCTGATTCCCAGGGCCGTGCTCTATCCAGTACACCGTGCTGCTTGTCTACTAAGCTCTTGGGGGAGAACAATATAGAAGCTTTAGTAGACATGTTCACCGTCCACAAGGAGCTTCTAGTTTTGTGGGGATGGCAGCCATCATCATCATAGTCATTGCTGTCATCACGAACAGCGTCATTATCATTGGGGCCCACCCAGAGCCAATTCTTGCCTACAGCCAAGGGGACAGCTGGCTCAGCACGTGGATGGTTTTCTTGGAGGTCCAGTAAGTCATGGTGAGTCGCCTGGGGTTCACTACAGAGCCCTCTGGCACAGGGGGTTCAAACATGTTTAGGCCCCCTGATATTTTCCAGGTGGATGAGGTCAGAGGCCATTGGCGGGCCTGTTGTTTTTGTCGTGTTGGTTTGTTTATTGTTCAATGGTATTTTTTATGTGCTTCTTCTGTGTCAGGCACTGTACTAAACATGAGGTGGAGACAAGCAAATCAGGTTGGACACGGTCCTTGTACTGTGTGAGGGCTCCCAATCTTAATCCTCATTTTACCAATAGCTGAGGCCAAAAGAAGTGAAATGACTTGTCCAAGGTCACACAAGCAGACAAGCGACTGAGCCAGGATTAGAACCCAGGTCCTGTGACTTCTAAGTCCGGGCTCTGTCCAGTAGGCCCCGCTGCTTCTCATAGGATGTGTGTAGATCCGGTCTCATCAGTGCTCTGCTCACAGTGAGCGCTCAATAAATAAGATTGAATGAATGAATGAATTATGCACCAGTTCTCATTCTCCCCCAGCATTTGCTGGCCCCAGTTCTAGATGAGGTCTTCCTAAAGGGAAACATAATTCTGCAGAAGTGAACGGTAGAAAGAGCAGCAATTTAATCTATAAAAAAAATCTTGTTACATGAATTCAATAACTGACCCCTTTTAAGGAAGGTGTCCTCATTAACTTGTATGCCACAGAAGAAATTCGGAGAAAAATGGGAATGTTTCTAAGCTTAATTAAAAAGGAAGGGCTATCTTTTTTACTTGGAGAAGTGGAGAATAGGCAACAAATCATACATATATTTTTTAATTAGACTGTACTTCCCCAAACGGTTAGTCCAGTGCTCTGTGCAGAATAATCAGTCGATAAATACAATTGATTGATTGATGTGTGGGTGGACAGTTGCCTCTCTGATTCCTTTTTTATGGAAAAAGTGTTGCTAAACAAACCATCCAGTTGTGGGTGGTGGTAACCAGACCAAAGAAACCGCCAGGGCCGTGATTTGTATGGAATTGCATTTGTCCCGCGTGTTGATACCACAGACAGTCCACTCTTCTAAGGATGTGATCTGCTGGGAATCATTCCCCTCTCTTTCTCATTTTTGCTATACCCGCTTTAGCGGTGGGATGGACCTTTAATTGATGGGGTCCATGTTCTGTGCCGTTTCCCCAGTGCAGCGGTTGGGGGTCCAAAGGCTCCCTTGGGGATTGGCAAATCTTCCTGGAGTGCCAGGCTTCAGCTTGGCCTAGTGGAAAGAGCACAGGCTCGGGGGTCCGAGGACCCGGGTTCTAATCCCATCTCTGCCGGTTTTCTGCCGCGTGACCTAGGGCGAGTCACTCAGCTACTCTGCGTGGCTCAGTGGAAATAGCACAGGCTTTGGAGTCACAGGTCATGAGTTCAAATCCCAGCTCCGCCAGTTGTCAGCTGTGTGACATAGGGCAAGTCACTTAACTTCTCTGTGCCTCAGTTACCTCAGCTGTAAAATGGGGATTGACTATGAGCCCCCTATGGGACAACCTAATTACCTTGTAACCTCCCCATCGCTTAGAATGGTGCTTTGCACATAGTAAGCACTTAATAAATGCCATCATCATTATTATTATTATTACTCTGGCCTAAGTTTCTTCATCTATTAAATGGGGATTCAGTATCTGTACACCGTCCTACTTAGACTGTGAGCTCCTCGCGGGACAAGGGCTGTGTCAAATGGGATTAATGTGTATCTACCCCGATGTTTAGAACAGTGCTTGACATACAGTAAGAGTTTAGCAAATATTACATCACTAATATTTATCTCCAATAGTGTATTGTGGCTCTCCCTCCCTGATTTCATCCAAATCAGTCAGAACAAGGATATCAAGGTCCTAAAGGGTAATAATAATAATAATAATGGTACTTGTTAAGTGCTTACTATGTGCAGGCACTGTACTAAGTGTTAGGTGGATACAAGCAAATTGGGTTAGACACAGTCCCACGTGAGGCTCACAGTCTCAATCCCCATTTTACAGATAAGGTCATTGTGGCCCAGAGAAGTGAAGGGACTTGCCCAAGGTCACCCAGCAGCCAAGTGGCAGAGGCAGTATTAGAACCCATGACCTTCCGACTCCTAAGCACATGCTCTATCCACTACACCATGTAGGCAACTGGTCGGGAGAGCAGAAAATAGGGGTAACTCGGGGAAGTTAGTGGAGAAGCAAGGAGGATCTGGTGGATAAGAACACAGGCCTGGAAATCAGAAGGATCTGGGTTCTAATCGCAGCTCAGCTACTTTTCTGCTGTGTGACCTTGGCCAAGTCACTTCACTGTGCCTCAGTTAGCTCATCTGTAAAATGGGGATTAAGTCTCTGAGCCCCATGTGGGAGAAAGGCTGTATCTAATCTGAATAGTTTATATCTACCCCACAAGGGGCTCACGGTTTTAATCCCCATTTTATAGATGAGCTGAGGCACCGTGGAGTGAAGGGACTTGGCCAAGGTCACACAGCAGACAGGTGGTGGAGCTGGGATTAGAACCCTGTCCTTCGGACCCCAAGGCCCGTGCTGTATCCACTAGGCAATGCTGCTTCTTCAGATGCTCCATCAGGATTTAGGAATAAATGGCAAAATGCACTTTCCCTTGAGACTGTAGGATCTTTGCGGACGGGGAATATGTCTACCGACTCTGCCAAACACTTGGTACGTTGTTTTTTTACGCGGTAAGTGCTCAATAAGTGCAGTTCATTGAGCATCATCTGGTTCTCCTCTCTTGGTATCATTCTAGAGTTTTCCAAATACTAATCATAGCTATAATAATAGTAATAAACTATCAATCAATAGTATTTATGGAATGCTTAATATGTGCAGAGCACTTGGAAGAGTGCAATTCAACAGAATTAGCAGACATGGTCCCTTGATTGTGTTGACAATCAAGAAGATTAACACGCACTCTAGAGAGATGGGTTATAATAATAATATAGTTATCATTATAAGGATAATAATATTAAGCTACCTTATTCTTTCATAAAGCAATGTCCGTATAGTATAGTCAGCATTTATTAAGCCTTGACTTTATGCTAGACTCTGGATAGAAGCAGGCTATCAGATCAGATAGAAATAAGGAGGTCTGTGTGGAACAGGGTCGAAGAGGGAGAGAGAGCAGGGAACTTATCCCCGCTTTGCAGATAAGGAACTGGAGGTCCAGAGCAGTTAAGTGACTTTCTCAAGGTCACACAACAGGCCAGGGGTAGATCTGTGACCAGAAAACCAGTTTTCCCGACTTCCGGTCCCACCGTCCTGACACCAGGCCCCCAGAAAGTGCAGCCGCCTGGGAGGATTCTGTAAGTTCAAGCCTGACATTCCTCGTTATAGCATTAGTAGAGGTCTTGGGTGACAGCCATTGACCATGAAGATGGAAGCCATTAACCCTGGAGGATAATATTCTTTCACACCCGATGGTTAGTGGAAATCAATAATATCTTGGCAGTATTAGAAATCAGGCCCTTTGGTTGATAATTAGCCAGTGCTTCCTGAAGAAATGATGTGAGCCGGATGCTCACAAACTGCTACATTATCCCCCCTTAAGGACCGCCGCCAATGGAGATTGAAGCCAATAAATTTATATCTAGCTCAGCACAAGAGTCAACAGCCTTTAACCAGTCCCGTTAACTGAAATGAGTTCAGTTACGCTGCCCAGAGTCTCCAAACCTAATTTTCTTAATCATTCATGCATTCATTCAATGGTATTTATTGAGCGCTTACTGTGTGCAGAGCACTGTACAAAGCTCTTGGGAAGTCCAAGTCGGCAACATATATACCTAGCCAACAACGGGCTCACAGTCTACAGATTTTCCCACCGCAGAATTCCTCTGTGTTTGGGAATTCGGGGAGCTGTAACTCAATCTCAGTTCTTTTTGTTTATGCCTCATAATCCCAATTTGAGCTCCTGCCCTTTCCTCTTTACCAAAAGGGCTCTCTGTGGTAAGGTGTTCAACTGGAAGATGAAGACAGTTCTCCTTGATTGTAAAGTCCTGGTGGGCAAGGGTCACATCCACTTATTTTTTGTTCACTCTCAAGTGCTTAGTAGAGTCCTATGCATGCAGTGGGTGCTCAAGAAATACCATTCCTCCAGATAAATCAAGCCACCTCCCTTCCTTGTATAAATTTCTTCCATCTTCATCTATCCGAGGTCTAACTGAATTTCTGCAATTCATTGTCTGGGGTGTCATCTTCATTTCTCCATACAAAACATCTCTCCCCAGTTCATTCCTCCTATAGGTGGAAAAATGGCCCAAGGGTGTCCTTCGTCCCGAAACGTGATGTGAATGGACTGCGGGATCACCCGATACTCAAAATTTTTCTTTTTTCTCAATAGTCTCTTTATATGGATTGTCTCTGGGTGATAGGCTCCATTTTCTCTTCCTTCTGCCTGAGTGTAGACAGGGCTAGGAACCTCTAGGAGAACTGTGATGTTTCTTCCTGTTATAAAACAGTCTTAGGAAGGAGATTTTCTAGTTGCGGGAGACTGCTTTCAGTGTTTTCAGCAGTTTGACGTTTACTACTGAATTCGGAGATAAACTTTTATATCTAGGTTCAAATGTCGCCATAAAACCAAATTTATGCACTCCCTTTTATCTTGCCAATAAAATGCATAGAGGGACTGGAGGAACACACTTAGGCGAGGGACATCTAAGGTCAAGAATTGGAGAATCACATTTTTCGAGTGCTGTCGACCAGCGGGTGCTAACTTTAATCCATCCACGGGTTTTATTGAACCTGGTTTGACTAACCAAATGTGGTCATCCATTTCCTCAGCAGGTGCTTTGTTTATAACAAAGGGGTCACCTTGCTTCTAATCAATCAGTGGTAGTAATCGAGTGCTTATTTTTTGCAGGGCAGTGTGCTAAGTACTTCGGAGAGTACAGTACAGCAGAACTGACAGATACGTTCCCTGCTCACAGTAGTTTACAGTCTAGGTGTTGAGACAGACATTAATGTAAATAAATTATGGGTATGGAATAAGTCCCGTGGGGCCGAAAGTGGGATGACTACCAAGTGCTTCGAGAGGATGGATCTCACTGCATAGGCAGCACAGAGCGAGCTAGAAGGGGAAAAGAGGACTTATGTGGGGAAGGTCTCCTGGAGGAGATTTGATTTTAATAGGGCTCTGAAGGTGGGGAGAGTGGTGGTCTGTGTTTTTTGAATAAGTGGGCGTATCGTGAATGGCTGTATTATTAACACGCACTGCTCGCCTTCTTCAAGGCCCCACTACAATCACATCTCTTCCAGGAAGCCTTCCCTGGCTTCCCCTCCCTATCAACCCCACTTCCTCCATCACCTTTGCACTTCTAAGGACCTACTTGCTGAGGTATTCACCCTCCTCCCCCACCCCCCTATAATTAAGTGCAGATTCTTATACTTGGTGGCTTCCCCTGTCTGCAATTTATTTGACTTCCCGTCGGCAATTTATTTTAACATCTTTCTCCCCTCATAGATGGTGAACTTCTCGAGGGCGGTGAACATATTTATCTATCTTCCTGTACTCTCCCAAGTGCTTAGGATGATGATCTGCACACAGATTTTTAATGGTATTCATTCAGTCAGTCAATCGTATTTATTGAGTGCTTACTGTGTGCGCTTATTGAGCGCATACCGTGCATTATTTATTGAGTGCATACTATGTGTCAGGTGTTGTTCTAAATGCAGGGGTAGATACAAAGTAATCAATCTTGACACAGTCCATGTCCTATAAGAGGCTCCCAGTCTTAAATCCCCTTTACGGGTGAAGGAACTGAGGCACAGAGAAATGAAGTGATTTGCCCAAGGTCACACAGTGGACAAGTACAGAGCTGGGACTAGAACCCAGGTCCTTCTGACTCCAGGCCCAGGCTCTATCTCCTAGGCAACACTCCTTCTTGATTGATTGGATATGTTTTGTCTTTATGCTCACACTTATAAATTGGGATCCTTACCATCACTATGGTAAGTGATCACCGTCATCACCATCACCATCATCACTTACCATCACTAGAGAAGCAGCATGGCTCAGTGGAAAGAGCACAGGCTTTGGAGTCAGAGGTCAGGGGTTCGAATCCCGGCTCCACCACACGTCTGCCGTGTGACCTTGGGCAAGTCACTTAACTTCTCGGAGCCTCAGTTACCTCATCTGTAAAATGGGGATGAAGACTGTGAGCCCCACGTGGGACAACTTGATCACCTTGTATCCCCCCCAGCGCTTAGAACAGTGCTTTGCACGTAGTAAGCGCTTAACAAATGCCATCTTTATTATTATTATTATTATTATGGGCCAGGGAGTGGGGGAAGACATTTCAAATGATTGTTGTGCAGTTAGATTCAGCATTTGTAAACTCTTTTATAAGGTTTTGTTCATTAGAAATGAAATAGCCTTCTTCTCATCCTCAAAAAGTACCTTGGGTCTGATCAATGTCTCATGAGTCAGGACTCCTCTCTCCATCAGGAACTTCTGGTATCACTTTTATGAATTCAGAAGCAGCGTAGCTCAGTGGAAAGAGCATGGGCTTTGGAGTCAGAGGTCGTGGGTTCAGATCCCGGCTCCGCTACTTGTCAGCTGTGTGACTTTGGGCAAGTCACTTAACTTCTCCGGGCCTCCGTTACCTCATCTGTAAAATGGGGATTAAGACTGTGAGCCCCCCGTGGGACAACCTGATCACTTTTTAACCTCCCCAGCGCTTCGGACAGTGCTTTGCACATAGTAAGTGCTTAATAATTGCTATAAAAAATTCCTTCCCTTTTAAATAAAAAATGGTATTGGTTTTACAATTATTATGTGCCAAGCACTCTACTAAGTGCTGGAGTAGATACAAGGCTATCAGTTTGGACACAGTCCATGTCCCACGTGGGGCTCACAGTCTTCACCCGCATTTTACAGAGGTGGTAACTGAGACCCAGAGAAGCTAAGTGACTTGCCCAAGGTCACGCAGCAGACCGGTGGCAGAGCTGGGTTGAGAACTCAGATTCTTTCATTCATTCAATTGTATTTATCTATTCTTCAATCGTATTCTAACTCCCAGACCTGTGCTCCATCCACTAGACCACACTGCTTCTCATGATCCTTGAAAATTCTTCTCTAAATCTTAGCTGGTGGTGTTTGGCTGGTTTGGACATCTCTAATGATGCACTGGATTACAGAAGTATCTAACGGCTATGTCCCCAGTTCGTTGGCATCGTGCGGAGGATGTAATCTGGGGTGGTCTGCAGATACGAGACAATATCTCAGCCATTCAAGTTGCCCTTTGGCTCAGCCTTTCCTCCATTTTCACGCATCCTCCTGACTTGCCGGGGGAAGCACAGGGTGGATGTAATGGCTTGTGGTTCACTAGTTCTGTTGATTAAAAGTCTCCCAGCATTGTGCATCAAGGAAGAAGATTAAAGCGGTTTCCTATCGAGAAATATGTTATTTCCTATTTAAATGGTTGATCCGTGCCTTACAAGATTGCGTATCTAGCTGTTCCATCCCGACCGTTACTTGAGAAGTGAAGGTAGGGTACTCTCCAAGGGTATTTTGCTCCGTTTCTTATTTGTGGGTCCAAATCTTTATAGAATTCCATAATTACAGTACATCTAGGTTACTTATCTGATCCATCTTCTGTGCCCTTTGTGTAATGCTCATAAAGGCTATATCCAGAAGAAAATAGAGACATAAAACAAGGAGAGCCAAAATGCCCATTCCTGAGTATTTTTGAGCCGTCGGTACAGTTAGAACATTCGGTTGGTTTGAAAGCTTAAGCTATGATCCTCAGAAATACTTCTTTCACATGGAAAAAAAATGACTTTGTCCTTTTAACCTTTCTTAATAGTCTTTCCACTGTAGGTCTGATTTATCAATATCTCTGTTTAAGCCCTGGGAAGAATAGTACACTCTGTGCCTTACGTCTTAATAACGCCTTCAAATCACGCCCAATTGTGAGAGGTACAAGAAAACCATTCAGTTACAGTGATTTGGTAGGAAATACATCTCATTTGGACAGTCAGGGCTATCTCTTTTATATTTCAGGAAATATCTGTAATTAAAGAGATGTCCCCACGAGGCATATTTTACCCAGGGCAGTGCCGCTGTCTCTCCTACAATGAATTGCCACCACTTTGATGATCGGTGGAGGCGGTGATGATGAGGTGAGCAGGTTTTGCAAAGTGTGTTTGCTTCGGAGGTAAAGCAACTTGAAGAAACATCTGCTGATGCCATGGGGTTGCTAAGATGGGACGTCTCGAGTTTCATCGTGTTGCCACCCAGTCATTACAAACATCAACATAAAGGGAGTTCTGTCACATGGGACTTTTTTTTTTTTGGAAAGACCTCACGTGATGGGAAAGTCACATTGCATTCACCAATGAGTCTGTGTTACTAAAATGGGTTTGAGGATTGACGGGGCTGGACCCTTTGACCTTTTTCTACTCCACTCACAGCAGAACACGTCATTGTCTTTTCTCTTTCTGCTCTTTCGCGACACAAGAAACTCTTGCAAAACCACCAAAAATTGCCAAGGCCCACATGGGCTATGACAGTGAGTTTGAGGCTGAGGTCCAAACATCCAGCAGATCACTCGAGTGACACATGCACACAGCCGCTTCTACTTCTCTCTTTCACCCTTCTTTCCCTCTGTCTCGTCTGGAACAGCAGGCCGGAGGAGGCCAAGTGCCTGTGGTTGCGGAGGCCAGAAGGGGATCACCAGTCATCCAAAGCCAGCCCTCTCATCGGTCCCACCCAAACCAAAGGGAGCGGGGATGTTGTTGCTATGGAGACCGTCCTGAGGAGTCAGGCCAAGGTGAGTAGAGGCAATGATTGAGGGACCCTTCCTCCATCGGAAACGTCGCCGCTCTGGCTCCCAGACACTGAGCAGAGGGCGGCGTTCATTAACGGAAGAATTTCCT
Source organism: Tachyglossus aculeatus (assembly GCF_015852505.1). Taxonomy (NCBI): domain Eukaryota; kingdom Metazoa; phylum Chordata; class Mammalia; order Monotremata; family Tachyglossidae; genus Tachyglossus; species Tachyglossus aculeatus. The sequence goes on from NC_052071.1 coordinate 9,108,619, forward strand.
GTACTCCATCCACCTCGATTCTAAGTTACCTTGGCTTCAGGATGAGTTGGTAAGTGGTTGTTGGGGGGCACTCTTGGTGGTCTTGTGGTGCACTGTTGGGGCTCAACCGATGAATATTTCATTTGCAGTTAGCCATTGAGGCACTGAGCACAGTACTGGTTGATGGCTTGCCTGCTCCCCATCAACAGGATGGACGTGACTGTAGACTGTGAGCCCGTTGTTGGGTAGAGACCGTCTCTGTATGTTGCCAACTTGTACTTCCCAAGTGCTTCGTACAGTGCTCTGCACACAGTAAGTGCTCAATAAATACGATTGAATGAGTGAATGAATGTGGATAAAGGGAAAAGGAGAGGAGACAATGGAAATTCCTGTTGGATATCTAATTTGAATAGGCTGGGGTGAGTCATTTTGCTACTTATTTATATTTATTTAGGTGTCTTTTGTATTTGAAGAAGGTAGCAGTGATGGTGAACTTCACAACAAAGTGCATGAGTGACTGAAGAAATCAAATGGAACCTACAATCCTGGACAGGTTGGGCATATAAAAAGGTAATCTTTGCATCATCTGGGGCTTCCTCTTAGCTTCCTGGTCTCTCATTCTGTAAGCACTGTGGTCTAGTAGAAAGAGCCCTGACCCGGGAGTCTGAGGACCTGGGTTCTAATCTTGGTTCAGTCACCGGTCTGCTGTGTGACCTTAGGCAAGTCACTTCACTTCCCCGGGCCTCAGTTCCCACATCTACAAAATGGGAATGCAATATCTCTTTGCCCCCTTACTTAGGCAGTGAGCCCCATTTGGACCTAATTATCACTAAATCCCTAGAACAGTGCTCCAGCTCTTAAAACAGTGCTCCAGCACTTAGAACAGTACTTTTCATGTAGTATCTGCTTAACATATACCCTAATTATTATTATTATTACAGTGATTGACATGTATTAAATGCTTAACAAATATCACAATTATCCATTATTATTATTAGACACTTATTCGTTGCAAAACCAAGCAGGTCCATGGGATGGAGCTGAGGTCCCTAGCAGTCCAGTGACATTTCCTCAAGCACTGACGGGGAGAGGGCAAGTTCGGGAAGGCAAATCCACGTCCTCCGCCCTTCTTGGTTTCTGCAGGATATCTACGGGGGCTCATGATGTGAGGGCTGGACCTGATGATCTTCCACATATAATCTCCTTCTTGCCAAATCCAGTGGCTTCCACTCCATACTAATCCTCCTCAACCTTGGGCACTGTGGTCAGCCACCCCCTTCTGGAAACATCATCCGACCTCAGCTTCACTGACCCTGTCGTCTTCTGTTCCTCCTCATATCACTCTGGCCACTCATTCTTTTTTGCAGGCTCCTCCTCCGCCTCCCACCCCTTAACTTTGGGTGTCCCTCAAGCCTCAGTTCTGTGTCCCCTTTGGTTCTCCCTTGGAAAACTCATTCACTCGGCTACAACAACCACCTCCGTGTGGATGATTTCCAAATCTACAACTCCAGCCCTGATCTCTCTCTACTGTCTCACATTTCCTCCTGCCTTCAAGACATCTCTACTTGAATGTTCCACTGTCACCTCCAACTTAACATGTCCAAAACAGAACTCCGTATCTTCCCACCCAAACCCTGTCCTCCCCACAACTTTCTCATCACTGTAGGTGGCACCACCATTCTTCCTGTCTCACAATCCTATAACCTTGGCATTATCTTTGGCTGCACTCTCTCGTTCAAGCCACATATTGAATCCGTCACTAAATCCTGTCTATCTCACCTTCACAACCATCGCTAAAATCTTTGCTTTCCTCTCCATCTGAACTGCTACCATATTGCTGCAATCACTCATCTTATTCCACCTGGATTACTGCATCAGACCCCTTGCCACCTTCCCACCTCCTACATCTCCCCACACCATACATACTTCACTCTGCTGCCTTAGTCATCTTTATACCAACATGTTCAGGTCATGTTTCCCCTCTCCACCTTCATGTCAGACAGAAACTCCTTACTATCACCTTTCAAGCACTCAATCATCTTGACCCCTCCTACCTCACCTCACTACTTCACAACCTAGTCTGTACACTTCGCTCCTGTACTCTCAACCTTCTTACTGTACCTCAATCTCGTGTATCTCACCACCAGTCTCATGCCCACATCATCCCTCTGGCCTGAAATGCCCTCCCCCTTCGTATTCGACAGACATTACTCTCCCCCACATCCAAGCCTTATTGAAGGCCTGTCTCCTCCAAGGAACCTTCTCTGACTAAATCTTCCTTTCCTTTTAATAATGATAATGATGGTATTTGTTAAGCATTTACTCTGTGCCAAGCACTGTTCTCGGCACTGGGGTATATACAAGGTCATCAGGTTGTGCCACGTGGGGCTCACAGTCTTAATCCCCATTTTACAGATGAGGTAACTGAGGCAAAGAGAAGTTAAGTGACTTGCCCAAAGTAAAGCAGCTGACAAGTGGCAGAGCTGGGATTAGAACTCATGACCTCTGACTCCCAAGCCTGGGCTCTTTCCACTAAGCCATACTGCTTCTTTTCTTGCACTCCCTTCTGCATCACCCTGATTGGCTCCCTTTATTCGTTCCCCCTTCCAGCCCTACAGCAGTTATGTACATAACTATAATTTATCTATTCATATTTATGTGTGTTCCCCCCAGACAGGGAATGTGTCTGCTACATTGTTGTATTGTACTCTCCTAATCGCTTAGTATAGTGCTCTGCACACAGTATGCTCTCAGTGCATGCAATTGATTGAAAGCCTAGAAGCAATTGCCCAGTTTATTTAAGAACTATTAAATATGCCACAATTTACAGTACATTGTAGCATTTTGACTGGTGAAGTTCATCTCAAACATATTATTAAATAAAATGGAGCGGAAAATAGAATTTTCTAAGGAGCATATTAAATTTGATTTTGAAAAATAGATTACACTTGCCAACTGCATGTTTTACCAGAACTTGGTTCTTTATTTGGGGGATCATCTGATATTACAGGAATTTAAACCAGCGCTTTAAAGGTTCTTGTTTTTTTCAGTTATGATGACGAATTGAGGGTGTGTGTGTGTGTGTGTGTGTGTGTGTGTGTGTGTGTGTGTGTGTGTGTGGTGCACACACAAGGATGAATGCAGTCTGACCCTAGAGAGAAATGTCTATAAAGTTGATTTTCAATGGAATCGTGTTCTTATGCCCACTGGGTATGTTGTCTCCATTTAATAATAATAATGGTATTTTTTTAAGCACCTACTGTGTGCAGAGCACTGTTCTAAGCGCTGGTGCGGATACAAGGTCATCAGGTTGTCCCACGTGGGGCTCACACTCTTCATCCCCATTTTCCAGATGAGGGAACTGAGGCCCAGAGAAGTGAAGTGACTTGTCCAAAGTCACACAGATGACAAGTGGCAGAGCCGGGATTAGAACCCATGACCTCTGACCCCCAAGCCCGTGCTCTTTCCATTGAGCCACTCTGCTTTTCTACTCTGCATTTCTCTTGAAACATTTGATTTAACCACTTCTGCAACTCTGAATAGAGTCTGGTCGGATGAACCCCATACATCGAAATCCAAGCAGCCCTAGTCTTGGGCTGTGGAAATGGAAGATGATTTGCACTGTAGGTATTGGCTGTCCATTTCTTTCTCCGACTAGGGTTGTCTCACACTTTGTGTCCTGCATTCCAGGAACAACATCATCTTCTATGTGTGCATCTGCTGTTCACTGAAAACCCAGTGGTCTTCTCCCTTCGTTGGTGTCAGTGGAGTGACTGGGATAAACCGTAGTGACGGGTTGGCCTAGGAGATGAGGTACTGTGAACATGGTCATTTTTCAGAGGCTTCAAGTTTGCAGGTGGTCAGATTGGGGCAGGCCCCTATTCTCCCCATCTCCATCTCCTGATATCACATTTTCTGCAGGTGGCCTTCCCTGATTAAGTGCACATCAATCCACTTAAACCCGATAGACTTTTATATGGTAATCGGGGAGCAGTGGGTGATGTGTGAGGTGGAAAGTGGAGTAGAGGAAGTGGGTTTTAAGGATGGGAGAGCAGTGGTCTGGAAGATGGAAAGAGAAAGAGATTTCCAGGCACGGTGATGGTCTCTCCATCCATTTGGCAGGGAATATGTCTCCCAACTACATTATAGTGCTCCTCCCCAAGTGCTTAGTGCAGTGCTCTGCGTACAGTAAGTGATCAATAAATACCATCAACTGATTAACATTGGGGGTGTATCTCCCACCATTATAAAGTGACTAATGCTGACAATGGCTTAAACCACATCTTGAGATGAAAAGCTGTGAACCATTGAGACTGGTTTTTCAGACACTGACCAATCGATCTAACCCCTAATTCAATAAGAGCTCAGTACTTGAACTTTCATAAAGACAACTTGAGTTAATTTTACACGGATACACAAAATAATGAATTTGTATCATCGGTGACTTTGGTGGTTCATGTGTATTGGAAAAAGCATGATTTAACTCTTAATACCGTAAGTCGCCAATGCCATCTACTTCACCGATCAGTTAAGATTCTCCTCCACTTGATTGGGAATCCTGAAATATTAACATTTTCCAAAGTAGCCCATATCAAGTCAATTTCACAGCAATTAATTCTGAAAAATGTTAATTGGCATTTGATAAATATGCTAATTGACATCAAATTTCTGATAGCTAATAAGTGAAATGTCAATTAAATGCATGTGTGGCTTATAATTAGAATTTATAAATCAGAATCTAATTTCAGATGTATCGGTCTTGTCCTTTCATCTTCACTGCTTGATATCTAAGTCAATCTCCGAGAAACCGGCTTCCTCCCGGTAAATATGTAGCAATAGAACGCTGCTCCGCGGTTGTGCATGTTTCTGTACTTCCTCCGCTGGTTCCAGGATGAAAGGTGACAAGGAATAGAGCATAAACCCTTTTGGGAAAATGGCTCCCTACCTGGAAGTTAAGGGACCAGGCCTCAAATTCAGGAGACCGGAGTATTAATCCCAGCTCTGCCCTATCTGGTGGTTGAGACCTCGGTTAAGACACTTAGCCTCTCCGGACCTCAGTTTCCTCCTCTATAAAATGGGGATGAGATAGCTGCCCTCTGTCTTGCTTAATTTTGCTCCCCACTCAAGCTTGCTCACTGTCTGCATCTGATCTAGCTATCACGTATCTTCCGTCACAGTGCTTGACACACAGTCAGTGCTTAATAGCTACCCTCTTTAGAATTACCTGCACTGATGGGAGCAGGACAGCGTGGTCTAGTGGATAGAGCATGGGCCTGGGAATCAGAAGGACCTGGGTTCCAATCTCAGCACTGCGGGTTGTCAACTGGGAGACGCTGGGGAAGTCACTTCACTTTTCTGCGCCTCAGTCACCTCATCTGTAAAATGGGGATTAAGACTGAGCCCTATGTAAGACAAGGACTGTGTGTCATGTCTCCCCATCCCCCCCGCCTTACCTCCTTCCCCTCCCCACAGCACCTGTATATATGTATATACGTTTGTACATATTTATTACTCTATTTCACTTGTACATATTTATTCTACTTATTTTATTTTGTTAATATGTTTTGTTGTCTGTCCCCTTCTAGACTGTGAGCCCGCTGTTGGGTAGGGACCGTCTCTATATGTTGCCAACTTGTACTTCCCAAGTGCCTAGTACACTGCTCTGCACACAGTAAGCGCTCAGTAGATACGATTGAATGAATGAATGAATGAATGTCCAACCTTGTTAGCTTGTACTTACCCCAGCCCTTAGTTCAGTGCCTGGCACATAGAAAGCACTTAATAAATACCATTAAAAACAAACAAAGCAAAGAGATGTTTGCTTCCTTAGTTAAGAGTGAACTCACTGTCTGGGTTGTGACTCTTTCCAAGAGATTTGTCTCTTGGACAAAGGGTAAAACATGGGACCAAAGTAAATGTCAAAGATACATTTAAAGGCTGTCCAATATCAGTAATAATAATAATGATGGCATTGTTAAGTGCTTACTACGTGCCAAGCACTGTGCTTAGTGCCAGCTTAGATCTGAGATAATCAGGTCATAGCAAGTTCCTGTCCCTTACGGGTCTCACAGTCTAAACAGGAGGGAGAGACCTTTAATCTCCATTTTGTAGAAGAGGAAACTGAGGCTCAGAGGCAATTTATATAGTTGAATGAATTGCAGATATGTATATATGTGCTCTGGGGCTGAGGGCGAAGTGACTAAAGGGTGAAAATGCAAAGGTGACATAGAAGGGAAAGCGAAATGGAGAAATGAGGGCTTAATCGGGGAAGGCCTCTTGGAGAAGACCTCGGTTAATGCTTTAAAAACCTATAATGCTTTAAAAACATGGAATGCTTCACAAATTTTCATGTCGTTTCCTAAGCAGCTGCTTATGTGCAGAGCACTGGGGAAGAATGTGTGGTTTAATGGGACTTGTTTTCACTTTCTGTTTTAGCACCCCTCCGTCTCACTGACGGTTACATGAAGTTCAATGAAACCCATGGTTTATTCTGTCGTTGACATGGCTCAAATTCAATTTTTCACCCTCTGCAAGGTTGAGGGAAAAGAGAACCGGCTAAGGTCAGCTGCTTATGCTGACATTTGTTTCACAAAGATGCTTTATTGAGGCTGCGACCTTTTGTCTTGAAGACTTGGCTAAGGTCTCAGCCACGCGTGACTTTGCTTAGCCAGTCCTTCAATTCGTGGTATCTATTATGCATTTACCGTGTGCAGAGCATTGAACTAAGTACCCTTTTTTCATCATACTTGTTAAGCATTTACTATGTGCCGGGCACTGTACTAAGCGCTGGGAAAGATACAAGCTTATCAGGTTGGACACAGTCTCTGTCCCACATGGAGCTCACAGAAAAGTGAAATGACTTGCCCAAAGTCACGCAGCTGATAAGTGGCCGAGACAGGATTAGAACCCAGATCCTGCTGACTCCCATATCCATTAGGCTCTGCTGCCTCTTTGCACTTGGGGGAGGACAAAACAACTGAGTTGATAGACATGATCCCTACCGATCATGGAGTTTACAGATTAGCGGAGGAGGTGGAAAGGAAGATAACAGAAAAGATACAGTACAGGTGAGGAATAGATGGTCCAGGGTGGAAACCCCATTCTGGACTCTAATTTTCCTCGCGTAATTGGCCAGTAGACTTCCATCTGCAGCCCATTCTCAGATTTGTGTCAGTAGAACGGAACTGTCAAACCTCCCTGATGAGTCCACCTGATAAACAGGCAACATCTTCTGCCTCTCCTCGTCCTGCCCGACTCTGAACTCTGGCCCTTTTCAATCCCCCTGATCCCAATCTCCAGGCCCCAACCCTTCCCCGCCACCACGGTTGAAACACTGGACTGTGTGACGTAGACCAAGTTTGTCCCGTAAAGGAGGCTTGCTTTGAAAAGCCGAAACAGATGTCTTGGTCGATCGGTGGTATTTGTTGAGCATTGTTATTGATCGATTGATGGTATTGTCGAGCACTAAGTGCAGAGCACGGTACTAAGTATGGGAGAGTTCAATATAAGAGTTTTCAGAATTGTTCCCCGTCTACAGATTACAGTCATAAAGCTGAAATACTGGAAATTGACAGTTGTCATGTGTGCCATTGTGGAAATATTTGTCATGAATCAAGGGCTGTGTGATGACAAGACTGCTATTACCATAAAAGTTCCTTGATATCAGGAATCACGTCCCCTTATTCTAACCTCCCACTCCCAAGCACTCAGTACAGCGCTCTGTATGCAGTAGACTGCAAGTTCCCTGAAGGCAGGGATCGAGTCTATTCCCTTTATCGTACTTTTCCAAGTGCTCAGTAGAGCGTTCCATGCACGTTAGGCATTCACTTAGTCCTGTGGATCGATGGTTTGATGAAGTAGACATATCGATTTTGATAAGGCTTTCCTGGCAAACGCTTTGCTCCTTGTAATAAAGCCCAGTCATTTTTCCACGTTGATCCTTATCCATTTGGATAAGTTTAATTTAATTCAGTTTTGAGAGTTCCGGCTAAAAATAAAATATGATTAAGTTAAATTTTAATAATAAAATGGTAGATAATATACTGAAATTATGTAGAGTAGCTTTAATACTCCATTAATCAGGAAATAAAATATGCACATAAACTGTGACTTATTGAGGGAAAAATGTTACCATTACATCTGGTCTGTGGCAGAGAGCCTGATCCATAGGCTCAGCACTAACGAACCTCACGTCGACGAAGGATTCAAGTTAAAATTAAACCTCATGATGAGGCTTGCACAAGAAGCGATCTTGTCTCTCAGACATGATATCTCTGAAGATAACAAGGCACACTGCCCAACGTTTTAAAGTCCCTGGGTAATTGAAAGAAAATAATGGCATTTCTTGTGAATACTAAATTGCCCCATCGGATTGGTTTGGCTCTGGCCATCCACCTCAGTTTGGACAGAGCCGCCTGTGATTTCTCTTGAAAGCCTCAGAAAGTTTTAGGAGGTAGTGGGTTTAGTGGGAAGAACTGGGGACTCAGGAAAGACTGGTTCTAGTCCTTGCTCGGCCCCTGTCCTCGTGTGTGACCTTGTACAAGTCATTTAACCTCTCTGGGCCTCAACTTCCTCATCTGTAAAATGGAGAAAAAACACCTGTCCTCCCGGTTTGACTGTGAGCCTCATGTAGGACGGAGACAAGGTCCAGTCCGATGAACTTGAATCCACCCTAGTGCTTAGTACGGTGTTTGGCACACAGTAAGCGTTTAACAAATGCCGCAATTCTAATTATGTTCCTCCGACTGCAAAAGGTTAAATACTGGTAAAATAATAATGATAATGTTATCAAGCACTTACTATGTGTCAAGCACCGTAGTGAGAGCTGGGGTGGTGTCCCAAGGTGACCCTGGGGTACCGGCCACCTCAAGGTCAAATGCTGTCTCGTGACCACTTGAACCAGCAGGCGGAACTCGGGAGTGAGGGTGGGATACCGCCTCCACAACCAAAACTGCTAGATTGACAGCCCAAGCCGGGAATACCGAAGGTATCCCTCGCCCCTTTTACATTCAGATTGCATATGGAGGAGGGGGGAGGGCAAAGATTGGATAAACTGAGGCCAGAAGCTGGAATGGCCTAGAAGCACAGGTGATAAATACCTGTCGCCTCTGACCTTCTGGGTGGCAGAATACTGATTGATTGAATGAATGAACGAGACACGCAGCAGCAGCCCACTTGTCTTTCTCTGCCCAGAAGGCCAGACGCCCGCTCTGCAACCAGAACCAACACACTGAGGAAAGGGCCGTGGGACCGGTGAGTGTCTCGCCGACGTTCGTGGGTGTGAGCCAGGTACCCCGCTACGGACGGGTAACTTAAGCGGATTCCTCCCGTGTAGGGAGAGCACATGGTGAGAGGTAGCCGCCTCACCACGCACACGGGTAACACATATAAGTGAATTCCTCCCTGGTGGGCGCACATGTGGGTGAGAGCCAGCTGCCCACCACGTGTGCGGGTAACTTAGGCAGATTCCTACCGTGTAGGGAGACCACATAGTGAGATCCAGCTGCCGCATCACACGTGTGGGTAACGTAAGCGGATTCTTCCTGTGTGGGAAAGTAAGTGGATTCTTCCCATGTGGGAAAGCACGTGGCAAGAGCTAGCCGCCTCATCCACGAGCAACTACCATATGAGTGTGTTCCTCCCGTTAGGGGGGCTCTAATGTTACCAATTAATCACATTCCTCCCGAAAGGGAAGGTCAGTTCATTGCTCCTAAACCATTAAATAATTCAATTTGCCTCGTGGAATACATTTTATATAAAACTCAGGCTTTCCATTCCCGCCCCTCTCCCTCTCTGTCTCTGTTTCTGTCTCTGTCTCTCTCCCGATTACCGAACGAATCCGTCCCCTAGCAACGGGTGACAGGTGGATGCCAACAAATCGGGTTGGACACAGCCCCTAACCCACAGTTTCAATCCCCATTTTACAGGTGAGGTACCTGAGGCACAGAGAAGTGAAGTGACTTGCCCAGGGTCACACAGCAGACATGTGGAGGAGCTGGGATTAGAACTCATGACCTTCTGACTCCCAAGCCTATGCTGTATCCACCACTCCATGCTGTTCTCCTTCCCAGTCCATCAGTGGTATGAAACCCAAGTTGGGACAGAGTTTGAATCCTATTTTACTATTCCGTATCGCCCCGGTGCTTAGCACACAGGAAGTACTTAATGAATAACATCATTATGATTACCATTAGATTACCGGCAGGAAGAAGAACTTGGATTCTTCTCCTCTCTGTCTGCGACAGAGTCCATAGCAATTCTCCAGAAGAGATACGTGAGGGAGATGTTCAAATATTAAAAAATGTGAACTGTTCCAGAGAGAAAGAGACCACGGCTAGGAAGCCCAGTGGGAGGGTCTCTCTCAGATCCTGGCTATAGAGAACCTCCCGGCATTGAGTCTGTCAAATTAAGGCTCCACGTTTGGGGGCCGGGAGGTGAAGAGGGCTGGATAATTGGAGACTAGCCCTCTTGTCTGCGCTAATTAAATCTCCCAACTGCAGCCTTATCACTTACCCACAACGGGCTCCTTTGGTGAGAATTGGGCAGCCTGAGGCAGAGCAAAAGGCCGCCGCTATTTTTACCTGGACCAAGGGCGCGCTGTATTTCAAACATTCGCCGGCTTTAAAAACCATCCCGGAGTTATAACGTGATTCTGAGTTAATTGAAAAGGCGGGTAATGAAATGGGTCCACAATGCAATTCTGGCAACATTACACTTGAGAAAAAACGCTCGGTTTAAGCTATCGTTGCGCTGAAATCGCATCGATATATTTGTTTTATTATAGCATTTTTCTTGGAAATAGAATGAAGAAAAGGTCATTTAAAATGTCACGGTTCACACTTAAGGTCTTAAATATACTTACCTAGGTGATCTGTGTATTGCTTTAGATTCAAACGAAGAAAACCGTGAATATGATTTAAGGCTTTATTCAATCAAAACTAGATAATTAAGAACATAATCTTGTCATTTAAGGTTAAATGAAGAGTAAATACTGTTACATCTCATTGCCTAATAGATTCAATAGCTAAATTCAATATAGAAAGCTGCGTGGTCTAGTGGATAGAGCCCAGGCCTGGGAGCCAGAGGACCTGGGTTCTAATCCTGCCACCACTTGCCTGCTGCTTGACCTTGGATAAGTCACTTCACTTTTCTGTACCTCAGTACCCTTCTCTGTAAAATGGAATTTGATACCTTTTTTCCCCTCCCCCTTTGAGCATGCACCCCATGTAGAAACAAGGACTGTGTTTGATTGTTTTGTCAACATCTCTGAACAGTGGTCGGCCTATAAGTAACCCTCGAACGAGTTCCGTATGTGTTATCGTCACATTGTCTAATATTTAAATTCAAACCAATTCAGACTAATCCCTTTGTTTAGGCTTAAACAAAGTTTCCGGTCCCCACTACACTATGCACTCATTATGGGCAGGGAACAGTTCTGCTAATTCTGTTGTATCGTATGATCCCCAGCACTTAGTGTGGTGCTTTGCACATAGTAAGGGCTCAATAAACGCCACTGATTGATGGATGGATGGATTCAATTTCCCCAAGTTCCCCTTCTTGAAGATTTAAAGTGATCTAGTATGGATGGATGGGTTTAATTTCCCCATGTTCCTCCTCTTGAAGGTTTGAAGCGATCTACTTTGTTGTAGTGGCTCGTGGCCGTTTCCTTTCTTGTTTTGTCGACAGAGGTGGAGAATCAAACCTGCACTCAGCCCCGACCCCACCATGGGGTAGAGGCCATACAGCAGCGTCGTCCCCGGGCGGGAGGCAACCAGCTGCGGCCCACCTGGGATTGCCAGGATTTTTGCAGAGCCAAGGAAGAACGTGAGGACATCTCCCAGCATCGTAGAACGGCCATTGCACCGGCCCTGCTGCTGGCTCATCCTGGAGTGGTTATTGGCCGGACTCCGTTCTCGACTCCATCCTTGGCCCGTCGACTAATATTCGGTTTCATCAGTTTGAACAGAATGGCTAGTTGACCTTTATATCGAACTCTAAGCACGGAGGACGATACTCTGCACACGGGGCTCTGCTCACAGTAAATGATCGGTGTTTGTCACTGTGGAGGACTCCGTGGACCTCGCTTCTCTGCCATGTGACCGTGGTGTCGAATGGACCCCCCACAAAGGAATCATGTGGAGTGGGCGAGTGTCCCAGCCCAATGCCCTCCCCAACCCCATTCCAAATCCAGCCCCCAGCTGAGCTTATCCTTTCCTGTAATTTCTTTTAGCGTCTGTGTCTTGCTCAGAGGCAGACCAGGGTGCAGCCAAAATGATGGGCTGTAGCTCACACCATGTGACTTACGATGCTTCATCTGGTTAGAAAACACCTCTCGGCCCTGTGTTTTGTGACATGTGGTAAGTCCGTAGTTAACTTTGCAAATCTCCTCAGTTTAGCACTTGAGAGATTTATTTGAATTCTTTAAACGGCACGCCTAATAATGTTTCAAGAATTTTGAACACCTTTATTAAACTCAAGTAAATTATTCTTTAAGCTGAAAATGCCTTCGACTTTCAAATGAATTTCTATTTTTATCATCCTGAATGTTTAACATTGTTATGCAAATGTTTCAAGAGAAGAGAAAAGAAAATCAGATAGGGATGTGGTGGCGATGCCCAGTAGGGCCTTTTAGGGAAATCTAAGCAGCATGGCTCAGTGGAGAGAGCACGGGCTTTGGAGTCAGAAGTCATGGGTTCAAATCCCGGCTCTGTCAATTGTCAGCTGTGTGACTTTGGGCAAGTCACTTAACTTCTCTGTGCCTGTTACCTCATCTGTAAAATAGGGATTAAGACTGTGAGCCCCCTGTGGGACAACCTGATCACCTTGTAACCTCCCCAGCACTTAGAACAGTGCTTTGCACATAGTAAGCGCTTTGAAATGCCATCATTATTATTATTATTATCATTACAAGACTCAGTCGGTCATCAAGGAACTGTTGGGTGTGTAAGACTGAGACTCCAAAGCACAGTCAGTCAATTTATCAATCAGTGGTATAACAGTGCTTACTGTCTGAAAAGTATTTGATTAAGCACTGTAATATAACATTGGCCATGACATAGACCCAACCCAGAAATGTGGCCCTCCAATAATCCTGAGGAACATGAAGCAACATGGCCTACTGGATAGATCTTGGGCTTGGGAGGCTGCAGGACATGGGTTCTAATTCCCGCTCCACCACTTGTCTGCTGTGGGATTCTAAGCAAGTCACTTCAATTCTCTGTGACTCAGTTCCCTCATCTGTAAAGTGTGTGAGCCCCATGTGGGACATGGACTGTATCCAACCTGATTAGCTTGTATCTACACTAGCCCTTAGTACATTGCCTGGAACATAATAAGTGCTTAACAAATACCATAAAAAAACAAGAGTTATGTACCTGATGGCAAGCAAACTTTTATCTAAGTGGGCAGAAGCCGCTGAAGTAACAGGGTCGTGATTTTCCATCACGAGTCCTGGTTCCTGGTCACTGCAGAGGGAAAATCCCTGATTGAATTAAAACCGATTCTCCATATGAATGCTGTCCTGGTGTTCATTCTTTAGTTAGAAAAGTTTTCTCTTGCCCCCAAGTTAGAAGAATTTTAGGAAAGCAATCATGGTTTGTCTGGCCTTCTGCTTCATGGACTCGTGGGTATCTCTTTATTCAGTCAATTAATGGGATGTGCTGAGAACCTGTCGTACTAAGCTATTGGGAGAGTACAATAGCGCTAAAGCTAGTGTCTTGTTTTTTATCGTTCTTTTTTATATCTGTTAAGCACTTTCTATGTGCCAGGTATGGTACTAAGTGCTAGGGTATGTGTAAGCACTGTACAAAGCTATTGGGAGAGTACAAAGCTAGTGTTTTGTTTTTTTATCATTCTTTTTTATATCTGTTAAGCACTTACTATGGGCCAGGTACGGTACTAAGTGCTAGGGTATAAATAAGGTTGGACACAGTTCCTGTCCCACATGAGGCCCAGAATTTTAATCTTCACATTAAAGATGAGGTAACTGAGGCTCAGAGAAGTGAAGTGACTTGCTCTAGGTCACCCAGTAGACAAGTGGCTGCTGAAGTCACAGAGTTCTTCTTCCTGTGCTGAACATTTTGCAGTGATTGCCAAAGAAAGGTATTGGTAAGGCAGGCTCTTGGGACAGGTCAAGTCTTTCTGAGTAGAACGCCAAATTCCCTGACCGCCACCGGGCCAAAACACGTACTTAAAGCCTTTACGCTGGCAGAACTGAATCTACATAGCCGTGCGCTAAAACCATCAGCCCCGTGGGGACAATCGTGATTTTGCTGGGAGAGGCAAAAGAATTGAGAAGCAGTGTGTCTAATGGATAGAGCATGGGCCCGGGAATCAGTAGGACTGGAGTTCTAGTCACAGATTCGCCACTTGTCTGCTGTGTGATCTTTGGCAAGTCACTTAACTTCTCTGGGCTGTAGTTACCTCATCTGTAAAATGGGGATTAAGACTGTGGGCCCGTTGTTGGGTAGGGACCGTCTCTCTATGTTGCCAACTTGTACTTCCCAAGCGCTTAGTACAGTGCTCTGCACACAGTAAGCACTCAATAAATACGATTGAATGAATGAATGTGGGACAGAAACTGTGCCCAACCTGATTAGCTTCTATCTACTCCAGTGCTCTATACAATCAATCAATCATATTCCTTGAGTGGTTATTGAGTGCAGAGCACTGTTCTAAGCGCTTGGGTGAGTACCATATAACAGAGTTGGTAGACACATTCTCTCCTTACAAAGAGCTTGCAGTCTAAAGTGGAGGAAGACTTAATATGAATGAATAAATTATGTATATGTACATGAGTGCTGTGAGCCTGAGGGAGAAGTGAATGAAGTGAGCAAATCAGAGTGATGCAGAAGGGAGTGGGAGAAGAGAAAATGAGGGCTCAGTCAGGGAAGGCCTCTTGGAGGAGATGTGCCTTCAATAAGCCTTTGAAGGTGGAGAGAGGAAGTGTCTGTTGGATATAAAGAGGGAGAGCGTTTCAGGCCAGAGGCAGGATGTGGGCAATAAGTCGGCAGTGAGATGGACGAGACTGAGGTACGGTGAGAAGTTTGGCTTTAGAGGAGCAAAGTGTGTGCCTGGGTTGTAATAGGAGAGCAGTGAGGTGAGATTGGAGGGGGCAAGGTGATTGAGCACTTTAAAGCCAATGGTGAGAAGTTATTCTTTGATGTGGAGGTGGATGGGCTTCCACTGGAGGTCTTTGAGGAGTGAAATATAGACTGAACGGTTTTGATCTGGGCAACAGAGTGAAGAGACTGGGTATGTGCAGGTCAGCAAGGAGGCTGAGATAGTAAAGTGCCTGGCATAAGTGCTCAACAAATACCATAAAAAAATAAAGAAAATCTGTCCCAAGTCAATTAGCAGCATATCAGATCGCATTCTACCGAGGGCCTTTAAAACAAGGAATTGCACAGTGGCCTGAAGGGTTATATGAGGCAAAAGCTCCCCCAAACCAGGGAATCTTGAGAACAGATCTGTGTCTTCTCTAATAACGTGCAACTATTTGTCTTCAACGCCCAGGGAAGAATCTCATATCAGAAGTTCAGGTGGATACAAAATAAAATGAGAAATAGTACCAAAAGGATCATGGGTCCTGGCGTCTGTCTCTTGTATCAAAGTTCCAGGAAGGAAGAAGAGGATCTGGACTATCTTGTGCAGTCACAAGTCAGTCACTGATGGGGGAATATAGGGTAAAATGACATCTGTCCAAATTTGTCTATTTAAAGATTTTGCTTCACTATCGTTTTAGGTTCCTGTCACCAAACATCAAGCTTCCTCATGCTGGCGAGGACTCCAGAGCCCAAATGTCTGTGCTCATACCCACAGTAAGCATGTGCCTTTTTTTAATTAAAAGCTGTTTTCTCTTGGTAAGCTTGAAGGTTTTGAAAATGTGTCAACTGATACTGAGGAGCATACCAATTTTTTTTTTCTAAAATGGAGTTTGCGTTATCCAAGCTCACCCAGTCCTCCTGATTGGATTATCTAAGCTGTAAACTCACTGAGGACAGGGAACATATTTAACAACTCCCTTGTATTGTACTCACGAGTGGTTAGTACAGTGGTCTGCACGTAGTAAGCGCTCAAAGTAATATCAGTGATTATTGTGGGCAGGGAGCGTGTCTATCAACTCTGTTGTATTATACTCTCCCAAACGTTTATTAGTAATAATAATAATAACAATGATCGCATTTATTAAGCGCTTACTATGTGCAAAGCGCGGTTCTAAGCACTGGGGAAGTTACAAGGTGATCAGGTTGTCCCACGGAGGGGGGGGCTCACAGTCTCAATCCCCATTTCACAATGAAGTAACTGAGGCGCAGAGAAGTTAAGTGACTTGCCCAAAGTCACACAGCTGACATTTGGCGGAGCCGGGATTTGAACCCATGACCTCTGACTCCAAAGCCCGTGCTCTTTCCACTGAGCCACACTGCTTCTCAGTAGTAATGCAGTAATTGCTCAGTAAATACCATTGATGATAGATTTTTGTATGTACCCCAGCAGTAAACGCAGTGTTGCCCATAGCGTAAACATTTAACGATGGTAATAATCTTATCGCATCAAATAGGATTGCAACCAAGGCCAAAATGAATCAATCAGTGGTATTTATTGAGTGGTTATTATGTGCAGAATGCTGTACTAAGTGCTTGGAAGAGTACAGTACTACAGGGTGGATAGCTATGTTTCCTGCCCATATTGAGCTTATGGCCTAGGGGGCCGAATCCTGAAAACTCTTCTAGCGAATAAATTGACATATCTGAGCAAGATGAATCTATTGAGGAATCAGTACTGAAAATGTGAACATGTGGTTTCTGACTCTTCAGAGAAAGGAACCAAATGTTTTTATAAAAGGAGATCCCACAATTGGAATGCTCTTGAAAACAAAATATGAGCAGAAATTATTCAGAATCTTACTAAAATGGAAATTGAGTTTATAATATGGGCCCAAAAAAAGCCTTCTAGGCTTTCTCTTAAAAGAAAGTCTTTGAAAATTGCTAGTGAGCTGCAACAGTTGATTTTTGAGTGGCGTGGGTGGGTATTTTGGTTCACTACATCATGTAGCACTGCTGCAGCTTCCGAACTTGGCTCGTGTTTTGTTCTGAAAGTCGACGCGAAGAGACACGAAAGCAGGAGGGGATGGGGAGAGGCCAAGATGTGCCGTATTGTAAACAGATGGACTGTTTTGGGGGAGGAAGTGGGCTGTGATTTTAAGGGGAGACTGAAAAAGCTGAGAGCACAAGGGTTAGAACGAAATCAATCAATTGCATTGAGTAAGTCCTTACTGTGTGCCGAGCACAACTTGTACCCGATGTAGCCAGAAACCTATACTTTAAAAATATGGGCAAAGAAGAGTTTGAGATCAGAAAAAAACAAACACATTTTTACAGAAATGAAAACTTTTGTTCTTGGTGAAAAAAAAGTTGAAGTAGAAATGTTATTTTTGCTTCTTGTTCAAATGAGAGGACTTATTTTTGAAAGAGACAGCTTAGATTTTCTTTGCTGTTACAAGGTAGGAAGAGTGCTGAATTTTCTCTAACTCTAAGAACGCATCAAAAGAACTTTATTCACCTTTCAGTTGTCATCTGGGAGGCAATTTGCCATGGGTAGGGGCTGTCAGTGACTGGGAGGCGGCGGTTCCGTGGTTCCATCTTCTAAAATCATATCTTCACCAGGAAGCCATCCTTTCCTATTCTCTTCTCTTCACACTCTATTTGTCCTCCCTTCTATATCACCTCTGAACCCTATGCAGTTAGATACTCAGCTGACCTCCAGCCCCACAGCACTTCTATCCATATCCTTATACGCTGTGACATCCTTTACTTGTAATTTCTTCTAATGTCTGTCTTGCCCACTCTACTCCTTATGGACGGGGATGGCGTTGAACAACTTTATTATTCTTTTCCAGTAATACAGTGCTCTACACACAGTAAGTGCTCCATAAAATACCACTGATTGATTGGAGAGGGAGCCGTTTCTGTTGGAGACATTCTGTTGGTGACATTATTTAACTAGTAGAGGCTTTATAGAAGAACATTTTCCTCCTTTATTCCCGACATCACCCAAGAATTAGTATACTTCCCTTTTGTTCCAGGCAACTAACAGCAGTTTTCATTTGCGGTATAATGAGATTCTTGGGAATTTTTTTTATTATTAAACACCGCCGCTAATTTGGGATGTACTATTGAAAAATTCAACACGCAAACATCTACATATGTCTTTAGTGTTAACAAAAGAGGCTCGGTTATGGATCCTTTGTTTGTTTGTTTGCCTAAATAGCGGGACTCTTCCTGAGCGGTTCCCAATAGAGCCACCAAGGCAGAAGACTGATGAAACCGTATGGAATGCATAAAGGGAGCGAAGCAGACCTCTCAGAGAGGAAGCAGATAAGCACATTTTTGAATGGGCTCTGCTAATTCACACTTGGATCAGGAAATAAAGCCATTATGGCATATGGGATTTGTCTGAAAGTGTGCCGGGTTGAGCTAAACCGACGTGTACGGCGCTGAAATTACCATTCGTCTTCAGTCGCAAGAAACAGCTGTTTGGTTTATTCTCTCTAGGAGGTTTTTCCAGCATGGCATTGTTTCAGGTCGTACAGGGAATGAACTATCATTGAGAGGGGCTCACCACGGCACTCGTCTTAGACTGCAGCTGGAAGGATGTGGGACTATGCCTTCTGCTCATCCCCCCTCTAGACTGTAAACTCGTTGTGGACGCGGAATCAATGTGTCTACCAACTCTGCTATATTGTCACGTTGGACTCTTCCAAGCTTTTAGTACAGTGCTCTGCACAGAGTACGTCCTGTAAATATGTAGTAAATATGCTTATTGACTAACTGATATTCAGAGAGCCCGGGATGGGTGTGTTCTCAGAACTTTTCAGAAGACGGGCTGATCAGCAGCCCATGTCTTGAAGACATCTGTCTTTTTTTGTACCAAAGTCCCCCTTGAGAGGGGCAGCTCCTCGAGGACAGGGAATTTATCTTGTATTTCCCTAAATGCTTTGTACAGTGCCCTGTGCCCCATAGGTGTTCAGTACATAATGACACTACTAGCCCCCACTCCTTTCCAAACTTTCAGATTCTATACTATAAGCCCGTCTCTAGGCTGTAAACACATCACGAGCTGGCAGCGTGTCCGCTAATTCTTTTGTGTTGTACTCTCCCAAGTGCTTAGTACGGTGCCTGCACATAGTAAGAGCTCAGTAAATATCACTCATTGATTCAGAATCTGACTCACAAGCCCATTCTCTTTCCACTAAGTCACGCTACTTCTCACTGGCAATTTCGTGGCATAATTCAGGAGAGCGGAAGTCAGAGGCTGCCGCATTTTGAAGGTAAGAGGATTTGGGACAAGCACTCTGGTGAATCAAAAATGAGTCTCTCTTTCATTTCTTACCTCCCCTACCCCCTCCCCTCAAGAATCCACCCGTATTCATCCAATTTCCCAATGTGTCTCCCCATTTAGATTTAATAGCTCACTGTGGGCTGGGAGCGTGCCTACCAACTCTGTTATATTGTGCTCTTCCAAGCTCTTAGTACTGTGCTGTGCACACAGTATGGCCACTATAAATACGATCGACTGGTTGAATTTTTTTTCTCTCTTCCAGACAAACTTGTCTGTCCCATGGGGCCTGAGCCTAAGTGGCTGAGAAAGCAGGGATGGAAAGTTCATTAATTATCCAACGTGCAAATATCCGTCTGTGCTCCAGGAGCACTCTGTAGGTTTGATCCATCCAGCTTCATCCCTGATCAGGGTAAGCGTCACTCTCTCCTGGGTATGGGTGGGAACTTCGTGGAAGAAAAAAATAGGGGCACAGAGAACATCCAGCCCATTTCCCCGTGAGTTATCCCACGGGATTCTCCATCACGAGTCCTCGTTTGTGGTCACTGCGGGGGAAAAAACTCCATAAATGAGTTAAAACCTATTCTCCATAGGATTGCTGGCCTAGTGTTCATTTTTTAGAAACCTTTTCTCTTGCCCCCAAGTTAGAAGAATTTCAGTAAAGCAGCCATGTAGGATTTTCTGGCCTCCTGCTTCATGGACACGTAGGTATCTCTTTCCTCAGTCAATGAATGGGTTGTTCTGAGGACCTGTTGTTTGCAGAGCACTGTACTAAGCTACTGGGAGAGTAAAATAGTGCTTAAACTAGAGTGTTTTATGTTTCGTTATTACTTTTTATGGTGTTTGTTAAGCACTTACTATGTGCCAGGCACGGTACTGAGCGCTGGGGTTGATAGAAGATAATCAGGTCGGACACAGTTCCTATCCCACATGGGGCTCATAATCTTAATCCCCATATTAAAGGTGAGGTAACTGAGGCCCAGAGAAGTGAAATGACTTGCCCAAGGTCATCCAGCAGACAAGTGGGAAGCAGCGTGGCTCAGTGGAAAGAGTCTTGGCAGTCAGAGGTCATGGGTTCTAATCCCGGCTCCACCGCCTGTCAGCTGTGTGACTTTGGGCAAGTCACTTAACTTCTCTGTGCCTCAGTTACCTCATCTCTAAAATGGGGATTAAGACTGTGAGCCCCACGTGGGACAACCTGGTCACCTTGTGTCCTCCCCAGCGCTTAGAACAGTGCTTTGCACATGGTAAGCGCTTAACAAATGCCATAATCATCATTATTATTATTATTATTAGGTGGCCAAGGCAGGATTAGAACTCAGGCCCCTCTGACTCCAGCGCTCAGTCCACTAGGCCACGCTGCTTCTCAAGTAGACAGTATCCCTGCCCTTGGCTCTGGAAGCGTACTGTGTGCTGAGCACTGTACTTGGTGATTGGGTGAGTACGTACAGCTAGTAGAAGCAGCGTGGTGTAGTGGAAAGAGCAAGGGCTTGGGAGTCAAAGGACGTGGATTCTAATCCCGCCTCCACCCCCTGTCTGCTGTGTGACCTTAGGCAAGCCACTTAACTTCTCTGTGACCTCATCTGTAAAATGGGGATTAAGACTGTGAGCCTGATGTGGGACAACCTGATTACCATCTATCTACCCCAGTGCTTAGAACAGTGCTTGGCACCAAGTAAGCGCTTAACAAATACCATAATTATTATTTTTATTAGACAGAATCCCTGGCCTCCAGGAGCTGACAGCCTGCTGTGTTCCAAGCACTGTACCGAAATCTTGAGAGACTGCAGTAACACTAGTCTGACTCTTTCAGTCCCCAACTTTGTCAGGGGTATACATAATACATGATTCACAAGTTTCAGTTTATAGGAACACTTGAATAGCTTCTGTCTACAGTCAACAGAAATACTCAGTTTTATCTCTCCTTCATTTACAGGTTCAATTCTCATATTTTATTCGACAAAAATTAGAGATCATTGTTTCTTTTAATATTACAGAAATGAAACAAGAGGTAATTATTCTGTGGAGTCTGAGGCCTCCTCACTATTTTATGCGGAAGCCTAAACTCCTTATGGAGTTCACACGGTAGACACAAATATGTAACTAATGAAACAGATTGCTAATACCATTAACCTTGCTTAATCACACTTTTAAGGAAGGGGACCATATTTCCTGAAACTTTTCATTATCATTTAATTGATTTGTAATCTTTTTCTAAATTTTCTGACTCACTGAGGCCTGAAAAGCAGTTGGGGTTGTTAATTTTGTTTGCTGAGATTTAATATCAAATAATCATTCTTTAATCTCTTCCATAATTTGGAAACTTCACTTAGGACACCTCAAAGACACTCACTGAAACTCCCTCCATCTCTGATTTGATTTGATTGTCGATTTTTGGTTTGTATTCAGAAGCCGTTCTGGTCTTCAAGGAGGATTTCCACCAAGTTAAATAACCTGAAAATAGTCTGGTACCTTAGGGGCCTCAGTTACTCCTTCGATCTTCTTGAGATGTCTGAGGGCTGAGCTAGAGCTTCCACCATTCACAGAGAAGACCTCTCTGGTAGCATCTTGGGCGGTAATGTTGGTGAAATTCCTAGCTCAGCAAAGCCAACCTTCAGGAAATGTTTCTCATCTTCATATGTCACCCTTTCAGGAGGGGAGACGAGTTTACGTCTGGCCCCGTGGAGATTCCCCTTCGGGCGATGGACCTTTCGGACTCGTGCCGACTTTGGGTAAGGTGGATTTGTTTCAAGGGTACAATTAGAGAAGTAGTCCCTCCTTCTGTTACTATAATAATTGAAACGATCATTTAAATTCTGAGCTAGCACTTTGGGCCGCTCTCTCTCCTTCTTCATCTGTAAAATGGGGATAAGATGCCTGATCTCTCTCTCAGCTTGTGGTCCCTATACTGTTGAGGGACTGTGACTGATTTGATTCTCTAATATCTACCTAAGTGCTAGCTCAGAATCTAGCTAGCGCAGGGCAAGTTAAGGGACTTGCCCAAGGTCACTCAGGAGGCCAGTGGCAGAATTAGGACAAGCGCCTTCTGAAATCATATCTCCTCTTAGGACTGGGAGTCAGAGGATGTGCATGCTGTGTGGCCTAAGTCTATCCTCTCTGCTCTCCACTCTAGCACTATCATGCCACCTAATAATTGTGGTAGATGTTTAGCGTGGGAGTCAGAATGACCGGTTATCATTCCGGCTCTGCCACGTGTCTGCTGGGTGACCTTGGTCAAGTCACTTCCCTTCTCTGGGCCTCTGTTGCCTCACCGGTAAAATGGGGATTAAGACCGTGAGCCCCATGTGGGACAGGGACTGTGTCCATCCTGATTAGCTCCTATCTATCTCAGTGCTTATTACAATGCCTGGCACATAGCAAGTGCTTAAAAAATGTTATAAAAGAAAAATACACCCTCTTCCTTATTACTCCTATATGTAAGCACATTGTTCAAGTGTCTATCTCCCCGGGGTGGGGATCATGTCTATAACTCTATTGTAATTGTACTCGCCAAGCTCTTAGAAGAGCATTCTGTATGCAGAAGACACTCAGCAAATACCTTCATTGACTGAAAGCCATTTTTGTTCTGATGAGATTCAGCGTCCACTGACGCACGAATGTCATTGCAGTGGCCGACGAGGATTAGTTAAGCAGAGTCTGGGGTTGAGAATATAAAGTTCTGCTGGAGATTTGAAAAACATTATTGTTTTTCACCCTCTAATTCTTCCCTCTAGGACGGTTGTGAATTTACTGGGTTTAAGAATGATCATTTATTTCCCCATCTTCCAAGATCTGTGTGGCAAATGTTTTTACGTGGTTTAGGCTTTTTTTTATGTTAATCTCCCCCTTTCAAAGTGTAAGCTCCTAGTGGGCAGGGTCAGTGTCACTTCACCATTCTGAATTTCCCAAGCACTTAGTACAGTGCACTGCACCAAATGGGTGTTTACTAAGTGCTTTCGCTATTTACATCTCTTCTGGGAGGCCACCCCTGATTATGTTCTCATGTCCACCTTCAACTTCCACTGAAGCACATAATAATAATGAAAATACGATTATTATTTATTGGTAATAGTTATTAATAATAATTAGATGAATTGAGATATTTAAGTGCTTACTATGTGCCAAGCACTGTACGAAGAACTGGTGTCTTCTTCAGATGTCATCAAGTCATTTCCGACTCATAGTGACTCCATGGACATACCCTCTTATCTTTGTACTCTATAACTTTATCCTCTGTGCTAATCTGTAATTCATGTTAGTGTTCCACTCCCTCGCTATGTTCTAAGCCTCTCAAGGGTGGGGAAAGTTCCATGCTATTGATCCCACTAGGTGGTAAATTCCTTGAGGAATCATGGCTACAAACTCTTTGGCAATTTCCCAAGTGTTTAGTGCTCTGCACACATTAGGCACTCAGTAAATACCATGGATTGATTATTATATCAATTCATGGTGTTTATTTACACTTAGAGAAGCAGTGTGTACTAGTGGATGGAGACCTGGCCGCTAAAGGACCTGGTTTCTAATACCACATGTCTGCTGGGTGTCCTTGGGTAAGTCCCTTAACTTCTCTGTTCCTCAGTTCCCTCATCTGTAAAATGGGGAATGAGACTGTGAGCCCCAAATGGGACAGGGACTCTGTCCAGCCCAATTTGCTTGTATCCATCCCTGTGCTTAGTGCAGTGCCTGGCACATAGTAAGCGCTTAACAAATACCACATTTATTATTATTTTATTACTTTGTGAGGAGCGTTGTACTAAGCACTTGGGATAGTATGATACAAATGAGTTGGTAGACACATTTCCTGCCGCAAGGAGCCTAAAATTCTTTGCACACCTTAAGCACTCAGTAAATACCACTGATTATTTGATTTGGCTCTCTTATAGTTTCCCAAAGGCTCAGTGTTGTTATTTCCCTTCAATGGGCACTCAGTACATACAGTAATGATGATGATGATGGTATTAAATGCTTACTATATGTCAAGCACTGGGGTAGATACAAGGTGATCAGGTTGGACACAGTTCCTGTCCCACATGGGGCTCACGGTTTTAATACCCGTTATATAGATGAGGTAACTGAGGCACAGAGAAGTTAAGTGACTTGCCCAAGGTCACACAGCAGACACGTGGAGAAGCTGGCATAAGAACCCTTTGCTTTATGGAGTGAACCTCCTTCAGTTGCAGGGCAGAGAAGCTAATGGCAAAGGGAATTGTTGCTTTCCTGGTCTTCCCCCCACTTCATCCGCTGGGAATTAGCCAGAGGCCTTCCAGAGCCTGATGGGAAGCCCCTGCCCTTACACCTCATAATTGGTCTTTCCGACCAGTTTTAGAATGATGGTGTTCACATCCCGTGAACTTTCTGGAAATTGGATCTGGTCCTTTTTCAGCGAACAGCCCAGTGACCGTGATAAACGTGCGGGAGCTGATCTGAGCAGCTCCGGCCATGGATAACTGGAATAGCACTAATAATAATAATAATAATAATAATAATAATAATAATAATGGCATTTGTTAAACGCTTACTAGGTGCAAAGCACTGTTCTAAGCGCTGGGGAGGTAACAAGGTGATCAGGATGTCCCACAGGGGGCTCACAGTCTTAATTCCCATTTTACAGTCTCATTCTTCTGACGCTGCCGACTGACCCGCCGGAGAGACTTTCCCCCATTAACTTCAGTGGAATATTGCTTCTTGCATGTCTGATGCTCTCTGGCGACAAGGGAGTCAATTCCAGCCTCTCACCCACCAGCTCCTCTCTTTCCGAAGTGGAGACCGAGCTCTGTGATGCTCAGCGTCTCTCTGTCTCTCCCGGAATCATCCGAGAAGGGATGGGACCGTGATTTCACCATCGAGAGAGACCTTTACATCTGATGAAGACGAAAGCTATAACGGTAAAGATAATGAGATCTTCACCTAACCCCAAAGTCAGGATTTATCGGGGCAGAGCGTAGCTTACAGAAAGCTCTGTTGTGGATTCAGAGGACAACACGGATAGGATGGGAATGTTGGAAGCGAAGCTGGGGAGACCAGAAAAAAAAAGCAACAAGACTTCATGTAATAGTAGTATTAAGAGTACCACACCGTAAGCTTCTTATGGACAGGGAACGTGTCCACTAACTCTGTTACATTGTATTCTCACACCACTTAGAAAAGTGCTCTGCACGCAGTAAGTGCTCAGTAAATATGACTGATTGAGTCCACCTAAGGGATGCTTAGTATATATTAAGTGCTATCACTCTCCTAGGTGGGGGAGACAGACAAGGAAATATTTACAGATAGTAAAGAAATAATTGACTTCTCAGCTGAATAGCATGTCAACCAAAGTGCTTAGAACGAGTATAAATCATCAATCATCTTTATTGAGCGCTTACTGTGTGCAGAGCACTGCACTAAGCACTTAATCAAGACAAAATCAAGACATTCCATACTGTTGCATCTGTACATGTCCTGACAAAGCTTTTAGACCGTGAGACCTAAGTGGGACAGAGACTGTGTGCTATTATCTTGTATCTACTCCAGTGCTTATCACAGTGCTTGGGACCTACTCAGCACTTTAGAATAACAGTAATAATAATAATAATAAAAGTTGTGATGTAATGGGCATCTCTTGTTCCAAACTACAGTTTTGGCAGTGATTACTATCGATACCACCTGGTCTGAAACCAACAAAATTAAGGCCCATTGAGGGGGATTCCTTAGGATCACCACTTTTTTCCAATAAATGGAAGTCGTTGGGGTTTTTTTAATGGTATTTGTTAAGCACTTAATATGTCCCAGGCAACGTACCAAGCACGGGAGTCGAAACAAGCTAATCAGTCTGAACACCATCCATCCCCATCTGCACACAGTAAGTGCTCGATAAATATGATTGATTGATTCCACCTGAGGGATGCTCAGTAAATATTAAGTACTTTCACACTACTAGGTGGGGGAGACGGACATGGAAATATTTCCAGAGAGTCATCAAAGAAATAATCGAATGCTCAGCTGAATAGCTTGTCAACCAAAGTGCTTAGAATGAGTATAAATCAAGGCATTCCATATTGTTGCATCTGTACGTGTCCTGACAAAGCTCTTAGACCACGAGACCCAAGTGGGATAAAGACTATGTGCTATTATCTTATATGGGGCTCATAATCGTGATCCCTGTTCTACAGATGAGATAACCTAGGCACAGAGAAGCAAAGTTTCTTGTCCGAGGTCACACAGCAGAGAAGTGTCAGTGTGGGGATCAGAACCCAGATCCTTCAGACTTCCAGGCCTGTGCTCTATCCACCAGACATTGCTGCTTCAATAATAATACTGATAATAATAATAATAATAATAATAATAATGATGGTTTTTCTTAAGCATTTACCATGTACCAGACTCTGTTCTAAAAGCTGGGGTGGATATGGGCAAATTGGGTTGGACACAGTCCCTGTCCCACATGGGGCTCACAGTCTCAGTCCCCATTTTATAGATGAAGTAACTGAGGCACAGAGAATAATAATAATAATAATAGCATTTATTAAGTACTTACTATGTGAAAAGCACTGTTCTAAGCACTGGGGAGATTACAAGGTGATCAGGTTGTCCCATGGGGGGGCTCACAGTCTTCATCCCCATAATAATAATAATAATAATAATGGCATTTATTAAGCGCTTACTTTGTGCAAAGCACTGTTCTAAGCACTGGGGAGGTTACAAGGTGATCAGGTCATCCCATGGGAGGCTCACAGTCTTCATCCCCATTTTACAGATGAGGTAACTGAGGCCCAGAGCAGTGAAGTGACTTGCCCAAAGTCACACAGCTAACAAGTGGCGGAGCTGGGATTTGAACCCATGACCTCTGACTCCAAAGCCCGTGCTCTTTCCACCGAGCCACGCTGCTTCTCGTGAAGTGAAATGAGTTGCCCAGGGTCGCACAGCAGACAAGTGGCAGAGGCGGGATTAGAATCCATGACCTTGTGACACCCAGGCCTGAGCTCTATCCACTGTGCCATGCTGTTTTCAAATTTCCAGGCTGAGACAGGCCGAGAAATAGGAAGTCAGGACTCGGGGGCAGTCAGAGATGGGCGAGTTGACCCCTGGTCTTAGCCTCGCACCCCTTCCCATCTCGCCTGCTCTGGGCCCTGACGCTCTCCTCCGAGAAGCCGTCCATGGGGTTAGGCAGCGAACCTTGGGGCAAGCTCTACTCGCTGCGGTGCTCTGCAGCGTTGGCAAGAGCCGAGTGTTTCCCAAGCGGACAGAGCCTGAGAAAGCGGTCTGTAAATGAGGAGGAGGGGGGTCTGTCGACACAGCAGGCTGGGGAAGAAGCCTGTCCCAGCCATGCTCCCGGCTTTCTAACAAGGACTGAATTTGCGCGTGGCCTTGGTGATTTAGGAAAGCGTGTGGGGGTCTCTAGTGGTGGAGAGAAAGACGGGAGCGCTGTCGCCGTCTAAGCAGAATCGGCCTGGAAAACCGCTCAGCATCCTAGTCTCAAGAAAACAGTGTTGTCCTAAGAGGCTTTTTCCTTTTTAGAATCTCCACCTCCCTCCCCATCTCCGTCCTTTTTACGTTCCAACCCCGATATCGAAGGTGAAATGCAACAGGCTTGCCTCCCGGGCTGGCTGCCGAGGCCCCTGAGGAGTCAGGAAGCCATCGCCGCTGATATACTCCAACTCCGGCAGCACCGAGGTTGCCGAGCCGTCATTTGCCTTGGCCCGCGGTTCACTCACTTATTAGTAAATCCGTTACTCTCCATTGACTCGGGCCCTAAACGGGGAGAGGAAGCGGGCTATTTTTAAGTACCGGTTTCGATCCGCCGTTTTTCCATTTGGTTCACTGGGAAGTGAAAATAGTGCTTTAGAAATTAATGCTTTGAAACCAAGGACGTTGCCTGCAGCGGAAAAGACGTGGGAGGCTGCTTGGCCTTGTGGGCAAAGCACAGACTGGGTGGGAGTCTGGGTTCTGATATCGGCTCTGCCACAGTCCAGCTGAGTGACCCTGGGCCAGTCATTTCACCTCTTTGGGCCTCAGTTTCCTCATCCATAAAGGATGAAGCTAAGATACTTGCTTCCTCTCTAGTCCCCGTCCACAAGAGACTCACAGTCTGTGCCTGATCGATCTATTCTATAGCCACCAGACCCCAGCACTTGGCACAAAGTAAGCACACAGTTACTGTTATTAGTATTATTATTATTCTCCTCATCATTGTCAGAACTGCCCTCTCCAATGACTGGCCATTTGTTCACAGACCATTTGATTCCCTTTGCTTTTGATTCTTTTCGACTGTGAGCCCACTGTTGGGTAGGGACTGTCTCTATATGTTGCCAACTTCCCAAGCGCTTAGTACAGTGCTCTGCACATAGTAAGCACTCAATAAATACGATTGATGATGATTCATGTATTTCATCAGTCAATCAGTCTGTGCCTTGTCTACATTTCATTTCTCTTTTCTAAATGTCTGTCGTCTCCCACTGAGGTCGTGAATCCTGGGGGGCAAGGAACCATGTTTGAATCTGCTGATTTTCGTATTTGGCTCTTAGCAAGTACTTAATCAATACTATTCTGATTACTACTGGGAAACGACAGGAAAAACAGCCCCCAAACTCCAGAATCTTTGAAAACCTGAAAAATTACCTCACTCCAGTCCTGTGGCAGTCATTTTCTGGGGAAAATGAAGGAGAAACTAGAAAATGACCCGGGGACAGTCTTGTAGGCCACAGAGGGAAACCATAATGTGGAAACTTAATTCTGGAGTTTTCTCTCTGGCTGTGGAATGAAGATGTTCGAATTTTTTTGTAGAAGGGCTGGTGTCTACCAGCTCGGTTGTATTGTCACCTCCCGAGTGCTTAAAACATTGCTCTCTACACAGTAAGTGCTGGATAAATATCATTAATTAACCATAAAACAGGGTGATGTGTTTAGGGAGTGAGGGGAGGGTCCCTCTAGCCTCCAATTTTGTTGTGGGCAGGGAATGTGCCTGTTCATCGTTATACTATACTCTCCCAAGCACTTAATCTGGTGCTCTGCACGCAGTAAGTGCTCAATAAATACGACAATGAATGAATGAATGAATGAATGAGGAGCTTTTATTTTGGTATTGCCCTGACTTCCCTGACAGAAATTATTTGAGCAAATTCCGATTTGCCCAGGAGCAATTCTTCTAAGCTGAGACCGGATGAAACAAAATGCTGTTTTGAGGTGAAAATTATCCACTAAATGGGATTTAAAAGTGCAGTAACTAAGTTTTCCAAGGGTAGAAAGGAGTCTTCCACCACTTGGTGGGCTACAACTTCCTATTTTATTTTAGGAAGTTTATTGATTATATACACAATGTATATATTATAGGAAGCTTATTTATTATTGATTTATATTTATTTCCTATTCATTATAGTTATCACTTCCAACAGCAGTGATAATATTGATGATGGTATGGACAAAGTTCTTAATTGGTGCCAAGCACTGTGCTAGGGCACTGGGATAGATACAAGGGAATCAGATTGAGCACAGTCCCTGTTCGGTGCAGACCTCCGAATCTAGCAGGGAGCGTTTCTTCTTGTTCAGCCTGTAATCAACATGGTGACTCCATACCATCATTATTATTATTATTATTATGTACTTGACACTTCTCCCTCCTCCGCAGACTTGCTTGGGTGAGACAGTTTTCCTCTAGTCCGATCCAGCAGCCAGGTGATCATTTCTCCTTGCTCTCTGTGGCTCGGAAGTCATATTTGATGGTTTCTCTCAGATGACCCCCATTAAAACAGCCCATCTCTGTATTGGCGTAAACAAAATACCTGGCAAAATGGTTTCCTCCAAAGCTGAGGTCAAACCTCCTGGAAACTCCGTGTGAGGCAGATTGGGAACGCTTCCATTTCTGAGGCTGGAAGTGTCGAGAGTCCCAGCCCAACAGCTAACTGAGGCAAACGGGAATTTGGGGGGTAGGCAGGGGGTTGGCCTATATGCTTCAAGGATCTATTTGTTTTCTTGTTTTTTGCTTTTAATGGTATTTGTCAAGCGGTTACTATGTGCCAGGGACTGTTCTAACCTCCGGGGTAGATACAAGGTTGGACACAGTGCATGTCACACACAGGGCTCACAGTCTTAATTCCCATTTTACAGGTGAGGAAACTGAGGCTCAGAGAAGTTAATTAACTTGCCCAAGTTCACACAAAAGATAAGTGGCAAAGCTGGGTTTAGAACCCGGGTCCTTTTGACTTCCAGCCCCGTGCTCCATCCACTAGGCGACGCGGCTTCCCGCTATACGTGGCCGATCTCACTACCGAGTGACTCGAGAGTAGATTGCTTTCAGCCGGGAGATCGGAGATTAACAGCTCGCTCTTATTAATGCCACTTGCTGCCCCCCACACACACACTGTTAAGTGCACTGTGGTCAGGGAATGTGACTACCAATTCTGTTGTATTCCCCCCAAGCGCTTAGTCCAGTGCTCGGCCCACAGTTAGCGCTAAATAAATGCCACTCGTTGATTAACAGCACCGGACCCTGTCCCCGTAGAGACATCAGAATAAGGCAGCCAGAATTCCCAGAAAGGTACTCTGAAAGGGTGGTGAACCAGGTTGGCTCAATTTACTTGTGTCTTGCTCTTTATTTAGAGTTCAAAACGCGGGTGGTAAATGAGTGATGTCCTTTGCCTTGACTTGTAAAGGATAATGAGGCAAGGAGGAATTAAGGGGGTGGTCTTGAGCCATATTTTAAATCAGCGGTGGATCTGAGGCATACTTTCCAACCTCTTTCCTTCTCCTTGACGGCGTTCCTTTGGCTCTCTTCCCTCTTTCTTGCATGACCTCATTCATTTGAAGTTGGCTTAGGAAATCTGGATGAGGCATCTAAACCAATGTGCAGCGAGAGTCCACAGTGATATTCTTGGATGCAAAATCAGGCGCAAAGACAGAGGGTTTTACTGGCAGGGTTCGCTCTCCAAGAAAGCCCTGTGGATGCCAGCAATATGTAGTTTCTTCACTGCCCTTCTGATTGGATTATAACTACAACATTTAGCTTTCAGAGGTAATTCAAATGGATGGGTTAAAAAAAAGCCAATTGAGTAGATTAAAAACTAGCCGATGAACTATAAATATGCTCACGGCAGCGTGTCAGCGGGTGGGGTAGAGATGTCAAGTGAAGGACCACGGGGGGGACTGTGGAGTTGAAGTTTATTAGAACAGCTTTATTAATGATCTGGGCCAGGGAGTGTACCGCCAGTGAATTATATTGGCAGGTGACTTGCCAACTGAGAGCTGTGGCTGAGAAGTTCTGGAAGGAGGAAAGAAAAGTTTGCATAGAGATGGGAACCAAACCGTTACGGAATCCGGATAATGACAGGCCAGTGCTTCCGGGCGTTGGTAGGGTCACAGCGGAAACCGTGATGGGGCACAGAAGGTGGAATCCCAAGGGTGCAAACAGCCAATGCAAGAGTCATCGTTTGTGTGGAGACACTGAAGTTCCCAGAATTACTGACTTCCGTTTTGGGTAACTTCCTAGATTGTGCCAAAGAAAGCATCAGTGGGCATTCTAGCCCCATGTTGTTGCTTGGGAAAATAGGAACCTTGTCCAGAGCTATCAGACAAATCCACAAAACTGGGAGTCGGGAGACCTGCATTCTAATCCTGGGTCCACGACTTGGTGACTGTGACTTTAGGCTAGTCACTTGACTTCTCTGTACCTCAGTTTCCTCATCAATAAAATGGGGGTGAAATACCTGTCCTACTTCCCCGTTAGACTGAGAGTGTCATGTGGGGCAAGAACTGGGTCTGATCTGTTGGTGTCATATCTACCCAGCATATACCTGATGCTGGACACATTCATTTATAAATTCATTCAGTCGTATTTATTGAGCACTTACTCTGTGCAGAGCACTGTGCTAAGCGCTTGGGAAGTACAAGTTGGCAACATATAGAGGCGGTCCCTACCCAACGACGGGCTCACAGTCTCAGAGTAAGCGCCGGATGAATATCAGTTACTGTTATTCTATTTATTATTTTTACCATCATTATTTTTACTTTCTGATTTAGATTTCGGATTCCCAGGAGCACTCGTGAGATGGCTGTTTCCAGGTGTCCGTGTACTCCGCACCTCCCAGCAGCTCACACAGATGAGCGGTATTTCCCAACGGCCGGTGGCCGTGGAAGTTGATGTCCCCCAAGACCCACCGCTGACCACGAGGATGGACGTCCAGGAGGGTAACTATCACACTGCTCCTCCCAACATTCTTGAGCGCTATGACCAGTGCCGGAACCATTCTGGGAAGACCAACCCATTGGCTTGCCCAGTGCTAGTGAAGCAGGGTGGCCTCATGGAAGGAGGCTGGGGCTACAAGTCAGAAGGACCTGGGTTCTAATTCCGGTTCCGCCACTTGCTGCTGTGTGACCTGGGGCAAGTCACTTCACTACTCTGCACCTTGGTTACCTCATCAATCCTATTTATTGAGTGCTTACTGTATGCAGAGCACTGGACTGAGCACTTGGGGAGAGGACGATATAGCAGATTTGGTTGACACTTTTCCTGCCCACCTCATCTGTAAAATGGGGCTTCAGGCTGTGAGCTCTGTGCGGCACCAGGACTGTGCCCAACGTGATTATCTTTTATCTACCGCTGCACTTAGTACAGTGCCTGGCATACAGTAAGCGCTTAGCAAATCCCATTAAAAAATAATGGATCTCACATCCCAACCCCCACCTCTCCTGACTCACACTGTCACCCCACTCAGCCACTCTCGCATCCTCACTTCTCTGCCTCGCCTTCCCTCCTCTCCCCGCCCACCCTACCTCTCCCCTTTTTTTCTGATTCCTTTTTTTATTGCCATTTCCATTTTTGGAGACTAAACAAAGAGGAGCTCAGAAACTATCAGTCCCCCCTCACACGAACCCAGTGCCCCCGCATGTGGATGAAAGTCCCACCCACACATGTCCCACCTTCATTTCTCACCCCTCCTGACCCTAATCCCTTCGATCTGTCTTCCTTGGTGCTTTTCCGTCTTCCTCCTCTTCTTTCATCCACTTTTTTCTTCACCAGCAGGGGAAAGGTCGACCCACAAAAATGCAAATCCGGTTCTTCCTAGTGGTGGAGGGCATCGGGGTTCGGCAGAAGAGATTTCGGGAGACTTTGGAAAGGGAGAGGACATGTGATAAGATGGAAAAGCATCTGAGAGCCGCAGTGTACAGCCGGCCCTCTGCCTTGGGTGAGAAATGATTTTGCAAGAAAGCCAAGGCTAAGTAATTATGGAAATCATTCTAAACAAAGGTGGCTTCAGAGAGGAAAATCTCATCTTGCGGGAGTTGCTCAGGCTTTGACTTTGAAGAACTGTGTTTCCCATAAAGGGAATATAAAATGGCTCAAGATGTTCTCCGCATGCAGAATTGGACAGGTCTCCCAGGGATTAGCTCCCCGTCTCTCCGGCGGAGACCAGTGCAAAGAACGTTCAGAGTCTTAACTTGTTGGAAATGTCAGGATCGCCTTGCCGAAAGAGGCAGCTTTGATTGATCAGGGAGATGGGAGAGAAGACCGGAATGGTAAAGCCAGGAGGGAGGAATTGACACTGCATCACCTGGCTGGTCGTGGGCCTTCCCCCTGGTCTGGGCATGGTTCTGACCCCGACCTGAACCCTACTTTGCCCTCCTGTCACTAGAAGCATTTGCTGGGGCCGTTTGTGACTGAGTCCTTACAACCACACTTTTTATCTCCCCACTGCCATGTCAGTACTTGGGTAGACACACACCCCCCACTCCCCAAAAGATTCCCGTCCATATTTCTATACTCTGTGGCTGTCCCCGGTGGGTAACTTTTTTTAGGTCTGTACCTCCCTCGTTAGACCTTGGAGGCAGGGTTATATCTACTCATTCTATTGTACTCTCAATCATTCATTCATATTTATTGAGCTCTTACTGTGTACAGCGCACTCAGCTAAGCACTTTGAAAGTACAATGCAGCAATAAAGAGAGATAATCCCTGCCCACAACGGGTTTATAGTCTAGAGCCCAACTGCTCAGTACAGTGCTGTGCACACAGTAGACTCCAAGCTCCTAAAGGGCAGGGATCGAGTCCACTCAGTCTGTTGTATTGTACCCAGTGCTTAATACAGTGATCCTCACATAGGTGTTCAGAAAGAATAGCTATTTATTTGATTTTTCTAACTAAGCATTTTTGAGCTACATTTTCAGTGAGGAAGATTTCCCACTTACCCTGTAGGGGGGTTTGTTTTTTTCTTTTTTTCTTTTTATGGCATTTATTAAGGGCTTATTATGTGCCAGTCGCGTAATAAGCGCTAGGGTAGATAGAAGGTAATCATTCATTCACTCAATCATATTTATTGAGCACTTGCTGTGCGCAGAGCACTGTACTAAGTGCTTGGGAAGTATAAGTTGGCAACATATAGAGACGGACTCTAGGTTGTTTACAGTCCCTGTTCTACATGGGACTCAGAGTCTTAATCCCCATTTTACAGATGAGGTAACTGAGGCCCAGAAAAGTGAAATGACTTCCCAAGGTCACACAGAAGACAAGTGGCGGAGTCAGGATTAGAACCCAGGTCCTCTGACTCCAGATCCTGGGCTCTATCCAACAGACTACACTGCTCCCTTAATAAACAGCAGGCAGGCCTTGATGCTGACCCTCAAAGTGACCACCTGCACTGCAGCTTCAATAATGATTGTTAGGTTTGTTAGGCACTTAATATTCACTCATTTATATTTATTGAGTGTTTACTGGGTGCAGAGCACTGTACTAAGCACTTGGAAAGTACAGTGCAGCAATAGAGAAAGACAATCTCTGCCCACAACGGGCTCACAGTCTAGAGGTGGGGAGACAGACATTAATACAAATAAACAGGCATCAATATACTTAAATAGAATTATAGATTTATTCATGTAAGTGCGTGCTGTGGGGTGGGGGATAGAGGGGGAGCATCCAGTGCTGTGCAAAGCACCGAGATAGATACAGGATAATTAAATTAGACATGTCCCCTACCCCAAATAGGCCTCTGAGTGTAACTGGAGGGAGAAAAGGTGTTGGATCCTCGTTTTACAGATGAGTAAACTGAGGCATCAAGCGCTTAAGACACCTGCCGGAGATCACACAGCGGATCTCCTGATCCCCAATCCAGTGCTCTCCCCACTACGCTACGCTGAGGTGAGATGACTTTTCAGGGTCACCCAGCAGGTAGATGTCGGACCTGAATTCGAATCTCCTGAGGTGCATCCCCATGGTCTGTCCACTAGCCCACACTGCCAACGCTGGTGAGGAAATGCACTGAGAGTTGTGCGTGTGTGTGTGTGTGTGTGTGTGTGATTGGAAAAGCACAGAGAAGCGGTATAGTCTAGTGGAAAGAGCATGGTCCTGGGAGTCACGGGACCTGAGTTCTGCCACTTATCTGCTGTGTGGCCTTGGGTAAGCCTCCCTAACTTAGTTCAGCGCTTAGAACAGTGCTTTGCACATAGTAAGCGCTTGACAAATGCTATTATTATTATTATTATTATTATTATTATTATTATTGTTACAGTGCTAGGCACATAGTAATCCCTTGAATACCATTAACAAAAAAACAATGGAATGTTTTTTGCTCCACTTGGTTTCTCTCCTGCTTTAAGTACGGACTTTCGCTGAAACATTTCTCCAGCACAGATATGTATCACTGAGCGTATCGCTGGAAAGCACAGATCGCCATTATTATCCTGTTGGCGGATCTACTCTTGACCATCCTTCCATCAGCCCAGAATCACCAGTGTCGCCCCATCTAGACTGTAAGCTTCTTGTGGGCAGTGAACCTGTCTTCCAACTCTTTTGTATTATACACTCCCAATACTCAGAGCACAGTGAGTGCTCAGTAAATACAGGTGACTGATGCGTTCATTTGGGCCTGTGGGGTTGGTTTTCTTAACAAGTGCTAAACCAGTATGACTCTTATTGTAACTAATATCATTATCACTTCTCTACGGCACAGAGTTCGGGGAGAAGCTGTTGACTCCGCCATGCTGGATTCCCCCCCACACCCTTCTGTGCCCCACAACGTTAGCAGATGCGATTGTGAGAACAAGGGTCCATCCAGTCCAAGACCCCACACTGGAAGCGGGAGACCAGCGGGGTCTGGAAGGGCCTCTTCTGAACCTTGGTAAGAACCATTCCAAGCGTCGGGAACGGCTGCGGTGATACGCATCTCGTCTGGGCCTCTTTACACTGATGTGAGGAGACACCCTCATTCATTTTGTCGCTCACTCAGTCTCTGAAAAAAGACTCAGATGGAGAAGATCTTTCAATCAATCAATCAATCAGTGGTATTTATTGAGCACCCACAGTGTGCAGAACACTGTACTAAGCACTAGGGAAAGTACAGTACAACAGAGTGCATAGTCATGATCCCTGCATACAAGGAGCTTACCACCTCAATGGGGAGACGGGCATTAAAGTGGATTAGGGAAAGGGGAAATAGTAGAGTGCAGGAATATTTATCTAGTATTTATCAAATATTAAAGAATATTTATTGTGAGGCTGAGGTGAGTGCTCAAGGGCCGCACAGCCAAGTACATAGTTGACGTAGAGGGAAGGCGAGATAGGTGATAATAGAAGTGGGGAGAGTTGAAAAGGATGTCCAGATTTGGTTGGTCATCCTTCCCTTCCCCCTTAATGACCTCTGATGACTCCGTGCGAGCCAGTGCCAAACCCTGGAGTGTCCCCTATTCCTTAATACCCTGCTTGGCACACAGTAAGCATGGAATATTATTAATAATAATAATAATAGTGATGGTATTTGCTAAATGCTTACTATGTGCCAAGCACTGTTCTAAGTGCTGGGGTAGATACAGGGTAATCAGGTTGTTCCACGAGGGGCTCACAGTCTTAATCCCCATTTTACGGATGAGGGAAGTGAGGCACAGAGAAATTAAGGGTATTGGCCCTCTAATGTGGGACTTCCTGGATGCGAGGGATTGTGGGGCAGATGTAGGACAACCGTGTTTCCGTACGACTATCCACTCTTTTCCTATGGCCAACATTGCAGCGGGAGCAGGCTCTATCCCTCTCCCCTCCCACTAAGGCTGGTAGCCCACACGAGACTCTTGTCTTATGCCGTCGAGCCATCTTCAACCCACAGCAATGCCATGGACACCCGGCATGCCCCACCTCCATCTGCAATCATTCTGGTAGTGTATCCTTGGAGTTTTCTTGGTAAAAATATGGAAGTGGGGTACCATTGCCTCCTTCCACACAGTAAACTTTAGGCTTCGCCCTTGATTCTCTTCCATGCCGCTGCTGCCCAGCCCGGGTGAGTATTGACTTGTAGCAGATTGCCTTCCACTCGCGAGCCACCGCCCAAGCTAGGAATGGAATGGAGATGCCTCTGCCTAACTCTCCCTCCTGTAGTCGAGACTGATGAAGTACTGGAAACTCTCCAGGTTGGACCCAAAGAGAGGCTCCAAAGCACTACAGAAAGAATAAATCCCTCAGGGGTCTTATAGAATAGAATAAATATAAGAATTTAATATAATAAATGTATATGTTTATATAATTTTATATCATTTATATAATCCACCACTGTCTGCTGTGTGACCTTGGGCAAATCACTTAACTTCTCTGTGCCTCACTTCCCTCATCCGTAAAATGGGGATTAAGACTGTGAGCCCCTCGTGGAACAACCTGATCACCTTAGATCTACCCCAGCACTTAGAACAGTGCTTGGCACATAGTAAGCATTTGCAAATACCATTATTATTATTATTATTATTATTATTATTATTATTATTATTAATATTCCATGCTTACTGTGTGCCAAGCATGGTATTAAGGAATCGGGGAGGTACAAGCAGTTCAGGCACAGTTCAGGCCCCACATGGGCCTTACAGTCTATAATGGGGTTTTTAATCCCCATTTTACAGATGGGGAAACTGAGGGTAAGAGAAGTGAAATGGCCTGCCCAGAGTGACACAGCTGGTGAGTGGTGAAACTGGGGTTAGAGCCCAGGTTCTCTGATTCCCATCCTCTGATTCTGGGAAGCAGAATCCCACGGGTATATGCAATGAAAACCCTCTTTTTATTCCACTCCGAAAAATCTGATCCCATGAAAAACGGTGCACCTGATGAAATGATTTGAAACCTAGAGGGTACAGATGTCGCAATGCAGAAATATTCCGTTGCGGTTTTTTTTTATTTTTTTTTTACAAGGAATCTGTTTCTGCATTTCCCGGTTAAATGGCTGGATTTGGATGTTTGGGGAAGGAAATATCTTCACAGAAATCAATGCTAAGCTTCAAACGAACAACCTCAAGTCAGCGGTAAATATCTTTGGGGTGGGAGGGATGGTGCATTAGCAGGCTTGACACCAAACATCTTGGGGTGCTGGGGCGTATTCAAAAATACTCATAACCTTTTTCTTCCAGTCACACTCCTTATAATTATTGTTTCATTACCAGCAAGTCTCCCTGCAAGGAAAGTGCAGTTCGAGTATCCATGGGCTAATTCCTATGTCATTTATTCATTCAGTCATATTTATTGAGCTCTTACTGTGTGCAGAGCACTGTACTAAGCACTTGGGAAGTACAAGTTGGCAACATATAGAGACGGTCCCTACCCAACAACGGGCTCAGGTTACAGGGTGATCAAGTTGTCCCATGTGGGGCCCACAGTTTTAATCCCCATTTTACAGATGAGGTAACCGAGGCACAGAGAAGTTAAGTGACTTGCCCAAAGTCACACAGCTGACAATTGATGGAGTCAGGATTTGAATCCATGACTTCTGACTCCCAAGCCCGTGTTCTTTCCACTGAGCCACAATGCCTCGAACGTGTTGATCTGATGTTCGAGAATAATTGCAGTGTGGCTCAGTGGAAGGAGCCTGGGCTTTGGAGTCAGAGGTCATGGGTTCAAATCCCAGCTCTGCCAATTGTCAGCTGTGTGACCTTGGGCAAGTCACTTAACTTCTCTGTGCCTCAGTTACCTCATCTGGGGATTAAGACTGTGAGCCCCCTGTGGGACAACCTGATCACCTTGTATCCTCCCCAGTGCTTAAAGCAGTGCTTTACACATAGTAAGCGCTTAATAAATGTCATTATTATTATTATTATTATTATTAATTGGCTTGACTGCCGTTTTGTCAGTCTGTTCTTTGGGGGGACTTGAATGCAGCTGAATTTCGAGCTAGCCTTTAAGCAGCTAGGGAAACTCATGTATTGGTTTGGGGTTTGGGGGGAGGTTTTTATGGTATTTGTTAAGCACTTACCATGTAACAGGTACTGTACTAATCGGTGGGGTGGATATAAGGTAATATAATGCAGTCCATGTCCTATGTGGGGCTCATCTAGCAGTCTTAATCCCTGTTTTACAGACAAGGTAACTGGGATACAGAGAAGTGAAGTGACTTGCCCAAGATCACACAGAACACAACTGGTGGCAGAAAGGGAATTAGAACCCACGTCCTTCTGACTCCCAAGCACATTCTCTATCTACTAAGTGCCTCCACTAGACCGTAAGCTCCTCGTGGGCAGAGAAGCAACTCACTTAAGGTTGTTTTTTTTGGTTTATTTCTCTATGGTACTAGTTAAGCGCTTACTATGTGCCAGGCACTTCTATGAGCACTGTGATAGGACAAAGTCTATGTCCCATATGGGACTCACAGTCTTAATCTCCATTTTACAGATGAGGGAACTGGGGCACAGAGAAGTAAAGCAGCTTGCCCAAGGTCACACAGCAGACAAGTGGCAGAGCTGGAATTAGAACTCAGGTCCTCTCTTTCCACCAGGCCATGTTGATTTTCTGTATCTTGCCCAGCTTTGTTGTGTGTTGCTTTGCATCTAGTAAGGGCCTAACGCAAACCACAGTTACTATTTTTATTATTATTATCATTATTATTCGTTGTTATCTTGGCTTTTTCCTTCCATCCCCTCCCCTGTTGGCACCGTTCTCCCTTTTCTGCGTTGGTCTGATGTCAGGGCCAGGCATGTGGACCCCGCAGGCTCCAGTATCTGCTTCCAATAGTGGCAGAACAGATGCCGGGGCCCAGAAGCCAAGTCAGAGGCCAGCAGTCATCGCATGTTAGACGTCAGCCTCAGGAGGCTTCGAGGTGACTTGTCGGCGTGGGGGTCACTCCCGTCAGCGGGACGGGGTCCCCTCCGATGGAGACACATTGAAGGGCAGGTTGGAAATCACACCGGGCAGCTGGCAACGCTTCCCCAGTGTTCCCAGCCCAGAGCCAACAGAGCCTGCTGAATAATAATAATAATGATGGCATTTATTAAGCGCTTACTAGGTGCAAAGCTCCGTTCTAAGCGCTGGGGAGGTTACAAGGTGATCAGGTTGTCCCACGGGGGGCTCACAGTCTTCATCCCGATTTTATAGATGAGGTAACTGAGGCACAGAGAAGTTGTGACTTGCCCAAAGTCACACAGCTGACAAGCGGCAGAGCAGGGATTTGAGCCCATGACCTGACTCCAAAGCCCGTACTCTTTCCACTGAGCTATGCTGCTTCTCTATTGTACTCGCCCAAGCGTTTAGTACAGTGCTTTGCATACGGTAAACGCTCAAACATGACTGAATGAATGAATCATTCAGGAGAAACCATTCGCATCATGTCAGGAGTCTGTGTCCATATGGTTCCCCCTAGCAGCGACACACAAGTTTACATACATGGGAATGAGAGGAAAATGGCATGAAAAAGGTCACATGGGTAACTTGCGTGATATCTTCCAGCTCCATCCATCCATTAATCCTTTAACATTATTCCGCGGATATCATCTCAACACAGTCATCATCATCATCAATCGTATTTATTGAGCGCTTACTATGTGCAGAGCACTGTACTAAGCGCAGTCCAGAAACTTCGTAGATATAGGCATCTTCTTTCGGCAAAACTAAAGTGTCCGAGAGACCTCCCTGACTCTACGCTCCAGCAGAATCCCCCACTATTTAAAAAATTCTCTCCCTTCTGGCCCCAGAGATCTTCCTTGAATAATTCAAATTATTCCTAAGATTATGTGGCACCAACACCAGTCTGGCTCCGAGTCTGCTGAAACCATAAGGGGCCATTTAGGGAGAGATGGCTCACCAGGGTTTCCCCGGCATCTGGCTACCCACGGCTGGGCTGGGCCTGGAAGACTGGAGAGAGAGAGGGAGGCTGCCCAAGTCGATTCAACCCGGTCACAAGCCAAAAAGAAATCCAGCTCCCTGTCACGGTGAGCTCTTGCAGGCCCTCCTAACTCTATTAGACGCTCCAACCACCTAATAGACCAGAAGCTCCCTCAGGGCAGGAAAGTTATCAGCTGTTATATCGGATTCTCCCAAGTGCCCTGCGTACAGTAAACGCTCAATAGGTACCATTGCTTGATTGGGCAGTGCTGGGCTCTGTAGACATAGTAGTTTAAATTCCCTGAGGGCAGGGATCAGGCTTGCTTATTCTGT
This sequence comes from Tachyglossus aculeatus, assembly GCF_015852505.1. Taxonomy (NCBI): domain Eukaryota; kingdom Metazoa; phylum Chordata; class Mammalia; order Monotremata; family Tachyglossidae; genus Tachyglossus; species Tachyglossus aculeatus. The sequence goes on from NC_052071.1 coordinate 9,150,287, forward strand.
TCTACTCTCTCAAGCATTTACGTATATGCCTTGCACACAGTGGACTGTAGACTTCTTAAAGGCACCCGAATGCCATGCACTGTGCTTGTTGCACAATAAACCCCTAACTAATAGTGTAAATATTATTCACTCATTTCAATAGTTTTTATTGGGCATCTACTCTATGCAGAGCACTGGACTGGACCCTTGAATCCCCATAAATCTGATGGGAAGTGTTAAAAATCATGCCACTCGTGACTACGAGACAACAGTCTGAGGAATGAGAGGGGCTACGGAAATTTTTTTATGATACTCGTTAAGCACATACTATATGATGTCAAGTATTGTTCTAAGCACTGATACGAGTCAGTCAGGCAGGGTACAGTTCCCGCCCCCGTTGTTGGATAGGGACTGTCTCTATATGTTGCCAACTTGTACTTTCCAAGCGCTTAGTATGGTGCTCTGCACACAGTAAGCGCTCAATAAATATGATTGAATGAATGCCCCACATGGGGCTCACATTGTAATTAGGAAGGAGATCTGGTTTTGAATCCCCATTTTGCAGCTGAGGAAACTGAGGCACAGAGAAGTCAAGTGACTTGACCAAGGTCACACAGCAACCAAGTGACCGAGTCAGGATTGGAACCCAGATCCACCGACCCCCAGGCCCATGCGTCATCCATTAGGCAGTGCTACTTCCCAAAGTGGATTCCTCATGGGCATTACTTACCCATCGAAGGACATACATGAGCAGCATGAGAAAGCAATCCGCCTTTATTGGTTTTCACCCCCGGGTATTTAAAATTCTCTAAGACCTAACCTTTAAAAGTTGTCAGCCAGGATTTGGCGTTAGAACAGGATCTCCCTGTCTGATATTCAAACCATTTTCCTGCCTCTGCTAAACCACAGAGAAGCTTTTTTAATGGTATTTGTTACGCGCTTACTGTGTGCCAAACACCGTTCTAAACACTGGAGTACGTACAAGTTCATTCATTCATTCAGTCGTATTTATTAAGCACTTACTGTGTGCAGAGCACTGTACAAAGCTCTTGGGAAAGAACTATGCAACAGTAAACTGTGATATTCCCTGTCCACGACGAGCTCTCAATCTAGAGTTGGGGAGGCAGACATCAATTCAAATAAGTAAAATTACAGCTATACTTAAAGGCTGTGGGGCTGGGAAAGAGGGGTTGGACACAGTCCCTGTCCCACTTGGGGCTCACAGTCTTAATCCCCGTTTTACAGAAGAGGTAACTGAGGCACAGAGAAGTGAAGTGACTTGCTCAGTGTCACCCAGAAGACAAGTGGTGGATCCGGGATTAAAATGCAGGGCCTTGGCCATTCTACTTCAAGGGTTACTATGGTCTCCGAGTTTCACAGATAATTTGCTGTTTAACCTGTGCTCCAATAGTGGAGAAAGCTCCTTAAAAGAGAGAATGCACACATTTTAAAAGATTTCCATCAGTATGAAAAAATTCTGTGAATTAATAAAGTTGATAGTAATTGCGGTCAACTATTGTGCTAAAAATAATAATAATAATGGCATTTATTAAGCGCTTCCTATGTGCAAAGCACTGTTCTAAGCGCTGGGGAGGTTACAAGGTGATCGAGTTGTCCCATGGGGGTGCTCACAGTCAATCCCCATTTTCCAGATGAGGGAACTGAGGCACAGAGAAGTGAAATGACTTGCCCAAAGTCACACAGCTGACAGTTGGCGGAGCCGGGATTTGAGCCCGTGACCACCGACTCCAAAGCCCGGGCTCTTTCCACTGAGCCGCGCTGCTTGTCACGCTTCTAATCCCTAGGATGGATACACAATGAATACAATGGTATTTATCGAGTGCTTACTCTGTGCAGCACACAGTGCAGTTGACAGAGTAAAATTTAATAGTTGGTAGACGTGTTCCCTGCCCACAATAGTCTCATGGGGAGTTTACAGTCTTCAAGACAATCAGATCGGAAATTGTCCATTTCCCAGATGAGCCTCACAATCCAAAGCTGGGCGGCAGGGGAGGAAGCAGGTATTTAGCCCCCATTTTACAGGTGAGGGAAGTGAGGCAAAGGTAGTTAAGTGCCTCTCTGACAGTTACTGAGCAGGGAAGTGGCCGAGAAGGTGTTGGGGAAGCAACGTGGCTCAGTGGAAAGAGCACGAGCTTTGGAGTCAGAGGTCGTCAGTTCAAATCCCGGCTCCGCCACTTGTCAGCTGTGTGACTTTGGGCAAGTCACTTAACTTCTCTGTGCCTCAGTTACCTCATCTGTAAAATGGGGATTAAGACTGTGAGCCCCACATGGGACAACCTGATCACCTTGTAACCTCCCCAGTGCTTAGAACAGTGCTTTGCACATAGTAAGTGCTTAATAAAATGCCATTATTATTATTAAAACCCAGGTCTGACGGCACCACCATCCTTTCTGACTCACAAGCTCGTAACCTTGACGTTATCCTGCCCGCCACCTAAAGCTCAACATGTCGAAGACTGAACTCCTTGTCTTCCCTCCCAAAACTTGTCCTCTCCCTGACGTTCCCATCTCTGTTGACAGCACTACCATCCTTCCCGTCTCACAAGCCCGCAACCTTGGTGTCATCCTCAACTCCACTCTCATCCAAGCCGTCACCAAAACCTGCCGGCCTCAGCCCCGCAACATTGCCAAGATCCACCCTTTCCTCTCCATCCATACCGCTACCCTGCTCATTCAAGCTCTCATCCTATCCCATCTGGACTACTGCATCAGCCTTCTCTCTGATCTCCCATCCTCGTGTCTCTCCCCAATTCAATCCACACTTCATGCTGCTGCCCGGATTATCTTTGTCCAGAAACGCTCTGGGCATATTACTCCCCTCCTCAAAAATCTACAGTGGCTACCAATCAATCTGCGCATCAGGCAGAAACTCCTGACCCTGGGCTTCAAGGCTGTCCATCACCTCGCCCCCTCATACCTCACCTCCCTTCTCTCCTTCTACAGCCCAGTCCGCACCCTCCGCTCCTCCGCCGCTGATCTCCTCACCGTACCTCGCTCTCGCCTGTCCCTCCATCGACCCCCGGCCCACGTCATCGCCCGGGCCTGGAATGCCCTCCCTCTGCCCATCCGCCAAGCTAGCTCTCTTCCTCCCTTCAAGGCCCTGTTGAGAGCTCACCTCCTCCAGGAGGCCTTCCCAGACTGAGCCCCTTCCTTCCTCTCCCCCTCATCCCCCTCTCCATCCCCCCATCTTACCTCCTTCCCTTCCCCACAGCACCTGTATATATGTATATATGTTTGTACATATTTATTACTCTATTTATTTATTTATTTTACTTGTACATATCTATTCTATTTATTTTATTTTGTTAGTATGTTTAGTTTTGTTCTCTGTCTCCCCCTTTTAGACTGTGAGCCCACTGTTGGGTAGGGACTGTCTCTATATGTTGCCAATTTGTACTTCCCAAGCACTTAGTACAGTGCTCTGCACATAGTAAGCGCTCAATAAATACGATTGATGATGATGATGATGATGACTCCTGTCTTAATCAATCCTCATATTCAATCCATCACCAAATCTTGCCATTCCCACATTCAGAACATAGCTAAAATCTGCCCTTCCCTCTCCAACCATAATGGTACCACCTTAATATAGTCACTTATCCCATCCCTCTTGGATTACTGCATCAGCATCCTTGCTTGACCTCCCAGCCTCCTGCCTTTTCCCACTCCAGCCCACACTTCACTCTGCTTCCTGGATCACTTTGCTACCAAAACATTCTGGGCACATCACCCGGCTCCTCAAAAAAGTCCAATGATTGCCCATCCGCTTGCATATCAAGCAAAAACGGCTCTCCATTGGCTTTAAAGCACTACCTCACTTTGCCCCCTCCTACCTTAGGAGAAGCAGCGTGGCTCAGTGGAAAGAGTCCAGTCTTCAGAGTCAGAGGTCATGGGTTCAAATCCCTGCTCTGCCAATTACCAGCTGTGTGACTTTGGGCAAGTCACTTGACTTCTCTGGGCCTCAGTTTCCTCATCTGTAAAATGGGGATGAAGACTGTGAGCCCCCTGTGGGACAACCTGACCACCTTGTAACCTCCCCAGCACTTGGAACAGTGCTTTGCACATAGTAAGCTCTTAATAAATGTTATTATTATTATTATTATCATTATTATTATTATTATTATTACCTCACCTCGATTCTCTCCTGTTACACCCAGCCCACACACTTCGCTCCTCTGCTGCTAATCTTCTTACTGTGCCTCGATCCTGCCTGTCTCATCCATTCATTCATTCATTCATTAAATCATATTTATTGAGCACTTACTTTAATAATAATAATGATGGTATTTGTTAAGCGCTTACTATGTGCAAAGCACTGTTCTAAGTACGGGGGGGCGGGGGGGGGGATACAAGGTGATCAGGTTGTCCCAAGTGGGGCTCACTGTCTTAATCCCCATTTTACAGATGAGGTAACTGAGGCACAGAGAAGGTAAGTGACTTGCCCAAAGTCACACAGCTGACTGCTGGTGGAGCCGGGATTTGAACCCATGACCTCTGACTCCAAAGCCCGGGCTCTTTCAACTGAGCCACGCTGCCTCTACTTTGTGCAGAGCACTCTCCTAAGCACTTGGGAGAGTATAATACAGCAATAAACAGTCATATTCCTTGCCCACAACGGGCTTATGGTCTAGAGCGAGGGTGACAGACATCAGTACAAATAAATGAAAATACAGATTATTTTCCCTAGCCCTAGATATTGTTCCCAAGCCCATATCCTGCCTATTAACTGGAACCCCCTCCCTCCTCTAATCCGCCAATCACTCTCCCCTGCTTCAAAGCCTTATTGAAGGCACATGTCCTCCGAGAGGCCTTCCCAGATTAAGTTCCACTTTCCCTCATATCCCATTCCCTTCTGCATTGTCCTCACTTTCTCCCTTTACTCTTCCGCAACCCAGTCCCTAAGCACTTATGTACTTATCTGTCATTTTATGTGTTTTTATTGTTGTCTGACTCCCCCACTCTAGACTGTGAGCAGGGAATATCACTGTTTATTGTTGTATTGTTCTTTTCCAAGCACTTAGTACAGGGCTCTGCACACAGTAAGTGCTCAATAAATGCAATTGAATGACTCCCATCCCTGTGCTCTTTCCACTATTTCCAACTATTTCTCTACTTGATTAATCGTAATACACAAATGGGACCTCTCTCCCTCTGGCTTGTAAGCTCATTCATTCACTGAGTTGTATTTACTGTGTGCAGAGCACTGTACTAAGCGCTTGGAAAGGACAATACAGCAATAGAGGCAATCCCTACCCACAGCGAGCATACAGCTCATTGTGAGCAGGGAACATGCCTTTCAACTCTGTTATATTGTAGTTTCCTAACCGCTTAGTACAGTGCTCTGTACACTGTAAGTGCTCAATAAATATGATTGATTGGGACCAATCAGATTAGAGAGTTTCAGAGGTATTGACTCTGAAGGATTGTGTCTTGTACTTCTAGTGTAACTCTGCTGGGCCCCATCCAGAAATCTGCACATTGGAGATGCTCATTAAATTAGTAAATAGCACTGGTGGTTGATGACAGAAAATCTGGGAGGACTTTATGGACCCCTCGCCATCATCACACACACTGCTCCAATGTCCCAGCCTGGGACGTTGGCGGACTCTTCGAAAGTGTGTCATCTCATGTAAGTCTTGGGGTGGTGTAACAGTGGCTTTTGGGTTTTTTGGTTTTTTCAATGGTATTTGTAAGTGCTTACTATGTGCCGAGCACTGTATTAACCACTGGATACATATGAGCTAATCAGGTTGGACACAGTCCCTGTCCCACATGGGGCTCACAGTCTTAATCTCCATTTTACAGATGAGATATCTGAGGCACAGATAAGTTAAATGACTTGCCCAAGGTCACACAGCAGACAAGTAGCAGAATCAGGATTTGAACCCAGGTCCATCTGACTCCCAAGCTGATCCATCAGTCCATGCTGCTTCTCCTAAGTGTTCAGTGAGGAACATTTCACACTCAACCTAGTCCTCCATGAGTTTAGTACAGACAAGAGGCACAATACCTTGTGTGTGAGGGACTTAAGCCTTCCTTTGCCAAGTAATTAATTACTTTAAGAAAATGCAGTCTTGTGTTTCCGATTTATTTACGCAGGACTCATTACCTTCTCATTTCCTAAGTACTTCTGTTGCCACTGAGCAAACTTTCTTTTCTCTTTAAACACAAGAGAGTGTAGAATGAAATAAATGAAGTAATGATGTAGAAAGCATAAAACATTAACTTTGAGAGGGTTGAATATGGTGTGTGCCTTACTTTTAACTTCCAGAATTTTTGTATGTGTTTTACATTTTTAGATTTCATTGTGCTTAAAAAGAATGTTTGAGATCCAGATGCCTCTTATCTTCTGACTGAATGTCTTCCAATCACAGGAACATTCCGCCTGCTGAGTTTTTTAATAATGCTTCGTCGGTGCTGAGCCCTGAACCAGAGGCAAGATAATCAGGTCGGGCACAGATTGCCAATGCTGTGTGAGAAAGGGGCTGAAAGGTGGAGAGAGTGGATTCATCCTTGTCAGATGAGGAGATGGAGGCCAGAGAAGTTAAGGGATTTGCCCAAAGTCACACAGGAGGCAAGTGGCAGAGCTTTGACCTGAACCCAGGTCCTCTGAATCCCAGCCTCTCGCTGTCTTCAGTGACTACTGCCACTAATAGTGATATACTCTCCCACCCACTTAGTTTAGTGCTCATTAACTTCTTGTAATTATTATCCCAAACAGAACCAACTGGAATGGGAGTTAACAGGATCCCTACCCTCAGCTGTTTCTGATCAGAGGGGAGCTGGCCCTAATAGACCAATCTCTCCCCCAGCTAGGTCTCCATGGAGATAGAAGTCCCCACCCCTTCAAGGACCAGAGGAGTCCGGGACCTCTCTTGCCCTCGCAAGGCACCGGAGCCTCAACGGAGCAGATCGCATTTGGGAAGGAGACGGAGGACGATCCCCCTGCTTGAACCTGGTGAGCTGGGGGGCTGTGATCTCTGAGCTGCGCCCTGTTTCCTATTCTTTGGGTTGGGACAGCTGGTCTCCCCAGGGCTGTTAATGGTGGCTGCTTTGATGATGTGTGGGCTTTGCAGGTGGGAGATGTGGATGGAAAGGAGGAGGGGGCTGAGGGGAATGAGTGAGGCTTGACTGTTGGGGTGGTCCGGGCTAGGGGAGGGGTTGATTATGGTATGTGAGAAACCATTTGGATGTTGCTGTGTATGAAATGTGGGTGACTAGGCCTGGGCCTGACGATCGAGATTATGTCACTAATAATGATACGGCTAGATCACTCGATCCCCTAGTCCTTCGTCGATCTTGTATCATGAACCCACAGCCTTGGATCACCTGCACAGTCCACCTCCTTCGCTCTTGGGGTCATGCCGCAGGCAGAAATCTAAATATCTGGCTGATTTTGTCCACTTCAAATTTATCCTTGCATCTTTGAACCCTGCCCAATAAAGCTATTTCTCCACTCTTTTTGACACCCATGCCCACTGCCCTCCAGGAAATGTTGTTCCAGACATTTAACTGCCTCCTCAAGCCCCCGTCCCCCGGCCTGTCGTACTTCATGTTTGCAGCTCCGATGCTGTTTTCTCTTTTGTCTCGTTGTCTCTCTGTTTCTCATCTCTTAGAAACTTTGGCTCCAAAAGAGTCTTTCTTGTTGCAAAGGATCTTTCCTTTTTGCCTCAGGGCATTAGTAGGTGATGGAATACCACCTGTCCCCTGTTCCCCTCCCTGATAGATCTTATAAATGACATTTTAAATATATTTCAGGAAATTGGTGTTTCTCAGCATTTAAAAACTAAGTAGGCAATTCTATATGGTCTGAGCAGAATAGAAGGATTGTCTTCATTCCTCTCCTCTCCCTTCCCTGACACATACTATCCCCTCGGTCCCCCAGCCCCTACCTCCCAAGGAATGTGGGTTTGATGAGAAATTAAATGCTTTTTGGCCCTAGTTGGATATGGGGATTTGGCCAGGTTCGGGAAAGTGGCATTTCACCCCATAGAGTTGCTTGGTGAAGGAATTTCACCCAATAATAACAATAACTGTGGTGATTATGTAATTAAATAACTGCGAGAAGCAGCGTGGCATAGCGGAAAGAGCCCAAGCTTGGGAGCCAGAGGTCCTGGGTCCTAGTCCCGGCTCTGCCACTGACCAGCTAGGTGACTTTGGGCAAGTCACTTGACTTCTCTGTGCCTCAGTTACCTCAACTGTAAAATGGGGATTAAGACTATGAGCCCCATGTGGGACAACCTAATTACTTTGTATCTACCCCAGCACCTAGAACAGTGTTTAACAAATGCCATCATTATTGTTATATATTATTAATTTTGTTAAATGCTTACTATGTGCCAAGCACTGTGGGGTAGATACAAGATAATCAGGTCTCACATGATAAATAGAAGGGAGCAAAGGTATTGAATCCCCATTTTGTACATGAAGGAACTGAGGCCCAGAGAATTTAAGTGACTTGCCCAAGTTCGCACAGCCAAGTGGCAGAGCTGGAATTAGAACACACGTCCTCTGATTCCCAGGCCCTTTGTTCTTTGCACTAGGCCATGCTGCTTCCCTCATGTTCGACCAATAGCAATGATGATGGGAAGTTCTTTTTTATGTGAGTTATCAGGACTTCATTTCCAGTTAAGAAAGGCAGGGCCTGCTGTTTGGGTAGGTGACTTTGCTGAATCAGGGGTTTTCTTCAGTAACTGGGGAATGGGGTGTCTTCAAGACAGTAAAGCCAATTAAATTGTCCTGGTACTGTTTCTTTTTCCTGAGGGCTCGCTCTCATCAGTGGGCTGTGGACTGGTGGTTTATTACACCAACTACTCAGATGGGGACTCATAAGGAAAGTGCATTCCCACAAATTGGACAATAAATATGTTCTTCCCCTCGGTTATCTCCTACCAAGGCGGAATCAAATTCACCTCTGTAATATGAATGGCAGTCCTTTCTCGTATATTTAGAATCCGGCTCTCTGGTACCATTAACTTGATGGGAAGAAACAGTAGAGAGGCTGTGGAAAACTAAAATGTTCCTTTCTGGAGGCTTTGGTCTGTGTAGGATTTGGAAACTTGAGCCTACTGTGAAAAGTGCCGGTGGGGAGGGCTTTTCCTGTCAGAACACCAAATCCCCCAATGCAACTTATTCCTATGAAGATCTGGTTTTTCAAAGGCTGCCGAAGCCACTCCCTAATCGCAGCCTTGTGTCCATCAGATGGCTGAGTCTTGGCTCCCATCAGTCAATCAGTTTTATTCCTTGAGAGCTTACTGTGTGCAGAGCACTGTACTAAGCCTGATAGTTATAAAAACTCATGGGCATGTCAAACTCCACTTCTTTCTCAGGATTTTGTAGTTGTGGAAGTTGGAGCTCTTATTCTTAAGCGATTTATTGGCTTTGAGAGATTGCTAGAGGAGTCCGCTTCCCCGCGGACCATCGTATATGTGATCCCAATGTACCTGGTTAATTTCTATGAGCGTCAATGGGGACGGAGCCAGTCGGCTGCAACAGAACATCAGTTGGTTCACTTGGGATTTCCCTCAGTCCAGGAACGCTCACCCACCTTCTTGCTGAGGAGTGGGGCACAAGTTCCACCGAATAGCTTGGACTGGGCAAAGTGAAGTCATCGGTAGGGACGGTATGGGGCTGTGGGTGGATTCTGAGATCTGCGGTCTCAGTAAATAATAATGGTAAAAACTGTAGTATCTGTTAAGCACTTACTATTTGCCAAGCTCTGGTTTTGACACAGTACAGACAGGTCAGACTCGGTTCTCTTTTCCTATTGGGGCTCCCAATCCCAAGGTGCATGGAGAGCAGTTATTTAAACTCTATTTTACAATTCAGTCCATGACATTTGTTGAGCTCTGTGTGCAGAGCACTATACTAAACGCTTGGGAGGGTACCAAAACATCCGTAGGCATGTTCTCTGCCCACAAGGAGTTGACAGTCTGGTTGGGGAGACAGACATTACCTAAATAAATCAACTATCATCTCCTCATGTATAGAGTAAGCCCTTAATAAATGTCAGTGATTGATCTTGCATTCTAAATGCTTATCTCAGAGAGAGCAACAGAGCAGCATCCTGATGAAAGACCCCTGCAGCAGAATCACTATCCTAGGAAGTCAGCTATCAAGAGAGAGGTTCTACTTCTGGACCAAAGATTTCTGGTAGAATGAATTTAAAGGAGGCATAGTGGAGAAAGGCACACCCTGAGCCCTTAGACGGTTCCAACATCCACCCTAGAAAGGCGTGAAACTGTGGGGCTGTGACGAATCCAATGACTCAGTCGTTGATTTATGGAGCACTTATTGTGTGCAGAGCACTCTACTAGGAGCAAGGGAGAGTATATTATAACAGAGTTGGTAGAAATGTTCCCTGACCTTAAGGAGCTTATATTCTAGAGGGGGAGACTGGCGTTAGAATAAATTGCAGATGTGTACATAAGTGTCATGGGGTGAATGAAGGGTACAAATTCAAGTGCAAGGGTGCTGCAGAAAGGGGGAAATGAGCACTTAATTGGGGAAGACCCCTTGGAGGAGATGTGCCTTTAATGAAGGTGGAGAGAGGGATCATCTGTTGAATTTGAAGGGGCGAAGGGAGTTCCAGACCAGAGGCAGGATGTGGGCGAGAAGTCGGGGGAGAGATGGACAAGATCATAGTACAGTGAGTAGGTTGGCATTAGAGGAGCCAAGAGAGCATGCTGGGTTATAGAAGGCGATCACTGAGGTAAAGAAAAGAAGGGAACAATGTGATTGAGTGCTTTAAAGCCATCGTTTGGACCTCATTGGCCTCGGTTTGTGGAGGTTTAGAATTTGCTCAGGTTTTGGCTCAGATGAAAAAGTGCTGTTCCTGAATTTTGATGAAAAATCTCATTCAAAAGTCCTGCTTTGTGCAGAAAAAGCTGCTGTGAGATGACAAAGGCATTTAAAACTCCCCTTAGATTCTTTTCATTGTTTTTCAAAGCAAGGCTTCATTCTCCTAGGATATACCCAGTAGGAAACTCTGGCAATCCTTGGCCAATCTCATGGAACCTCTGGAGTACGTATTTCTTATAAGTGTGTTTTTTGTCCAGCGTTTACTAGGTAATAATAATAATGATATTAAGCACTTACTATGTGCAAAACACTGTTCTAAGTGCTGGGGAGGTTACAAGGTGATCAGGTTGTCCCACAGGGGGCTCACAGTTTGGTTTTGTTGTCTGTCTCCCCCTTCTAGACTGTGAGCCCACTGTTGGGTAGGGACTGTCTCTATATGTTGCCAACTTGTACTTCCCAAGCGCTTAGTACAGTGCTGTGCACATAGTAAGCACTCAATAAATACGATTGATTGATTGATTGATCCCCATTTTACAGATGAGGTAACTGAGGCACAGAGAAGTTAAGTGACTTGCCCAAAGTCACACAGCTGACAGTTGGCAGAGCTGGGATTTGAACCCATGACCTCTGACTCCAAAGCCCATGCTCTTTCCAGTGAGCCACGCTGCTTCTCCACTGGGCTACTAAGCACTGGGGTAGATGCAAGATCATAAGGTTCAATGTGGAGCTCACAGTCCAAGTAGGAGGGAGAACAGATATTCAATCCCCCTTTTGCAGATTACGGAACTGAGGCACAGAGACGTGAAATGAGTCACACAGCAGTGAAGTGGCAGAGTCAGGATTAAAACCCTGGTCCTCTGACACTTCTCCAACACTTCGTCAGTCTCATTTAGTCCGGGTAGCAAAATTAAAGTTACGTGGGGTTGGTGATGGGGGCCAGAATTCCTAGTGTCTACCTGTGGCTACACTGGACGCAATTCCCGGACGTTTCTGAGGAACAGTAACTAGTCCCAACGAAGCGAGGTTAAGGTGTCTGGGGAGTTGGCCCCTTCAGAGGGCCTGCATCCACGAGAACGTGAATTAGGAGCGTTGTGAATCGGCTTGGGGTGGTCATTCTCCGGCACCAGACTCCGAGGGGCGAATCGATGACTTTCGGTATCTAGCCGGAGTCTTCCTATCCGTCCTGAGGGCTTTTGCTGTCTTTGTAAAAACACATGCCTTCTCAGTTTGCAGTTATCGACGGCTTCTTCTGACACTCCAGAAAGGTCTGTCGCTCCAAGAGTTGCTGTCCTCTTCAGCCCCATGGGCAGATGTGCTTGTGCTAACTGTGCCCTCAAACAGAGAGTCCTCCAGCCCATCCCTCTGGCTTTCCCCAGCAAGTCTGCTTTGAAAACACCACGCAGTGGGCATCTTTCCGCTGGCATCATTTCAGAGGTGCTTCACCTGGTCACTGTGGAAATCTCTTTCTGACACATTTTTCAGAATTGGGGAATCCTGAAATCTTTTAAGATGCACATTCATTTAAAGCAATCATCCTAAGGTTCTTTGTAGGACAATATGTATTAATGCTTTGTTAGTACTTATTTGATTTACACTCAACCCTAATGACTGCCAATCCATTTTTGGGGGTGTTATGAGCAAATTAGCTCTCTTTTCCCGACGCAATTAGTTTCAAGTCCTTCATCCTTATTCTGCTGGAGACTGAAGGACAAATCAGTGATAACAGAATCAAGCACTTGAGTAGTCAGCTAAGATTTTTGTCTTGGAGCAATTTATCATGTAAATGGTGTCTGCTTTGTTTTATGGAAATTGGAAAACAGCTTTCTGCATGATTGAAGCTTTGTCAGCAGACCCCTTTCGATATGTGAGAAATGTTCCTTATCTCTGGAAGATGGGAGAAAGACAAGGGTTTTAAAATGATAAAAGTATTTGAGATTTTGGTCAAACTCTCTAATTTGTTTTCGGAAGTTTATGTGGTTATATTTGACTGCTCAAAGGTTAAGAATAGTTTCTATCCTGAGAAAATTCAACTGGGAATGGATATAGTTAATTACCCAGTGGTACCGAGGGCTTACTTGGGGCAGAACACCGCACTAAGGGCTTGGGAGCGTACGATCGAGGCAGAGGGCAGAGATGCTGCCCTCGTGGGGCTTCGAGTCTAGGTGAGAAGCTGTTTTGGTGTGCATTTAGATTAGTCTGTGTCTACGATCTGTACTCTTGATGGGTCAGAAAAATGGGCCATCCAGGCCAGGATTATTTCTTGGATAGCTACGACAGGATGCTAGCAGGGAAGAAGAAGTGAGGGCTGACCTCACGGTTATCAATCTTAATGACTAGAGAATGGACAGCGTAACATCCCCCAGGGGAGTGTTGTCTGAAAAAATGGTAATCTACAAAATCCTGGATGGGATGGAATGCTCAACACTTAATGTCCGTATCTACAATTTATTTATTTATATGCCTGTCTCCCTCCCCCTCTGGACTGTAAACACACTGTGGATAGAGCACAGGCCTAATAGGAGGTCATGGGTTCTAATCTGGGCTCTGCCACTTTCTTCTGGGCAAGTCACTTCACTTCTCCGTGCCTCATTTACCTCATCTGTGAAATAGGAATTGAGATTGTGAGCCCCACATGGGACGTGGACTGTGTCCAACCTTAGCACTTAGTGCAGTGCCTGGCACGTAGCTAACGCTTAACAAATACCATTATTATTACCGACTAAAACAGTGCTCAGCACACAAGTGTTCCATAAATATGATTCGTAGTAGTGCTTATTAAGCCCCTCTCTCTAACCTGGAAGCCCTTCCCTCTGGACTGGAAGCTCTCTGTGGGCAGGAAACATGTCCATCTCTGACTGTACTCTCTCAAGCACTTTGGACAGTGCTCTGCACACAGTAAGCACTCAATAAATATCACTGATGGATTGATTCTTAACTGTGCACTGATTGCAGAAGCGATCAGGTATTTGCCCACAAGAAATATACACTCCAATGGGGGAAGTTACAGATATATTTGCAATTAGAGCCATTGAAAGAAATAATTGACCCTACAAATGAATGAACTTATTTCCAACATATTGAGTATAGATATAAACTTTCCATAGTGCTAGCTTTGGCCTCACTCTCTCGATCTGCTCTCTACACTCACTTTTCCCAAACTCACCGACTTTGCCACTTTCAAGCCAATCCTCTAGTTCTCCGTCGCTCATTGACGTAATGTGACCCTGAGGGCTGCAGTTCCCTTAGTAGGCCAAGTTGAGGAAATGCTATGGGAATTCAGAATTTAGTAGATGCTAAGGCTATCTCTGTGGAACAATAAGTGGTATTTATTGAACACTTAACTGCAGCACTGTACTAAATGCTTAATGCGGTTACCGTGTAATATCGGAAGGGAACTTATCTTGTTTTTGTTTCATTTTTTAATTCATGTAATTTAAGTGCTTACTGTGTGCCAAACACTAGACTAAGGGCTCGGGTAGATACAAGCAAATCAGGACGGACACGCTCCATATCCTGTGTGGTGCTCACAGTCTTAATCCCCGTTTTTCAGATGATGGAACTGAGGCACTGAGAAGTTAAGTGACTTGTCCAAGGTCACACAGCAGACGAGGGGTAGAGCTGGGTTTCGAACCTAGGTCCTCTAACTCTCAGGCCTGTTCTCTCTCAACTAAGCCCTGCTGCTTCTCTGAGTGACCCGTTTCCCCGCACCAGGAAAGGAAAACAGGATCGTGTGACACTTCTGGAGCTGATCCACTTGCTTCTGTAGCTAAGAGTGAGGATGTATCGAGGACTTTGAAAGTTGGAGTTCGACTCTGACCCAAGCCCTCTGGGAAAGGCTTGCAGATAAACATGTGAAGAGCATCCTTGGAAGTCCTTGAATCAGTCTTGAAGGAGCTTCGGTCTGCTAATGACTGTACTCTGTAAGTGCATGCGTGCATGCATACACACATCATTATGAACTGTTTTTACAGTCAGGCCAGCATTATTCACTTTTAATTAATCTGAAGAAGAAATTTATGTGTCTGTAGTTTGGAAGTCCTTGACCCAGCGATCTTAACTGATAACCTGGATTGAAGTCCGGTCTCAGGTTTCTGCCACCTAGGCAGCATATCGTCCAGTGATAGGAAAAAAAAATCTAGGAGCCTGTGGGAGACTGACCATTTCAGCTGAGAATCCGTGCAAACTGAATTGACTCTTTTAGAACTAGGCTCTTGCCCTATTTCCCGACCTCTCTGCCCTTTTTGTCTTCCCATTCCAGATCATACATCACTCTGTTGCCTGGATCGTTTTCTGGAAAACAATTAAATCCACATTTTCCCCACTTATTAACCTCCATTGGTATCCATCAACTTCCTCATCAAACAGAAACTCCTTACCATTGTCTTTCAGGCTCTCAATAATCAGGTCTTTCCCTCCATCCTTGCCTCATTGATCTCCTGCTACAATCCAATTTCCACATTCCACTCCTCTACCACCACCTTACCCTCCCTAACTCAGATTCCTCTTTTCCACTGCCGACCCCTCACGCACCTTCTCCCTCTAATCTGGAACTCCTTCCTTCTTCATATAATAATAATAATAATGGCATTTATTAAGCTCTTACTATATGCAAAGCACTGCTCTAAGCGCTGGGGAGGTTACAAGGCAATCAGGTTGTCCCACGTGGGGTTCACAATCTTAATCCCCATTTTACAGATGAGGTAACTGAGGCACGGGGAAGTTAAGTGACTTGCCCGAAATCACACAGCTGACAAGTGGCGGAGCGGGGATTTGAACCCGTGACCTCTGACTCCAAAGCCCATGCTCTTTCCACCGAGCCATGCTGCTTTTCTGACAGTCGAGCACTCGTTCCACTCTCAAAATCCTTCCAATATCACATCTCCTCCATGAGACCTTCCCTGACTAAACCTCTACTTCCCCTATCCGCCCTCCCCTCACTGTGGAATATACACTTGGCTGGGCACTCCTTAAACATTTTTATAGTCACTCCTGTTCCGTATTCTTATGTAAATATTCTACATTCTTACCCTCCTACACTGTAACAATTTTTTCTTTTTCTATAATTTATTTCAATTTGTTTCTCCCCCTGTAGATTATAAGATACTAGTGGACAGAAATTGCATCTTTTAACTCTGTTTTGTACTCACCAAAGCACTTAATACAGTGTTCTTCCTACAGTAAACTGAAAAATAAATATTATTGACACATAGTAAGCACTTAATAAGTACCATAATAATAATAATATACTCTTCCAACAGCTTGCTATAGCGCTCCGTACATAATAAGGGATCAGTAAATGCCATTGATACTGGGAAAGAAAAGGATCCATAAATTGCTACAACTGTTGAGACAGGGCGATGTGGTGGAAAGTGCATTTGTCTGGGAATCAGGATGCCAGGCTTCTCTGGCCCTAGGCTGCTATCTGACCTGGGACACATCAGTCGGTGGTATTTATTGAGCACTTCCTGTGTGCACATCCCTGTACTAAATACCTGGAAGAGTCTAATACAGTAGAATTGGTAAATCTAACCCTTGCCCTTGAGGAGGTCTCTGGGCCTCCGTTTCCTCCTCTGTAAAATGGGCTGTATCTGTTTTCTGTGTGCCCTCGTAGGGCAGGATCTGGACGCACCCCGGCACTTAATCCATGCATAATAATAATAATAATAATAATGGCATTTGTTAAGCACTTACTATGTGCAAAGGACTGTTCTAAGCGCTGGGGGGGATACAAGGTGACCGGGTTGTCCCACGGCGGGGGCTCACAGTCTTAATCCCCATTTTCCGGATGAGGTAACTGAGGCACAGAGAAGTTAAGTGACTTGCCCAAGGTCACACAGCAGACATGTGGTGGAGCTGGGATTTGAACCCATGACCACTGACTCCAAAGCCCTTGCTCTTTCCACTGAGCCACGACCCAGAATCATCATCTCCCGGAGGTAAATATGATGAAAGCAACTATGAAAAATCAACACACATCTAAATCGCCATAAGAGAATAATAATAATAATAATAATAACAATAATAATAATTATGGTATTTAAGTGCTTACTATGTGACAAGCACTGTTCTAAGCACTGGGGTAGATAGAAGCCAGGAGGGCCCAGTTTCTACTTCTGGTATGGACCAGATGGCTCGGATAACTTAATGTTTTTTGCTCAAATTCTCTCTCTGACCGCCCTTCACGTGTCGGAATGAATTTTTAGCCATAGCCTCTCAGGAAGCCGTTTTCTCTGTTTCAGAGCACACCTGCATATCCTAGTGGTATTTAAGCACTTACTACATGCCAAGCAATGTACTAAGCATTGGGGTATATAAAAAGCATTCTGGCCAGACATAGTCCCTGCCCCAAACAGGGTTCACATTCTAAGTATCAACTGAATTCATTCAGCGGTTTGAACAGTGCTTTGCACATAGTAAGCGCTTAACAAATGCCATCATTATCATTTATTTTTTGATGGTATTTGTTAAGCGCTTACTATGTGCCATGCACTAACTGCTGAGGTAATAATAATAATAATGATGGCATTTATTAAGTGCTTACTATGTGCAAAGCACTGTTCTAAGCACTGGGGAGGTTACAAGGTGATCAGCTTGTCCCATGGAGGGCTCACAGTCTTAATCCCCATCTTACAGATGAGGTAACTGAGGCCTAGATGAGTTCATTCATTCATTCATTCAATTGTATTTATTGAGCATTTACTGTGTGCAGAGCACTGTACTAAGCGCTTGGGAAGTACAAGTTGGCAACATATAGAGACGGTCCCTACCCAACAACGGGCTCACAGTCTAGAAGGGGGAGACAGACAACAAAAAAAAAACATGTGGACAGGTGTCAAAGTCATCAGAATAAATAGAGATAAAGCTAGATGCACATCATTAACAAAATAAAGAGAATAGTATATAGGTACAAGGAAAATAGAGTAATAAATCTGTACAAGCATATAGGTGCTGTGGGGAGGGGAAAGAGGTAGGGTGGGGGGGATGGGGAGGGGGAGAGGAAAAAGGGGGCTCAGTCTGGGAAGGCTGCTTGGAGGAGGTGAGCTCTCAGTAGGGCTTTGAAGGGAGGAAGAGATCTACCTTGGCAGATGTGCGGAGGGAGGGCATCCCATGCCAGGGGGAGGACGGGGGAGAGGAGAGGAAAATGGGGGCTCAGTCTGGGGAAACGGGGGCTCAATCTGAATTAAGTGACTTGCCCAAGGTGACACAGCAGATGCTTAGTGGGCTGTTATTGAGCACTTCCTGTGTGCAGAGCACTGTACTAAGTGCTTGAGAGAGCACAAGACGACAGAGGAGGTAGACACGTTCCCTGCCCAAAATGAACTTAAAAGACGAGGCATTGAATCCCCAATTTACAGATGAGGGAAGTGGAATACAGCCAAGTGACTCTCCCAAGCAGACAAGTTGCAGAGGTGGGATTAGAACCCAGGTCCTCCGACTCACAGGCCTGTGCTCTTTCCACTAGGCCACACTGCCTCTCTAATCCATGTCCCCCCTTTAGGGTAGAACTCCAGGATGTGATTTTCAAGATGTGCTTACCTGAAAGATTTTAAAGATAGCTTATCTGAAAAATAGGCAATACGTTAGATGTGCTGTGTGCCTTAGTAGTCAGAAGGGAGTCAGAAGGACCTGGGTTCTAGTCCCAGCTCTGCCACGTGTCTGCTGTGTGACCTTGGGCAAGTCACTGAACTTCTCTGTGCCTCAGTTACCTCATCTGTAAAATGGGGATAAGAATGTTAGCCCCAAGTGGGACAGGGACTCTGTCCGATCGCATGAACTAATATCTACCCAAGTGCTTAGAACAGTGCTAGGCACATAGTAATTGCTCAGCAAATACTATTATTATTATGTGGGTGACCAAGTGCCTTGCCAGAGAAGAGCACCATCTAGTAAACTGTAGCTGCACCGTCCACTGGAAACTCATCAAAATAATAATAATAATAATAATAATGACATTTATTAAGCGCTTACTATGTACACAGCGCTGTTCTAAGCACTGGGGAGGTTATAAGGTGATCAGGTTGTCCCATGGGGGGCTCACAGTCTTAATCCCCATTTTACAGATGAGGTAACTGAGGCACAGAGAAGTGAAGTGACTTGCTTGTGTGATCACACAGCTGACAATTGGCGGAGCTGGCATTTGAACCCGTGACCTCTGACTCCCAAGCCCGTGCTCTTTCCACTGAGCCATGCTGCCTCAAATAAGAAAGGACTGAAATATTAGTACCCAGGAACCACATTTGAATGCCAAAAATCATTTTAATCATTTTAATCATTTCTGCATGTGGCTTGATCCTCTCTATTATTTATCTGCTGGGAGGAAATAAAGATGTGTCTGTGGTGGAGACCTCTACCCAAGGCACAAAAGTCACAGTTCTTATTTGCAATCCTAGGCTCCTATTCACCTGAGCAGATAAATTCAGAGAAGCTGCCTGGAGCCGAATGTAAATGAACATTAAATACCCACACACTCTTAAGAAGTATAAACCTAGCCCCAAAGGACTGGTTCATTAAAATGTGCACCTTGAACTTCTGTTTCTAAATTTTTCCCCTAAATGCCACACATAGCTACGCGATTGAGTTGAGAATCAGCAAAGCTCGCCTTGGCTTGAAATTGACTCGGGCAGTATGCGAGTACCTGCCCAAAGTCTGCGTCGCTGAGAGCCGCAGTCCCACTGAAAAGTCCCCATCTGACTTCTAAAGCCGATCTGATGGGTGGATGAGTGGAATTTTTTATGGTATTTAGTAAGCGCTTACTATGTGTCAAGCACTTTTCTGAGTGCTGGGGTAGATACTAATTACTCAGGGTGGACGCGGTCCCTGTCGCACATGGGGCTCACAGTCTGAGTAGGAGGGAGTAGGATTTAATCCCCATTTCGCAGTTGAGGAAACTGAGGTACAGGGACTTTAGGTGACTTGTCCAAGGTCACACTGCAAGCAATTGGCTTAGATGGTTTTAGAACCCAGGGCCTCAGACTCCTAGGCCTGGAGCCTCTATTAAGTGACGCAGAATCTTCTGCTGGGAGTGACAGGTCAGCAGGCTTGTTGCTGCTGTTTCCAGGCTGAGGTCCCATCCAGGGGAATTGCTTCCAGTAGCGATGGTGTCCTCATGCTCTCTCCCCGCTGCCGGGGCAGTTTTTGGTTGCCCATGAAGGCTGGCTGGTCATCGGGACTCCCGCTGACCCTGGACAGTTCTTTGATCAGAACAGTTGCCCATTGATGGCTCGGTCCCTACAGGTAGGGTCTACACTTCAACTTTTGTCCCCCAATAGCCAGAGCTGGGCTCTTTTAGTTAATTATCGTTTTAATGGTCTTTATTAAGTGCTTTCCGTGCCAGGCACTGTAATAAGCACTGGGGTAGATACAAGTTAACCAGGTTGGAAGCAATCCCTGTGGGGTTCACACTCTGAATCCCTATTTTACAGATGAGGGAACTGAGGCATTGAGGAGTGAAGCGATTTAGCTAAGGTCACACAACAGACAAGTGGATTAGAACCCAGGTCCTTTTGATTTCCAGGCCTGGCCTCTATCCACTAAGCCATGCTGCTTCTCACTGGGATACAGTTCTAGTAGTATCCATAGTGATGGTATTGATTGGGTGTCTAACTAGCTATAATGTGAAAACACCACATACATGTTGAGTTTACCCATGGTCCCTATGATCCAGTGTATCCTCTGCCCTCACAGCAATGCACAGACCTTGATTCTTGTTTCTCTCCTCTGCCTGCTTCTGCTCCAGAAGCACCTGTATATCACAGCACCTGTATATATGTATATATGTTTGTACATATTTATTACTCTATTTATTTATTTTACTTGTACATATCTATTCTATTTTATTTTGTTAGTATGTTTGGTTTTGTTCTCTGTCTCCCCCTTTTAGACTGTGAGCGCACTGTTGGGTAGGGACTGTCTCTATATGTTGCCAATTTGTACTTCCCAAGCGCTTAGTACAGTGCTCTGCACATAGTAAGCGCTCAATAAATACGATTGATGATGATGATGATGAAGTTGGTAGAGGAGGAGGAACCGGATCTCTGCTGAAGAGGAAAACACTACTGAGGCAATCCCTTCGTTCATAGTTATCATTCCATGATCCTCGACTGTGGGTGGAATGAATTAATCAAATGTATAAGGACAAAATGAGCCTCCCTGTTCTCCTAGAGATTGGAGACAGAGAGCCAATCTATATGGTGAGCAGCCAGGATGCGCTCCAACCTCTGTCTCTCTGAAAACAAGGAAAATAGAAAATGACTTTCACCTTGAGGTAAGAAATTAAAAAGTCACTTTTTATCACCACAGGCATAATTAAAGCATTACACACCCACTACAGTGAAAAAAAAATGGTCTTTCATCTTAATTCTCAGCCAACTAAAGTTGGACAAATATGGGATTCAATCAGACTATATTAATCAAGCTATAATAATACAAATACAATACAAATTAGCTCCTTAGCATATGAAAATGCTTCCTTAAATGCATTTAATAGTGTTAAATTTTCCTACTGCTCCCAGCGGGGCACCCTCGGAATCCCTGAACGTTCCTTCCTTAACCAAAATCCATGGTTTCCTTTGGTTCAGATTCTATCTGCTTCATCACGGTACACGAATGTTAGTATTTAATCCGCATTCCAATTCAATTTGTAGTGATTTTTCTCGATATACCGGCGGGATTGATGTTCCACCCTTCCAACTTGCTTTACATTTGGGAAGACACCCTGGAAATGAAAATGAGGCCCTTGCCTTCAAGAAGCATACACTAATCAATCGATAGCATTTATTGACTGCTGACTGTGTGTGCAATGTGCTCAAATACAGTTCCTTTAGACTGTAAGGTTGTTGGGGGAAGGGAACATGTCTTCCAACTCTCTTGCACTGTGCTTTCCTAAGCACTCAGTACAGCTCCCTGTGCAGAGGAAACACTCAATAAATACCATTGATTGATTTCAGAGCTCTGTACTAAGCATTCCACTGAATGCCTGGTCATCGGCCTGCACCCTTTGGGGCCTACTTGGCTCTGGGTCCCACTGGGATGCCACTTGGTCACCTGTTGGGAAGTTGGGTGGGGAGACTGGCAGAAAAAGACAGAATTCTGCAAATCTTCTCCTTTCCTTCCCTTTCTCAAGGTAGTTGAGTCTCCTTAGCAATTACCACGGCCCTGATCTATATGGGGGTCAATGATGATCATCTGGGCATTTTTATGTGCCAGGCACTGTATTTTCCTTTCACAATCTTTATCTCCATTTTACAGGTTCATTCATTCATTCAATCATACTTATTGAGTGCTAACCGTGTGCAGAACACTGTACTAAGTGCTTGGAAAGTGCAATTCAATAAAATACAGATGAGGTAACTGAGGTACAGAGAAATTGAGTGACTTTCTCAGTGTCACATAGGAGGTAAGAAAGTGCTGGAGTAGATGGAACACAATCAAATACAGTTTGTGTCCCACATAGGGCTGGCCATTTAGGGGAACGAGAAGGCAGGTATCAAAGTGCCCATTTTCAGATTTAGAAACCAAGGCACAGAGAAGTCAGGTGATTATCCCAAGGTTGTCCGTGGCCCAGTGGCTGTTTGGAAACGTGCATCTTGTTGTCTGTATTGGAGTTTGAGTGGCCCCGCAGATGTGACTTCTTCAGGGGAAATTGATGTGGAGGGTGTCTAGTGACAGAAAAAAAGCACACCAATCAGCCGATAAGTGGGAGAGAAAACTTCATATGCAGCCCAAAAGACCGTGTGTCGGAACTGACCAGGTTGGGGAATGGAGAGGGAGTGACATTGTCCTGGGACAGATTTTCTTCCAGAGGGCCTCTCCTTTTCCGGGTCCTCAAAAAGGCTGTGATACTCAGAGAAATCGAGCTAGGAAAGAAGAGCACTGGTGACAAACCTGGTACATGCAGAAAGAGAGAGAGAGAGAGAGAGAGAAAGGATCTCTAGAAATAGCTTTATGGAGAAATTATTAGCGTGGCTCAGTGGAAAAGAGCATGGGCTTTGGAGTCAGAGGTAGTGGGTTCAAATCCCGGCTCCACCACTTGTCAGCTGTGTGACTTTGGGCAAGTCACTTCACTTCTCTGAGTCTCAGTTACCTCATCTGTAAAATGGGGATTAAGACTGTGAGCCCCACGTGGGACAACCTGGTCACCTTGTAACCTCCCCAGTGCTTAGAACAGTGCTTTGCACATAGTAAGCGCTTAATAAATGCCATCATCATCATTATTATTATTATTATTCATCAGAAGCATCATGGCCTTGTGGAAAGAACAGGTGGCTCGGAGTCAGAGGACCTGGATTCTAAACATGGCTCTCTCATTTGCCTGCTGGGTTACCTTGGGCAAGTCACTTGATACTTCTGTGTCTGTTTCCTCATATACAATGTAGGATTATATCCCTGCTTTCCCTCTTCCTTGGGCTGTGAACCCCATGAGGAACAGGGGTTCTGATGAACCGATTGTATTTGCCCTCATATTAACACAGGGCTTCTTACACAAGTGCTTAACCAGTGGCACTATTATTTTAATGATGTTGATTATTGCATAAGGAGGCTCAACTCCATCCTCCCAGCTCAAGTAAGGCAGGGCTGATGGACAGACAGACAACTCAAGCGAGAAATTGACGTGTTTCCCGTCTCCCCAGAGAAATATCACCAGATGGTGGTAAACTCACCTTTGAGCGTTTTCCTATTTTTGCAATATCTGATTTTTTTTTACAATCTCTCGCCCAAAAAAATAAGCTGCCTGGCCTAGTGGAAAGAATACAGCCTCTACCATTTGTCTATTGTGTGACCTTGGACAAGGCACTTCACTTCCTGTGGGACCCAGTTATCTTCTCTGTAAAATAGGGATTGAGACTGTGAGCTCCATGTGGGACAGGGACTGTTTCCTACCCATTCATTCATTCATTCATTCATTCATTCAATCGTATTTATTGAGTGCATGCTGTGTGCAGAGCACTGTACTAAGCGCTTGGGAAGTCCAAGTTGGCAATATATAGAGACGATCCCTACCCAACAGTGGGCTCACAGTCTAGAAGGGGGAGACAGAGAACAAAACAAAACATATTAGCAGAATAAAATAAATAGAATAAATATATACAAGCAAAATAAATAGAGTAGTAATAAATAGAGTAATAGTAAATAAATAGAGTAATAATAAATACATAAATAGAGTAATAATAAATAAATAGAGTAATAATAGAGTAATAATAGAGTAATATTTAATAATAATACTCAATTACCTTGAATATACCCTAGTACTTAGTACTGTCCCTGGACAGAGTAGGCTCATAACAAATACATCAGTAACCAGACATGACTTCTCTGTGCCTCAGTTATCTCATTTGTAAAATGGAGACGAGTATCGTGAGACCCACGCGGGACCTGGGCTGCGTCCAACCTGATTAT
This sequence comes from Tachyglossus aculeatus, assembly GCF_015852505.1. Lineage (NCBI taxonomy): Eukaryota > Metazoa > Chordata > Mammalia > Monotremata > Tachyglossidae > Tachyglossus > Tachyglossus aculeatus. The sequence continues at coordinate 9,174,482 of NC_052071.1, forward strand.
CTTGTACATACCCCAGTGCTCAGCATAATGCCTGGCACATAGTAAGCACTTTACAAAATCCATGAAAAAACAAATAGCATGAGTATTTTAAAAAGTACATCACGATGTTTTATGGGGTAAAGATCACATGGCATTCCCTTTGGTTTCCATCATCGCTGGGCCCAATACATCTCCCACCCACCTGCATTCTCTCTTTGATTTCTGCCTCCAGAAACCCTTTGGAACGATACCCATATTGGCCAAATGGGCAGGCACTTCTTCAAACCATTCTGATGACAATCTGGGTAGCCAGTCCGTCTTTCATGAAAGCAAGGATCCACACAGCCTGCTCCTTTTAAAAAAAAATGATATTTCAGCACTTCCTATATGCCAGAAACTGTACTAAGGGCTGTGGTAGATACAAGCTAATCAGGTCAGATACATGGGGCTCCCAGTATTAATTCTCATTTTACAGATGAGGTAATTGAGGCACTGAGAAGTAAAGTGACTTGCCCAAGGCCATAAAGCAGACAAGTGGTGGAGCCGGGATTAGAACCCAGTTCTTTGTGGCTTTGGGCAAGACACTTAACTAATCTGTGCCTCAGTTACCTCATCTGTAAAATGGGGATGAAGACTGTGAGCCCCCCCATGGGACAAACTGATCACCTTGTAACCTCCCCAGCGCTTAGACCAGTGCTTTGCACATAGTAAGTGCTTAATAAATGCCATCATCATCATCATTTTTCACTCCAAGGCCCTTGCTCTATCCATTAGGCATGCTGCTTTTCTCTTCTCCTGTTACTAGAAGACGATGAATCCACTGGGAGATTTTTCAAGTGAAGCTGGCTTGTGCACATAACGTGAGGAACACATATGAATGTGTAAATCTCAGTATTCCCCTTCAGAAAGGGGGCCTTTCTCCATTCTGACTGACAGGGTTGTAACTTGGAGCAGTTCTTGAAGGGAACCGATACACTCTTTGAGTGTCTTGAAGTCTGAAAGTTTCATCATGGAAAAAAAAAACCACTTTAAAAACCCTTCCCTCCTTCCGCATGATTTCCAGTATTTTACTTTCATAAGCAGGAGCCTCAGTGAGAATAGGGCTACTTTGTGGGAAGCTCTCTCAAGCATAATATTAATTTCAAGTGAGAATTTGAGGGTCCAAAAGATTAGAAGAATATTTAAATGAACGGCATACATTATGGGCTTCTTGCCAGTTGCATCTGCGACAATTGACATTTCCCTTTGATGCCTCTCTCTGGTCTGTCCTGTGGGTGTTTTGGTTAAGCGACAGAAAGCCAAGACAAAAATCCAGCCTCCTAGTTAGAAAAGAGAAATCGAACTACAAAAATTGACTTTTAAATAAGGAGATTTTAAAAAAAACACACAGAGAGAATGGTGTGAATACAGCATGCCCCATCTTCTCACGGCCCAAGTGACTCCTCAGTTATATTGGTGTTTACTTGTTTTGATGTCTGTCTCCCCCATTCAAGACTTTAAGCCTGTTGTGGGCAGAGATTCTCTCTATTGCTGAATTGTACTTTCCAAGCCCTTAGTACAGTGCTCTACTAAGCTGATGATTGATGATTGATCATCATCATCAATCGTATTTATTGAGCGCTTACTGTGTGCAGAGCACTGCACTAAGCGCTTTGGAAGTACAAGTTGGCAACATATAGAGACAGTCCCGACCCAACGGTGGGCTCACAGTCTAAAAGACTGTGAATGAATGAATGAATGAATAAAGGTTGGGTACTTAGAGATGCACAGATCCTTCCCAGGTTACTAGGATACCATTCCTGCTTTCTCATGATGCCCAGAATAGGTCACCTAAGAGTGCTGAAGTGGAAACACTAAGCTTGCCCCAATGGCTTTAAAGCTGGCATCAACTCTTCCTCCTTAAGTTAAAAGTAGAATGGAGGGAGTCAACTTATCCTCTCCTCCTTGAATTCAAGTCCACTTATCCTCTCCTCTTTGGATTCATACCCTCTGCTAGGCTCCTTCCTTTCTATAATAATAATGATAGGTATTTGTTGAGCCGTTACTATGTGCCAAGCAATTTGCTAGGCATTGGGGTGGACGCAGTCCCCGTTCCACAGGGAGAAGCAGCGTGGTCTAGGAGTTGGAGCTGGGTTCGAAACCTGGCTCTGTCTCTTGCCTGCAGTGTGACCTTGGGAAAGTCACTTCTCCGCCTCAGGTTCCTCATCTGTGAAGTGGGGTTTCAATACATGTTCTCTCTCCTATTTAGACTGTGATTCCCATGTGGGTTAGAGACTGTGTCCAACATGCTTGCATGGCCTAGTTGAAACAGCATGAGTCTGGGAATCAGAAGCCCTGGGTTCTAATCCCAGCTCTGCCACTTTTTTTTTGTGATGACATTTATTAAGCGCTTACTATGTGCAAAGCACTGATACAAGGTGATCAGGTTGTCCCATGGGGGGCTCACAGTCAATCCCCATTTTACAGATGAGGTAACTGAGGCACAGAGAAGTGAAGTGACTTGCACAAGGTCACACAGCTGACAATTGGCGGAGCCAGGATTTGAACCCATGACCACTGACTCCAAACCCCGTGCTCTTTCCACTGAGCCACGCTGCTTCTCTATGCTGTTTGACTTAGACAAAGTCAGTACAGTTTTGTGTACCTCGGTTCCCTCATCTGAAAAAAATCATCATTCATTCATTCAATCGTATTTATTGAGCGCTTACTGTGTGCAGAGCACTGTACTAAGCACTTGGGCTGTACAAATAGGCAACATTTAGAGACAGTCCCTGCCCAACAACGGGCATCAATGTATTTATCGAGCACTTACTGTGTGCAGAGCACTGTACTGAGCACAGTAAGCTTAACTCTGAGTGGGATGGGGTTCACTACCTATTCTTCTTAGACTGTGAGCCCCATATGGGATTTGATTTTATTGTCTCTATCCCAACTCTTGGTACAGTGCTTAGCATACAGTGATCATTTAACAAATTTCCTTTTAATTTTTATTATTACCCTGATGCTTAGTGCAGTCATTGACATGTCGTAAGAACTTAACGAGTACCATAATTATTACTTAGACTATGAGCACCATCTGGGACTGGTTCTAACCTTATTATTTTGTATTTATCCTGGCATTTAATATAGTGCTTTGCACAAAATAGATGCTTAAATACCGCAATTGTCATTATATGAAGCTCATGGTCTAAAGGAGAGGAAAAACAGGTGTTTAATCCCCATCTTCCAAATGAGGAAACTGAGGCCCAGAGAAGCTAAGCGACTTGCTCGGGGTCTCAAAGCTGCCAAGTGCAGGAGGCAGAATTCAAACCCAGGTTTAAATCCACACCTATTAGGACCCAGCAGGTAGAATGCTCGCTCGGGAGTTTTTCAAACTCCTGAAGTTACTAAAATTACATGCTGGGTAGAATATGTTTTATAAGATCTTCAGGCCTCTGGGGACTGAAATAAAATCCTCTTTGGTAAATAGCATCTGTTAGAGGAACACGACAGAAAATTAGTGATTTTTCCCAGCAAGCTCCTGAACTTCTCTTTTGGAAAAAATTCACCTGAAAGAAAAATTTGATCATAAAGTGCATGTATGTGTATCACTGTAGAAATGGAAAAGCTAGAATGCCCTTCAAATTGGGAGATGAGATGCACAAAGTCCTGCCTAGGAAACTTCAATTCCAGAAGGAAGATGTTCTGTCTTTTCCCTAACTGGTGTTCCAATAATTCTGATCAATACTATTTATTGAGTCTTTACTCTGTGTGAAGCATCGTGCTAAGCACATTGGGGAATATGCGGTAAAGTGAATAGACATCATCCCTGCTCTCAAAATTATCATGATAATCATGGTATTCATTGGGTGCTTACTACACACCAAGCATTGGAGATTCAATGTCATCAGATCAGTCATTCAGTCAGTCCCATTTATTGAGTGCTTACTCTGTGCTGAGCAGTGTACTAAGCGGTTGGAAAGCATAATTCGGCATTAGAGAGAGACGATCCTTGCACAATGGACTTTCAGTCTAGAAGGGGGGAGACAGACACCAAAACAAGTTAACAGGCATCAGTATAAATAAATAGAATTAGAAAGAGTTCCTGCCCCACCTGGAGTTCACAGTCTGTGGGAGGGAGGAGAGGTATTTAAATCCCCATTTTATAGGTGATTTGCACAATACTCAGGGCAGGCAAGTGGCAGACGGGATTAGAACCCAGATCTCCCAACTCCCAGGCTGATGTTCTTTTCCCTAGATGATGCTGCTTCTCCAAAAGGTTGAAGAGTGTGTAGAGCATTGGAGGAGTTCAACAGAGGTAGTAAGCTCTCTAAGAGCTCACACTGTACTCCTTGCAGAGCAGTGGACCAAACTTGGGAGGGTAAAGTAGAGTTAGTAGATATGATCCTGACCCTCATTCCCCTCTCCACAGCACCTGTATATATGTATGGATGTTTGTACTTATTTATTACTCTATTTATTTGACTTGTACATATTTATTCTATTTATTTTATTTTGTTAATGTGTTTTTTTTTTGTTGTCTGTCTCCCCCTTCTAGACTGTGAGCCTGCTGTTGGGTAGGGACCATCTCTATATGTTGCCAACTTGTACTTCCCAAGCGCTTAGTACAGTTCTGTGCATGCAGTAAGCACTCAATAAATACGATTGAATGAATGAATGAATTCCTGTTGCCATCTTTATCATCCTCATTATTATTATTATTACTATTATCAAGGTATTTGTTAAGCACTTACTGTGTGTTGAGCTCTGGGGAAGATAGATACAAGACAATGAGGTCAGACACACTCAGTGTCCCACATGGGGATTTTAGTCCCCATTTTATAGGTGCTTAAACAGAGGCGTAGAGAAGTGAAGTGTACCTATATTTTGCCTATCTCACTGCCCACTTCTTGCCTACAACCTGCCTCTGGCTTGGAACACCCTCCCGCTTCATATAATAATAATAATGATAGCATTAAGTGCTTACTATGTGCTAAGCTCACAATCTCCATTTTACAGATGAGGTAACTGAGACCCAGAGAAGTTAAGCAGTGTGGCTTAGTGGCAAGAACGCGGGCTTGGGAGTGAGAGGTCATGGGTTCTAATCCCAGCTCCACCACTTGTCAGCTGTATGACTTTGGGCAAGTCACTTCAATTCTCTGGGCCTCAGTTACCTCATCTGTAAAATGGGGGTGAAGACTGTGAGCCCCACGTGGGACAACCTGATCACCTTGTATCTCCCCAGAGCTTAGAACAGTGCTTCGCACATGATAAGCGCTTAACAATTACTATTATTATTATTATTATTATTATTATTATTATTATCAAGTGGCTTGCCCAAGGTCACACACAGCAGACAAGTGGTGGAGGCAGAATTAGAACCCACATCCTGTGACTCCCAAGCCCAGTCTGTTGCTTCTAAGCCACACTGCTTCTCCTATATGTCTGACGATCATTCTCCCACCTCCAAAGATTTATTTAAGGCACATCTTCTCCAAGAGGCCTTCCTTGACTAAGCCATAATTTCCTTTTCTCCAACTCCCTCTGTTTTGTCCCCTTCCCTCAGCCCCACAGAACTTATATACGTATTTGTAATTTCTTTGTTTTTATTTATGTCCATCTCCCCCTCTAGACAGTAAGGCCAATGTGGACAGAGAATGTGTCAACCAACTGTTATATTCTGGGATTTTACTGTCCCAAGCCCTTTAAACAGTGCTCTGCTCAAAGTAAGCGCTCACAGAATATGATTGTTTAATTGAAATGACTTGCCTGAGGTCACACAAGATAAGTAGTGGAGAGGAATTAGAACTCAGGCCCTGTGCCTCCCACGCCAGTGCTGTCTCTCCCACTAGGCCCTGTGCCTGAGGATGAGGTGAAGGCAACAAAATGTCTCAGTGGTATTTGTGAATAATAATAGTAATTACCATTATTATTATATTATTATATATTATTATTATTGTATTAAGCACTTACTGGGTGTCAAGCACCGTTCTAAGCACTGGGGTAGGTACAAGGTAATCAGGTTGTCACACGTGGAGCTCACAGACTTAGTCCCCATTTTACAGATGAGGTAACTGAGGCCCAGAGAATTTAAATGACTTGCCCAAGGTCACGCAGCAGATAAGAAGCGGAGGCAAATATGATCCTCCAACTCCCAAGCCCGGGCTCTTGACAATAGGCCATGCTGTTGTGCCCGGCACTGTGCTAAAGTGCTGGCATAGATACAAGTTAACCGAGTTGGACACGGGCCCTGTCCCATGTGGGGCTCACAGTCTCACTTCCCATTTTGCAGATGAGTTAACTGAGGCCCAGAGAAGTGAAGTGACTTGCCCAAGATCACCCAAAAGACAAGTGGTGGAGCCGGGATTAGAACCCCGGTCCTTCTTGCACCCAGGCCTGAGCTCTATCCACTAGGCTGTCTTGTGGCGGAGGCATCCCTGGGGATGTCCAGTTTCCTCCACGCCGAGCAAGTACCCTCAGTTCGTTTCCAGCTTGGGATAGGACTTCCTGTCCAGTGCAGTGATCGTGGGCATTCCCAGCCATTGCAGGGGAATTTGTAGATTCACATTGTCATCCCGTTATGGCTTACTCGCTTCTGTTGGCATTCAGAGGTATCACCTTGCTGGGCCCATTTTGCACCACGTTTGCACCACTGAGGCACATGGTTGGGTTTACCTCGCTCCAGGCCCCGTGGCCTAGTGGATTAGGGCAAGGACATGGGAGACGGAAGGATCTGGGTTTTAATTCCCACTCCTCCGCTTGTCTGCTGTGTGATCATGGGCAAGTCACTTTGCTTTCCTGGTCTTCAGTTACCTCTGGTTCCCAGGCCTGTGCTCTATCCACTGGGCTGAAATGCTTCCCCTATAAGTCACCTGGACCCTGGGACTTGGGGATGCTAATGACGTTACAGTGTTCCCGGGGTCGGGAGCGGGGAACTGCTTAGAGGAGCGGAGGTGAGGCATGTCTTTGGGGCAGCATTAGGCCGATGACTCCCTCCGCCTAAATGAGCTGAAGATTGACTGAACCAGTTTCCTGTGACAAGTTCATTATGTCCCGAGGCGCTGTGGACTTCCAAGGCACCTCTAGACTGTAAGCACATTGTACCCGAGGAGTGTGTCTAGTAACTGTTACAGTGTACTCTCCCAAGTGCTTTGGACAGTTCTCTGAACACAGTGAGTGCTCAGTAGATATGATTTTATAATAACATTAACTATTTATTTTATTTTGTTAGTATTTTATTTTGTTAGTATGTTTGGTTTTGTTCTCTGTCTCCCTCTTCTAGACTGTGAGCCCACTGTTGGGTAGGGACTGTCTCTATATGTTGCCAGCTTGTACTTCCCAAGGGCTTAGTACAGTGCTCTGCACACAGTAAGCGCTCAATAAATACGATTGATTGATTATAATCGAGTTGGCATATGTGATCCCTCCCCACAAGGAGCTTATGGTCTAGATTCTCTGCTTGTACAGATTTATTACTCTATTTATTTTACTTGTACATGTTTTAGACTGTGAGCCCACTGTTGGGTAGGGACTGTCTCCATATGTTGCCAATTTGTACTTCCCAAGCGCTTAGTACAGTGCTCTGCACATAGTAAGCGCTCAATAAATACGATTGATGATGATGATGATGATGTTTACTATTCTATTTATTTTGTTAATGATGTGCATTTAGCTTTAATTCTATTTGTTCTGACGACTTGACACATGTCTACATGTTTTGTTTTGTTGTCTGTCTCCCCCTTCTAGACTGTGAGCCCGTTGTTGGGTAGGGACCGTCTCTATATATTGCCAACTTGTACTTCCCAAGTGCTTAATACAGTGCTCTGCACACAGTAAGCGCTCAATAAATTTGAATGAATAGAGGGCGAGAACAGACTAGGCAGATGCAGATTGGAAATCATCATCGGGGCGTTAATTCAGGTATAAAAATTCTGGTCTAACAAGCATCTCTCCTCTGATGCCTATTGTCAGCTTATTTCCACGGCCTCGTTTCTTGAGGGCTCCGGAGCCACCAATCCAGCTGGCCCACAGGCAGATTTTCAGCCCCCGAGTTGAGGTTTCTGTTGGGGGAATTTATCCATCAATTTAACTGGGTCTTCCCATTTATAGCTACAGACTTCCAGTGGTTGGAAATTCACCCGAGCTGCAGAACTGAGTTTTGAGAGACACGGAAATGAATCACTGGGCTTCTCCAGCAGCCTTAACCAGAGAAGGCTGTTATCGCATTAGCCGGGGCTCAGAGGCAGGGCCATCACGGCTTTCCCCGGTTATTTCCCACCGGCAGCACAGTGCCAACTAACCGTCCTTCCCCGCCGAGGGGTTTTCTCAACCATCGCTCTCCTGTCGAGAGACCATCGCCGACTTGATGCTCACGCTTTGATCCGAGGAACAGGTGGGCGTTATTAATGCTAACACAAACTCTGTGATGGAGCGCCAAATTAAGCAGCAATAAACTGATCTCCTTTCCAGCTTTTTAGGATAGTGAGCTGCTGGCATTTATTCCCTGCCAGAGTCTATTTCCAGAAAAATGTTGGACTGACAAATAATTTAATAAGCGTGCAAACAAGCAGACTTGATGAAAATGAAGAACCCACTCTTGGAAAGATGATTTCCCAACCTCTCCTCTCAGGCAGCTCCTCCTTGCCAGCTCTTGCTTAGAGGAAAGCGTGTAAAATCTGCTCATTCCTCTCCATCCAAACTGCTACCACATTAATCCAAGCCCTTATCTTCTCCCAACGTGATTACTGCATCAGCCTTCCTACCATCAGCTTGAAAGCACTCAATCGTCTTGCCCCCTTCTACCTTACCCCACTGCTTTCTTGCTACAATCCAGCCCACACACTTTGCTCCTCTAGTGACAACCTACTCAGTGTACCTTGAACTCGTCTCTCTAACCACTGATCTCTCATCCACATCCTGCCCCTGGCCTGGAATATCCTCCGTCTTCACTTCTGACAGACGCTCCCTCCCTCTACCTTGAAAACCTCATTAGAGGCCCTTCTCCTCTGAGAGGGCTTCCCCATCTAAGATCTCTTCCCACTTTCTTCCCATTCCTTTCTGCTTTGTCCTTGCACTTGGATTCACATCTTTTATTCACCCCTCCCTCAGCCCCTTACATCCAGATCCTTAAAATATGTATTTATATTAAAGGTTGTCTTCCCCTCTAGACTGTTAACTCTTGTGGGCAGGTAACGCCAATACCAACATGGTGCACTGTACTCTCCCAACAACATAGTATAGTGCTCTGCGCACAGTAAGCACTCAATAAATACGATTTGATTTATTGATTGTGCCTGGGTTCTTCCAGGCAGCAGAGCTTGCTCTGGATTTGTTGTTCCTGGTCCGGGCAGAACTTTGGGGGAAGCTTTGCTCCGCATGGTGCTGGGAGAACTCTGATGGCCATCATATATGCAGGAACTGTTCAGAGTTCAAGGGTTGGGATCCTTGAGTATAATCAGAGTTGAAAGGATAAGAATGAGAAAATATATTCCTGTCAAAATAAACATCCCTCCTCCTTCTTCTCCCCTCCTTCTCCTTCCCCCTTTCTCTCTCTTTCTCCCCTTCCCCCTCCTTCTTCTCCTCTGCCTTCTTTTCCCCCTCATTCTCCCCTCTTCTGCATCCTCCTCCTTGTAATCTACAAATTATGGGCATCTTCTGGCTTCAGGAAAATCCCTGTTTGCCCAGTTCTCCAATGTGTCCCTGCCGGTGGCCTGCCTGCCAATAGAAGAGTTATTTTCTTCCCAAAGCACAACTGCTCATAGTAAGCGGGATACCCCTGCGGTTGGATGAGTAATTTTAATCAGTTTTAAGGAAAACCTGATCTCTGAACGAGCAGCATAATTTAGGGTTGGTCTTCCACTGACGGTGATTGTTTCCTGACTTTGTTGCCCATTGAATATTTTTTTCAGAATTCCATTTTCGGTTGAGCAGCGATGGGATTTTAAGCTCTTGAGCGTACATTTGGCTATTAGCAATACAATCTGATTTAAACCTTGCTTAGTTTTGAAATGCTTTAATAGAGCGATTACTACCATCTCTGCATCTTAAATACAGTGATGAGATACGGAGTAAGGAAGGATTCCATTATTTTGAATTTTGCTATTGGGCCATTTTGCTTCTTCAAACCAACTTCAGTCTGACTTTGTGCAAGTTGTCTTGGGTCTAGAAAAGCTGCTGGGACCCGTGATAGGTTGTGGCCCTCCCAGGGGGCACCAGCCATCTGTTACCGTGCAGACAATGACATTTCCGTCACTGTGACATCACTGGAATCCACTCTGCTTCGGTTCCAAGTCTCCAGGTGGATCTGATAATAATGGTGGGGTTTATCAATGTACTATATGCCAGGCCCTGCATTAAGTACCAGGGGTAGATGTAATATCATTAAATCAGATTGAAAAGCAGCCTAACCTAGTGGATTAAGCACGGGCGTAGGAGTCAGAAAGGCCTGGGTTCTAATCCTGGCTCTGCTACTTTTCTGCTGGTTGACCTTGAGCGTGTCACTTCACCTCTCTGTGCCTCATATTTATTCTATTGATTTCATTTTGTTAATATGTTTTGTTTTGTTCTCTGTCTCCCCTTGGTAGACTGTGAGCCCACTGTTGGGGAGGGACCGCCTCTATAATTGCCAGCTTGTACTTCCCAAGTGCTTAGTACAGTGCTCTGCACACAGTAAGCGCTCAATAAATACGATTGAATGAATGAATGAATGAATTACCTGTCTCTAAAATGGGGATTAAGACTGTGAGCCCCATGTGGAGTTGTCTGTCTCTCCCTTCTAGACTGTGAGCCCGTTGTTGGATAGGGACCTTTTCTATATGTTGCCGACTTGTACTTCCCAAGTGCTTAGTACACAGTAAGCACTCAATAAATACGATTGAATGAATGAATGAATGGACTGTGTCCAACCTAATTAGCTTGTATGTACCCCAGTGCTTAGTACAGTTCCTGGTGCCTGGTAAGTGCCTGCCTCACACTGGGGTCACAGTCTCAGAGGCAGGGAGAGCAGGGATCTTAGCCCCATTTTATGGAGGAAGACACTGAAGTGTGGAGAAGTTGTGTGACTTGGGTCACACAAGGTGAAGCCACAACTGGAATTCGGGTCTCCTGACTCCCTTCCCATGTTCTTTCAATTTATTTACTCTGCCCACCTTTGCAGTTCCTGCCAGATGGGGATGTCTGACAAAGAGCACGGTGATACAGACACGAGGACCCCGAGGTGGCAGCAAGGTCAGTGTCAGAGTAGCTCAAAAATCCAAGTGATGTCGTGCTCATCTTCTCTAGGTTGTACGGTTACTACCAACTCTGCTGTACTGGACTCTCCCAAGCACTTAGTACAGTGCTCTGCACACTGGAAGTTCTTAATAAATGCCATCGATTGATCAGTAGACGTCAGATCATCTGATCAGAGCACTATTCCAACATTTGGGAGAGTTCAAAAGATTAATCAGCCACAGTCCATATCCACAAGGACCTTATACTCCTAGTGGAGGCAGAATAATGAGCTTAGATTGTCTTTCCAAAAGGGAAGATGTGTTCTAATTCTGTGGTCATTTCCTAAGCTCTTAGTACAGTGTGTTCCTCCCATTAGGGTCTAGATTGTAAGCTCGTTTTGGGCAGGGAACTTGCCTGCCCACTCCATTGTATTGAAATCAATCAATCAGTGGTCTTTATTGAGATCTTACTACTGCTAATAATAATGATGGCATTTATTGTGCAAAGCACTGTTCTAAGCGCTGGAGAGGTTACAAGCTGATCAGGTTGCCCCACGGGGGGCTCACAGTCAATCCTCATTTTACAGATGAGGTAACTGAGGCCCAGAGAAGCTAAGTGACTTGCCCAAAGTCACACAGCTGACAGTTGGTGGAGCAGGGATTTGAACCCATGACTACCGACTCCAAAGCCCGTGCTCTTTCCACTGAGCCACTCTGAGAGCCAGAAGATGTGGGTTCTGATTCCGGCTCTGCCACATGTCTGTTCTGTGACCTTAGCCAAGTCACTTCCTTTGCTGGGCCTCAGTTACCTCATCTGTAAAATGGGGATTAAGACTTGGAGCCCCCTGTGGGAGAGGGACTGTGTCCACCATGATTGCCCTGTATCTACCCCAGTGCTTAGAACAAAACTTGACACATAGTAAGCATTCTTGAAATATCACAATTATGATTATTATTATCATTAATATAGCAGTCTGCACATAGTGTGCTTGATAAATACCACTGATGCTGTTTAGGTGCCCAGTAAATCCTGAATGTCAGCCAAGGTGGGGAACCATTGACTACAGTGGGGGGGATCGACGGAGCGGTGGAGCATGGAGGGGTTGTGGGGCATCAAAATGGTGGCGGTGCTGGGGGTCTGGTGATGGATGGGACTACCCCAGAGCCAATGGGCAAAGCTGGGTAGGACACCGTGAGATTCAGGGGGCCACTGGAGGAAATAGCCAGAGTCGATTCAACTTCCTATCCGTTCTAAGCTGAGCTCATCACCTTGGTCCCGGGACCTACGGCTCTGAATTTCTCATGGGCCGGACCTCCCCCTCTCCTTGGGGCAAGCTGCCCATCTGAAGTCAGAAAATAGGGCCAGTGGGCAGACTGGAAATCCCACCAGTTCTCTCTCAGGATTGGATGGCTTTCCGACAAGCCTCCATTTGGCCTGGGGTTTTGTTAGAGGACTTCATTTTCCACAGATGACTCCTGTTGGGGAATCACAACAGTATCTTATTACCTCTGAATCACTGTCACTGTGGGAACAGTCCACTCTCGTAAATGAAGGAATTCGTTATAAACCTCCGGTTGGTTCTGTTCTGGTGTTTTGTCTTTCTTTTTCTTGATCGAGGGGAATACGGTCCCTCGGGGAAATGAATAGCAGATGTGTCTGTCCTCAGCTCATTTCAGCGTCACTCTGCAGAGGCTGTGAAAAACGGTTGACAAGCACCAAAATGTTGGCCCCAAGGCCTGCTTGTTAATCAGGCCATCTTCTAGGTGGCCTGGCTAGTTTGAAAAAAGCCCCCGGAGCTGTAAAGAGTTCCACTTTGTGCCTCTCCTTTGCTGTTTTGTGTGGCACACTCTCTAGTCAATCAATAAATCAGGCGGTCATAATAATTGAACACTTACTGTGTGCAGAGCTAGTACCTGGGAGAGTACAGTATAACTGAGTTGTTAGGGCACATTCCCTGCCCACAGTGAGCTTAAAGCCTGGAGGGGAAAACAGACATTAATTTAAATAAATAAATTACAAGTATGGCTACAAAAATGGCTGTAAGTGCTGCAGAGCTGAGGGAGATGTGAATATGGGTGCAAATTCATTCATTCATTCAAGCGTATTGAGCGCTTACTGTGTGCAAAGCACTGTACTGGGTGCTTGGGAAGTACAAATCGGCAGCATATAGAGACGATCCCTACCCAACAACGGGCTCACAGTCTATCCAAGTGCAAATGTGTTGGTGTTACTAATTAAACCCTGCCTTTACAGAGAAGCAGCGTGGCTCGGTGGAAAGAGCACGGGCTTGGGAGCCAGAGGTCGTGGGTTCTAATCCCGACTCTGCCACTTGTCAGCTGTGTGACCTTGGGCAAGTCACTTAACTGCTCTGTGCCAGTTACCTCATCTGTAAAATGGGGATTAAGACTGTGAGCCCCATGTGGGACAACCTGATCACCTCGTATCCCCCCCAGCACTTAGAACAGTGCTTCGCACATAGTAAGCACTTAATAAATTAACAAATGCCATTATTATTATTATTATTATTATTATTTAATCCTGCCCTATTTAGGGAAGTGTGTTGTTCCATGTAGAGATTCTCCAAGGGTTGCTGGCAGGAGTCCTTGTCTGCTAATAGGTGATGGATGAGTTTACTCGGGCTGATCCCAGTCCGTTGGAGGCCAAGATTCGACATGGGCCAGTTAAGAAGCCTGGGCCTGGAAGTTGGGAGACCTCGGTTCTAATCCCGATTCTCCCACTTGCCTGCTCTGTAACTTAGATCAAATCTCTTCACTTCTACTAGCCTCGGTTTCCTTCTCTGTAAATTGGGGATCAAATACCTGGTCGTCTGTCCCATTAGGCTGTGGGTCCCTTGTGGGATGAGACTGCTAGTTGATCTGATTACATTGTATTTACCCCGCTGCATAGCATAATGTTTGGCATGTGGTAAATGCTTAACAATGCTCTTCCTCCCTTCAAAGCCCTACTGAGAGCTCACCTCCTCTAGGAGGCCTTCCCAGACTGAGCCCCCGCCTTCCTCTCCCCTCCATCCCCCCAACTCTACCTGCTTCCCCTCCCCACAGCACCTGTATATATGTTTATACAGATTTATTACTCTGTTTTACTTGAACATATTTACTATTCTATTTATTTTATTTAGTTAATATGTTTTGTTTTGTTGTCTGTCTCCCCCTTCTAGACTGTGAGCCCGCTGTTAAGTAGGGACTGTCTCAATCTGTTGCCAACTTGTACTTCCCAAGAACTTAGTACAGCGCTCTGCACACAATAAGCGCTCAATAAATACTATTAAAAAAACCCCAAATATCACAATTGTTTTTAGTAATACAGAGTTGGCCCTTTAAGATGTTCCCCTTCTCAGTCCCTCTCAGATGAAATGGTGTTTTTTGTTTTAGGGTTTTGGTTTTTTTCAGTAGTTCAGACTAGTTGGAAAATCCAGTTTTCGGGACAAGTTTTGGTTAAGTTGTCATAGTGGTTGTGGTATTTACCAACTGTCTGCCTAATGCTTTAGAGCACTTGGGAAACACAAGCTCAAGACCCAACCCTGCCCCACCAAAGAGCTCTCCCTCCAACTGTGGAGAGGTAGAAAATTTGACGTTCTGATCATTCATTCCACAGTTTCCATTTCTAGACTCCTTTCTTTTTTGCTACACTCCAACCATCTTAAAAAATGATACATGTCAGCAATATAAAACTAAGTCACGGGTGCTGGAACATCAGAATGAAAAGTTTGGAGATGTTCTCGAGGCCTGAAAATATGCCTCTGAATGTCATGGAGAAAAAAATCGTAAGCGTCTTTCATGTAGGCCCTAACCTCTGTGGTTCTCAGAGGGTAAAGCTTCCGTGAATCAGTACTGAAAGGAGGCAGAGTGCAATTTCAGTTATTTAGCTCACAAGAAAGGAAAGATGAGAAAGAGGTCTTGTCCCCTCCCTGGGCAGGGGGGTCGGAGGAGGGGTGACTGGTGTTCCCCAGGGGGGTATGGCGGGGATGGCTTTAGACTTTTGGAACCCCAAGTTCACCTCTCCCTCCCCCCACCCCACACTCCATCCCTTGCAGCTTCAAACCTGGCCTATAGCCTATCACAGGAGCATCATATGGAAGTTCTCCCCAATTCCTTGACTGTTTCTCCACAGGACTTCCAGAATCCCCTTTTGCCCTCCCCTGCTTTGGCCCCAAAGTCATTGCTCACATGCGCAGCTAGTGACTCGGGCTGAGGGATGTCAGAAGCTTTCCAACTTTTCCAATACCACCTCCACCCCCAACAAACACCCCTGGTGGAAGGCCCTGAGCCAGTACCCTCCCTCGCTTGCCAAGTGAAGCCAGCCTCGATCTTTAACACTGACTCTCGGCATATTCCCCTAACCCACCCCCTGCTCCTCCCCCCCATCAGCTTGAGGAGTTCTCATGCCAACTAGGGGATCATTGGGTGAGGAAAAGTTGGGGAAACGATTTGAAAAATCAGATCCCAGTTGAGAGAAACCCTTCTCCAGAGACCTACCATGTCGGTCAGTGAGTCAATCACGTTTATTGAGCGTTAACTGTGTGCAGAGTTCTCATGCCAACTAGGGGATCGTCGGGTGAGGAAAAGTTGGGGAAGCGATTTGAAAAATCAGATCCCAGTTGAGAGAAACTCTTCTCCAGAGACCTCCCATGTCGGTCAGTGAGTCAATCACATTTATTGAGCGTTAACTGTGTGCAGAGCACTGTTTTAAGCCCTTGGGAGAGTTCAGTATAACAGATCCATTTCCTGCTCACAGCAAGCTTAGAGTTAACGTGAAGCCCACACAGCCCACTCTCTAGGGCAAGGCCTCTGGTCCAGACATGAAGAGCTGGTTATACAGCCCCGACAAGGCACCGGCGTCTAGCCCCTGTCCTGCTGCTCACACCACACAACTCTTGTAGCACAGAGCCCTTCCCATGGTCATTCATCCATCCGTCAGTGGTACTTACGGAGCGCTCATACTATGCAGAGCACTGTAACACAACTCTTGTAGCACAGAGCCCTTCCCATGGTCATTCATCCATCAGTCAGTGGTACTTACGGAGCGCTCATACTATGCAGAGCACTGTACTTAGCTTTTGGGAGAGAACAATTCAACTGTGTTCATAGACATGCTCCCAAGCTTTGTTAGCTTAATTGATTTCCCCATTGATGACAAGTTGGCTTTCTTTTACCAGTGAGATTTCTAGAAGTATTTCAAGAGGGTTTATCCACTCCCAAAGGCCAAATGTGGTGTTCTCCAATCAATTTTATACACTTGTGCCTTGAGGTTTTAATTTTATTTACCTGCACTTTCTTTGTTTCGGTAAAGTCTACTTCAATTTGCTCTCATAGAGATTTGTCTATTATCTAGTGTAGAATTATGTTTCTCTGGGTGTTCATTAAAGGCATACAAGGTAACCTAGAAAGCTTCTTGAGTCAGTGTCGTTGTATTTTATTACATGGCTCTGTGTATGTAGGCGTGCTTTGTATTGGAAGAAAACACCACCAGTTGGTGAAATTTAGCCACGAATATCTACGTAACTGAAATGGTCATTGCTACACCCACGGTCCCGGCCCGATTTAGGCACAAAGAAAGATTGTCGAGGAATCAGACAGTGGTTTATTGAGCACACTGTGTGCAGAACACTGTAGTAAGTGCTTGGAAGAGTACATTGCAGAGGAGTTGGTAGACACATTCCCTGTCAACAAGGAGGTAAATCTATGGGCTGTCCCTTGTGTTTTTGTGCTTAATATTTGCACTGCCTGGTGCTGGTTGGATTTTTGGGGGTTTGTTTTTTTTTTTTTGGACTGCTTCTCTCTCTAGGCCACCTGACTTCAATTAACTAAGAAATTTCATCCCGGGTGGTTGATTTTCATTCACTGGGATTCAGAGGCCCGGTTTCTGCTTCTGTGCCCATCAGGACAGTGGGCTTAAATGATGGAGAAAACAGTATGAAGTCAAAACTTCCATTAAAAACAAGTAATTCCAGTCAGCCTTGAGGTACGAGAGCCAATTTTTAAATTTTCTTTTTAATATTTTAAGATATTTAAGCGCTTACTACATGCCAGGCACTGTACTAAGCACTGGGGTAGAGAAGCAGTGTGGCTCAGTGGAAAGAGCCAAGGGCATGGGTTCAAATCCCAGCTCCACCGCTTGTCAGCTGTGTGACTTTGGGCAAGTCACTTAACTTCTCTGGACCTCAGTTACCTCATCTGTAAAATGGGGATTAAGATTGTGAACCCCACATGGGACAACCTGATCACCTTGGGTCCTTCCCAGCACTTAGAGCAGTGCTTTGCACGTAGTAAGTGCTTAACAAATACCAAAATTATTATTATTATTATTATTATTATTATTATTATTATTATTACCTAATCAGGTAGCACACCGGCCCTGTCCCTGGGGGCAGTGGTTTAAAAATGCTCGTGACAGACATTCTACTGTACAATAATTCTTATATTGCTGTTATATCCCCCTGGAAGAGTGTTCTATATCCATGTAAACTCTTAATTCTTGTATACTGTCAGCTCCTTGTGGGCAAGAATCACGTCTACTAACTCTGTTGTTTGGTACTTTGCCCAGCGCTTATCACAGGGCTCTGCACACAGGAAGCATTAAATAAATACCATTGATTGATTTTTCCTTGATGGTCATCACTGTTCACTTGGTGTTTCTGCGGCTCTGCCATACAGTTCTTTGTGAAATTAATGGCACTGTGGCTGGGAAATGCATTGAACCACCCCTTGTCGGACGCCTTCTAAAGACCGATTCTCTAGCCACTCCCGTCTCCTTCTTCCAACTTGAGACTCGTGTTTTATCCAGAGTGCACTGGTGTTGACAGAGGAACTTCACTTCTCCTCCCATCATCCTTAATCAGCATCTTGTTTTGCCAGAGCAAAGTACATCCTTAGAGCTAAAGACATTGCTGGGAAGGGAAACTCCCCGCTTCGCTGAAAGATTGTTCTTTTCCCATCTTCTCCAGTGGTTTGAAGAAGGTCTTTGTGGTGAATGACAGAAAAATGCAGAAGGTTGTTGCTCTCCCATCTGCAAAAATTATTTGAACACCCCAAAACGAGGATATGCTGGGATCTCCAAAGCTACCGCAAGGATAAAAGACATTTAGACGGGTAGAGCCCATCAACCCGAGATGGGCAGACTCCCCGTTTCTAAACTAACCAAAAGCCGAGGTTAATTTCTTGCAGTCTTTTCCTCCTAGAATATGTATTTCCATCAATAGTATTGACTGAGTATCTATTGCAAGCAGAACACTCAACTGAATGTTTACAATGGAGTTAGCAGCAGTAGAATTAATAGACAAGCAGCTCGGCTAGTGGAAAGAATGTGGGCCTGGGAGTGAGATGACCAGAGTTCAAATTCCAGCTCCACCACTTGTCTGTTGTGTGACCTTGGGCAAATCACTTTTTTCTCCGTGCCTCAGCTACCTTATCTATAAAATGGGGATTAAGACCGTGAGCTTTAAGTGTGCAGTTTGCACCTCGCATAAACGTCACGCTAAATTTAATGCCCTTCAGCATATTGCTTCCTGTGATCACGGGTGAGACAGATGGTTGGGCTCCAAGCAAAGGCCCATCCGCTGGGGTCTGGTAAGGTGTCTTCTAAGAGCAGAAGACAGTGGAGCTGTAATCAGTAGATTAGGGACATTTAGGCAGAAGAAGCTGCATGAAATGTTCAACAAGCAGAGTACAATGCTTGTCGCTGCTGCTAGCAGTTATCTGAAAGGACAACCGAAACAGCCAGGACTGGGGACTTCCTACGGGGATGCCCACGTCGGTCTCAGCCCGTACTTGGCTGCTCACTTTTCTGTATGTTAATGAGTATTTTCTTTCTGTGATACCGAATACCGTGGTTTATTCTACTGGTGACACTGAGTCACGAACCCCTTCGTCCCTAATAGGCCTTGATGAGGAGTAGCATAAGTGGTGTCAGAAGTGGGATGCTGTGATTCAGACTTTGGGACCGAATAGACTCGCAATCTCTCTCTCTCTCTCTCTCTCTCTTCCCTTTTCATTGCAGTATTCATCCTATCCTCCAGTTCTATCCTACCCTCATTTGTCGCTATATTGCGTGCTCTTACTAAGTGACTTGGGTCACGTGACGGAAATAGAGACCCCCCCACAGAAGAGTGCAGGGAGCTCATGAAGGAAAATGGGTGGACAGCATTTGCTGGAATAGTGAATGGCTATAGGAAACATGGGGAGATCAGAAAGCCTTAGATGCAGAGCAGAAGGTGGCCAAGATTAAGCCTGGAAAGGAACGGGAGTTTGCGAGTTGGCCATCAGCCTCCTTTCATTCCCCTTTCCCACGGAAACCCACTGGGAGTCCACGGTGAGAGCCAGGACTGAGGTTCATCTGGAAAATCAGAGACCCCTATGTGGAGGACTTAATAGAGACTATTGAACTGTGGGCTTTACAAAATAAGCTCAAGATGGAAGAAGGGACTCGGGGCCCCCTAAGGGAAGGGAAGGAGCAACGGAGGCCACCCGCAAACAGATTGTTGGAGTGGCGACTTCTGGAAGCCCCGGTTCCTTTTGCTGGCCTTAGAGATTACCCGAGGAGTACACGGGGACAGACCATCCTCCCGGAGCTTATTAGCACAGTTGGAGAAAGCCTGGAGGATTCAGATGGGCAGCTTCCCTGCTGATGTGAAAGAATGTCTCCCCCCCCACACACCCCCCAGCCACTGTCCAAAAAGGTGCACCCCTGACCACCCGCAGGGAAACCCCTGGACCAATTTGATCATCAAGGAGAAACCTCTTAGCCCCTTGCTTATGGACTTGTGTGCTCTGTTGAATGCTCTCTTTTAAGGAGCAGAGCAATCTGGATGAATGTGTTGTGGGCATCCTTGTGTGCCCATGTATCAGTGTGTGTGGAATGCGTGTCTGAATGAACTGGCCGCTGGTATGAAAGTGGTGTGTGCTGTGTATTATGAGAGAGATTGCTAAGGGAACTGGGTAGCTCCACAGTTTGAGATCATGCCCGGAGCTTTCACTTAAGAAGATCAAAAGGGTTAATTTGTTGGAAGGGTGGTGCCCCCTCAGTAAAATGATTACCATCCCTTATTTTGGGTATGGATTTGATTGTGGGGAAAATTAGTTCTCAACTGGTTAAGTATTGGAGATAATTGTGAGGGGGGAATTTACAGTTGCCCTCTCTCTCTTTCTCAGGATTAGGAATGTCTTTACGGGTGATGATTCAATTAATGATAATGGAATCCCACCCTAGACAGTAACTTACTAGCCCAACTGTTAGAACAGCTCCCATTAGAAGCCAGTGACTTGTTCCTTCAGCATGTCGACGATATCTCTATTGGCTGACAAATAGAAGCTCATGCAGAGTGAGTCCTATAGGACGCCCTGGCACTTTTGCAAAGTCATGAAGTGCTAGTGGCCACGGGAAAAAAGTTGAAACCCCCACCCAGGTAGTTAGGTTCCTGGGGTTGAAAAGAGAAGGTGGTCAAGAAGTGATTCCCCCCAGACCTATTGAGGGAGCAGTAGACTGTGCCTGATTTACAAAATTTTAAACAATTCAGGTCGATTCTGAGTGCTTTGAGGGTTTTTTTGTTTTGATTTTGGAGAAACCACATTCCCTGTTTTCCACTTTGGCCTGACCTTCTTTTGAAGGGAGCCCACTGGGAATGGGAGATACTCTTTTACCTTTTGGATGCCGTAACTCATTCCCAGCCCTGGAACCAGTCCACAGAGGCCAGCCGTTTTCCTTGCATATTGGGCTCACAAATGCAGGGTGACAGTATTCATTCATTCATTCATTCAGTCGAATTTATTGAGCGCTTGCTGTGTGCAGAGTACTGTACTAAGCACTTGGGAAGTACAAGTTGGCAACATATAGAGATGGTTTCTACCCAACAACGGGCTCACAGTCTAGAAGGGGGAGATAGAGAACAAAACAAAACATGTGGACGGGCCGATGGCAAGAGAATATCCGTTCCAGATTGGATCGGCAGGATGGAAATCTGAGCAGAACAGCATCCTTTGCAGTATTCGTTTTATCCTCCAGTTCTATCCTACCCTCATTTGTCACTGTATTGCGTGCTCTTACTAAATACAGTACGCGATCCCTTTTCTGGGATGGTGGGAAACCAACACCTTCCTTCGGGGAACTTCTAGTTTCGCCCAAATCCTTAACTCGACCAATCGCTTATGTAACGTGACTAAGAATTTTACAGCTAGATCCTTCTGGATTAGAAGTGCTCCCTCACCAAGATGGAAGACGTGTGGGTCACCGATAATGAGAAACGGTTCAGGACAGTTTTCCCTCTTAAGGTGTAGCACTTGCACTGAGATGGGTAAATAAACCGGCTGATCTGATAGAGGAGTTGCTTAACCTAACCAACCAGAGCTCTGAAGTACTGAATACAGAATTCCGCACCTTTCGACTCATGATCTTGCTGAATGGGATGGCTCTGGACCTCTTCCTTGCGGCACAGAGAGCCAACTGTGGTGTTATCAGCACTAAGTGCTATAAACTAGCTAATCCGGCCCACCAGCTACGAAGCCCGGTGGCCACACAGGGATCTAACTGGTGGGATTGGCTCAAATTGGGTGATTGGAGTGGGGAAAATTGGGACCCACATCACAGGTAATCATATATGTGTTTCTGCTGTTGCTTTCCTCGTTCTCTGTAATCTGTTTAATTTCCTGCTGCCTGTCTCTTTTCAGGGGCTGCTTGAGATGAAGAATGACCACACACCCCCAACACTGGTACTAATTCACAGGAATCGGTATGCCTTTGGGCACGGGGTGGAGTGAAGCGTGTGGTTCGCCTATCGGCATGTCGCTTCCTGTGATCGCCGGGGAGCGAGACAGATAGGCTCCAAGCGAAGACCTAAATGATGACAGGGGTCCGGGCGAGGCCTCTTCTAAGAGCAGAAGAAAATGGAGCTGTAATTGGTAGATTTAGGGCCAATTACGCGGAAGAAGCTCGATGTAATGGTCAAGTATAATATAAAGGCTGGGAGGAAACACCTGTCGCTGCTGCTCACTGTTATCCGAAGGGACAATCGAGACAGCCCGGGTTGGGGACCGTCCTATGGGGATGCCCGCGCTGCTCGCTGTCCTCCAAAGGGAGGAGAAGGACAGGCCGGACAGAAGACTTCTTAGCTGGGGGGACAAATGTGCCAGGCTGGCCTGTTAAGGACCTGAACACCAAATGGGACTGATCATCCCGTGGTAGGAAACTATCAATCAATGCCCCTGAGTTGAAGGCTTAAAATAGCATCTGAGATGCATTCCTTCATTCATTCAATCGTATTCACTGGGCGCTTACTGGATGCAGAGCACTGTACTAAGCGCTTGGGAAGTACAAGTTGGCAACATATAGAGACGGTCCCTACCCAAGGTCTCATCGCCCCTGGATTGAGGGCTGAACAGAAGCAAGATTCTTTACTATTAATGTTTTTTTTTCCTGTATGTTAATAAATGTTTTCTTTCTGTGATACCGAATATCGTCGTTTATTCCGTTGGTAAAGCTGAGTCACGAACCCCCTTGTTCCTAATAGGCCTTATTGGGATGCAACAAAGTTCCATGTCCACAATAGACTGTGTTCAACTTGATTCTACCAGGACTTAGTTCATTGCCTGGCACATAGTAAATGCTTAACGAATGCCATTTAAAAAAAAAAGTAGACCTCCCATCTGCCTTGAAGGAGCTAACAATTGAGTGGGGCTTTTTAACAGGGTAGAAACTGACTCGCAAAATGGAGGAACGCTTTGGATTAAGTGTTTTGGGAAGCAACACTCTCATGGGATTTTCCAGCATCAGAGATGGTGTTCTTTGGATAGGTAATATGCAAATAGGTGTGATATGCATTTGGACACATCCATCAGTCAGTGCTATTTATTGAGTGCTTACTGTGCCGAGAGCACTGTACTAAGCACTTGGGAAAGTATGATAAAACATGAGTAGATGAGATTGCTGCCCAAAGGGAATTTAGTCTATAGGGGGGAGACTGACAGAGAGTAAAATACATTAATAACGATGGTAGTTATTGAGTATCTCCAGAAAGCAACATGCTCACGATATTGTACTCACAGGTTAATAAAAAGAAAGGAGCAATTCCAGAAGGATCGAGGCTGGAGGTTGGGAAAGTAATGCAATATCATTAATGCGGCAGGAGTCTCCTGTAACCAGCCGAGAATGTATGGGTTATTATGGAGTTTGCTGCTCGCAAACAGTCAGTGAATCTTTCCATTCTTAATTCCGCAAGGGATTTGTTTGTGTGCTACGAGAGCTGTTCCGGAAATGAAGTTATAACACGGGCCCTGTGAAAATTTCTAGGTGCTAATGAGTTTCTTCCCCCAACCACAAATTATTGAAGTAGCTTAATGTTGTTTTTATTTTTTCACTCGTAGAGGATTTCTCACACAAACGAAGCAGCAACCATTTATTTCTGTTTTCAAAGTTTGCCTGTATATTGGAAACATAGGGATAAAGTCAAAGAGAATCATGCTCTCTTTCTTTTAAAGAAGAATATACTGAGAGCTCATTTTCTTATTCAAGAAAAATAAAAATCATCACCTGGAATTCTCAGGGTGAAAGTTTTCCTTTCAACATTGGGGATGGATGGGGAAAGGGTTTTCTTGCTTTAGTTGAGGTAGCATTTACAGGGTGAAATGCAGTCAACTAACGGTAGCTCTGTTTTTTATGGTTTTTAAGTGCTTACTATGTGTCCAATACTGTTCTAAACTCTGGGGTCATTAGAAGTTAAGTCGAACACAGTCCCCATCCCGCCTGGCGCTCACAATCTAAATAGGAGGGACAACAGGTTATTAAGTGCTTAATGTGTGCAGAGCACTGTACTGAGCGCTATGAAATAACATTCAGGTGGGAATTAGATGTGGTCTCTGTCACGCGGGCACTCACAGTACTAAGCGCTTGGGAGAAGGTGATAGAACAGTGTTGGTTGGCATGATCCCTGCCCACAAGAAGCACTATGCTAAGTGCTGGAGAAGCCTAGAATTTATGGTTCGCTGCCTACCCGCAAGGTGCTCCCACTCAAATGCCAATTTTATCCCTCGTGCTCTCCAAAATATGGACTGGATTTTTGCTTCCTCCCAGTTTTTTTTTTTAATGGAGAAGCCATTGGCCATCTGCCAAGAGGGGGACAGGGACTGTCGGAACTTATTATCTTTTATCTAATAAAGTGCTTGGCACAATGTAAGCGCTTAAAAAGTACCCCTATCATTATCATTTTTATTTTGCTGATGAGAAGACTGAGGCCCAGAGAGGTCAAGACAGATGGTGATCTCCACATGAGCCAGGGACTCTGTCTTACCTCACAGTCTTATTAAATCTACCTCAGAGCTCAGCACAAAGTGAGTGCTTAATAAGTGCCGTGACTAAATTAAATTTTGAAGTGTATCCGGCTCCATCCTCCTCCACTGTTTGTCTTTTGTCATTACGATCCGTCACTCCCTTTCAAAAACAATCAACATTCACCATAGGAACCTTAAAAGCTATGAGAGAAATTGAATAAATATATAACAGATGAGCAACATTAGGCTGACTGTGATCTACTGGGAGAAACCCATGATGCATCGCCTCTAAAATATGGTGAGCTAAAATCTGCCCAGTACAGTGCTCTGCACTAGCAAGCATTCAGTACAGACCATCCATTGAGCGACATGGGATCCAGAAGGTCGTCCTGGCAGCCAAAATACACTGTTGTCTGTTGCCACCTCTTTACCAGAATGACCCAGTGAGTCCCACAAAGGTCCCGTGAGCCCTCAGAGGGGGTCAGAGCACAAAGTACGGAGAGGCGCCCACTCCCAGAGGGGTTTCTGGAGAACATTGGGTGGGTGATATTGGGAGGCCTTAGAGACCAGTAGTTGGCTCCCGTTCATTGGCACAGATGGGTTTTTCTCTCAGGTAGGTTGAGGCTTTGTGTGGGTGCCTTTGAGGCGGGGCTGGGATTGGAGATACCATTTTTCCCTTAGCAGGCAGGAGAGGCATCGAGCTTATGGCTGCGGAACCCGGGAAACACAAGCGGAGAGCAGCAAAGGCCCGGAAGGTGGACTCTCTGTGGGCATGGGGACTAAGGGGCAGGGAGAGCACAAATTGCATCCCCCTTTTATGGATCGAGAAAACTGAGGCCCTGTGAGCTTAAGGGACTTGGTTGAGAAGCGGCAGTAGCCCCACAGCAGAGGTGGGATTCTAACTTGGGTCTCCCAGTGACCGGGCTCACACTCAAGAAGGAAGGAAAGAAGGAATCCTACGCCCGAGAAACAAAACAGACCCAAAAAGGTAAAACCAAAAGAAAATGAAGGAAAGAAGAAGGATGGGGTTTGACCAGCGTTATTTCTTGGAGGTCGGGGAAGAGGGATTGTGAATGCTGGCCCAAAAGAAGGGGAGGAGACCTCCAGCAAGGAGTCTCTGTGCCAGCCTTTCAATAATAATAATAATAATTATATTATTCCTTAAGCTCTTACTATGTGCCAAGTACTGTTCTAAGCTCTGGAGTAGACACAAGGTAATCAGGTTGTCCCATGTGGGGCTCACAGTCCTAATCCCCATTTTACAGATGAGGTAACTGAGGCGCAGTGTCACGCAGCTGACAAGTGGCGGAACGAGGATTAGAACCCACGACCTCTGACTCCCAAGCCCGTGCTCTTTCCGCTAAGCCACGCTGCTTCTCAGTGTACCTCCATCTCGTCTATTACCTTTATCTCTTCTATCTCACCACTGGCCCCTCACCTATTTCCTCCCCCTGGCATGGAGCTACCCCCATCACCCCACTCCCCAGCCCCTTCATAAATGCCAGACCACCTCTCGCCCCACCTTCAAAGCTTTATTAAGGTCCCTTCTCCTCCAAGAGGCCTTCCCCAATTGAGCATTTTTTTTCCCTGACTCGCTTTCCCTCCTGCACCACCTATAAGCCTGGATCTGAACCCTTTCAGTACTTAACTAGAAGGTAAACTCATCATCTAGGACTGTAAGTTTGTTGGGAGCCAGGACTCTGTCTACTGACTCTGTTATACTGGACTCTTCCAAGCGCTTAGTATAGTGCTCTGCACACAGTAAGTGCTCAATAAATACGACTGAATGAACAAGGCTTCAATTAATAGATTGATTGATATTCGCCCCATCCTCAGCCACACAGCATTTCTGTCCATAACCGTAATTTATTTATATTAACGTCTCTCATTTGTTCTTTCAATCAGTCTTATTTATTGAGTGCTTACTGTGTGCAGAGCACTTTACTGAGCGCTTGGGAAAGTATAATACAAAAATAAACAATAATTAAATCGTCTCCCCCTCTAGACAATAAGCTTGTCTCTAGACTGTAGGCTAATCAAGTTGTTGCCAACTTGTACTTCCCAAGCACTTATTACAGTGCTCTGCACACAGTAAGCGCTCAATAAATACGACTGAATAAATGAATGAATAATCAAGGGCAGGGAGTGTATCTGCTAATTCTCTTCTATTCTACTCTCCTAGGGTCTTAGCACAGTATTCTGCACACATTAACTGCTCAGTAAATACCATTGATGGATTAATAATCTTCTAGTCACCATCTGAGGTCATTCATGGTGCATTCTGGATCCGGTGGGACTTGGGTGTCCTGGTAGCTATGTACTGCACCTCATGACCTATGCAATAAATCAATCTATCAATCAGTAGTATTTACTGAACTCCCATTGTGTGCAGAGAACTGTACTAAGCTCTTGGGATAGTTCAGTGAAGGAGCGTGACCTGGTGGAAAGCGCATAGGCCTGGGAATCGGGGAACCTGGGCTCTGACCCCAGCCCCGCCACTGGCCTGCTGTGTGACTTTGAGTAAGTCACTTCACTTCTCTGTGCCTGTTGCCTCATCGGTAAAATGCAGATTAAATCCTTCTCCTTCTTAGTTAGAGTGCAATCTCCATTCATTCATTCAATCGTATTTATTGAGCGCTTACTGTGTGCAGGGCACTGTACTAAGCACTTGGAAAGTACAATAAAGCAATACAGACAGTCCCTCCCCACACGGGCTTACAGTCTAGAGGAGCGGGGAGACAAACGTTGAAATAGGCATCAATATAAACAGAATTACAGACATAAACACGATTCGATGAAGGACCATAAACATATATACATAAGTGCCGCGGGGCAGGGAGAAGGGGGAAGAGTAAAGGGAGTGAGTCGAGGTGATGCGGAAGGAAGGGGGAGCCGAGGAAAAGGGCGCTTAGGCTGGGAAGCCCCATGTGGGACGGGGACCGTAACCCATCTATCTTGTATCCACCTCCACGCTTTGCACAGTGCTTGGCACATGGAAATCACTTAATACCATGATTTATGTTAAGCTCTTGGCAGAGCACAGTAGAGTCAAGAGACATGGCACCCCACAAACAGCTTATGATCCCACAAGGAGGAGGCAAATTCAAGCCAAGTCAGCTACTTTTCAGCCACCACCCTGCAGCCTGGGTCCATTTGAGAGTGTCTATGTCCTCACGGCCCCCGCTATCCCTTTTTTCTTATTATTATGGTATTTCTAAGCGCTTACTATGTACCAGGCACTGTACTAAGCACTGGGGTAGATACAAGCTAATCAGGTTTGACACTGTCCGTGTACCGCAAGTCTTAAACCCCACTATATAGATCAGAGAACTGAGATGCAGAAAAGTTACATCAGCCAATCAATTGGGTTTATTGAGCACTGGCTGCATGCAGAGCACTGTAATAAGCATTCGGGAGAGTACACTATAACAAGCAGACACATTCCCTGCCCACAACAAGATTTCAATCTACAGTGGGAGACCAACATTAATATAAATAAATAAGTGCTGTGGGGGTGGGAGGAGGGATGAATAAAAGCAGCAATTCAGGTTGAAGCAGAAGGGAGTGGGAAACCAATAAAGGAGGGCTTAATCAGGGAGGGCGTCTTGGAAGAGGTGTGCCTTTAATAAAGCTTTGAAGGGGCCCAAGGTCACACAGCAGCCAAGTGGCGGAGCCAGGAGTATAGCCCAGGAAATACTCATATATATTTATATAAGAGTATATACTGGGCTATATATGCGATATATATATATATATAAGAGTATATACTGACTCTTTCCATTAGACCACACTGCTTCTCATGTCAGTGGCACCACTGCTGCTCAACCGTTCCCTCCCTGGCTGACAGAAGAGCGTGGAGACCTCCGTCTCTTGTCACTACGTATTTACACACGCTAACGGGTTTGGCCGCAGCACGGAGGCCCCATTTCCGTCACCGCTGCCCGTCACTGGTACAGAGCCACCCATCACGCGTCCAGGAAAACACACAAATAACAATAACATCGCCATCATTATCACCTTCACTAGCAGGCAATTAAGATGAAACACTTATCTCAAGTTAATGGGTTTTTTTTATTTATTTATTCTGGCTAACAATCGAGTCTCTCTCTGTCTGTATTTTATGTCTGGGACTCAGGCATAAATTTTCAATATTATTTCCTGAATCACACGAGGCTGACTCCTTTCAACTGGACTCTTGGCTGTGCATTTGAATTGCTAACTCTCCAAACGGAATAGTCCCTTCGCAGGAAGGCACATCAATATTCTTCGGAGATGTCTGGGAGAGTACAAACTCTCAAGAAACCTCAATGGCGTGATGCGATCAGAGGATGCTTCTTAATTTGGAGTTTGGCTCTGCAATATTGAAATGCGTTGTACTGCATAGATCATAAGTATACTTCCCTTCAGCGCAATTGTAACTTTATCTTAAAAAGAAACTAAACAATGTGTGCCAGAGATGTGAAAAAAAAGAGGAATGCCCTTTCTCAACATTCTGCATTTTTAACGATCGGGTTTGATGAGAGAAGAAAAGCGGCTTTGATTTTTAAATGAAGCGAGCCTGCTCATTATCAAGTCAGACCTATTTTCATACTTTTCTATTCATTTTAATGGACTTTAAGCTGCAGATTTGAAGGCTCATTGAGTATAATAACACAGCTAATGATCAATCCGCAATTTTTTGTTCACGAGTCGTTGGCTATTCGGTGCAGGTGGGTGGGAACAGTCTGGGTTAAAGAAGAAGAGCTCTCCAGCTCGAGTTTCATAAAGTGGGACAATTTATTAAACTTTCCTGAGACATCCGAGCTCCAGATAGATGGTCTTCTCATCCACACCGGTGAGGACCAGTGAATGAATCACAGAAGTGACAGGACTCCTACTTACCCCACGTAAAGTTTTCCCATATTTTCCATGAAATGATTTGGTTGCCTGGACGACATCACAAATTCGCTGTCCTGCTAATTGTAAGATGAAAGGCAGATTACCTTTTAAAAATAAATTGTTACGCACTTACTATGTGCTAGGCACTGTGTTAAACACTAGGGTAGATAAAAGCCAAAGGTTGGACACAGTCCATACCCCACAAGGTTCCGGGTCTTATTCCCCACTTGACAGGTGAGGTAACTGAGGAAGAGAAAGGAAGTGACTTATCCAAGGTCACACAGCAGACAGGTGTCGGCGTCAGGATTAGAACCCCAGTTCTTCTGACGTCCAGGACCATGGCAACGCTACTTCTCATTTACTTGCTGAACAGACTCAACAGTTCACCTCAGTCTCAACGTGTCCAGAACCGAATTCCTCATTTTCCCTTCCAAGTCATCTTGTCCACCTACATTTCCCAGAACCAGTACCCAATCCAACATCTTCTCCATCTCTCAAGTCAAAAAACAAAGCATTGTCCTTAACCCCTTTCTTCTTCTCTTTCTCCTCTCCTCCCTTCTAACCCCCCACTTCTCTCCCACTCTCCCCTTCTTTCAACTTACACATTCAGTCTTTCATCAGATCCTGTCAGTTGAGGCTGAGGACCGTGTCTAATAATAATAATGAGGGCATTTATTAAGCACTTACTATGTGCAAAGCACTGTTCTAAGCGCTGGGGTGGTTACAAGGTGATCAGGTTGTCCCATGGGGGGGGCTCACAGTCTTAATTCCCATTTTACAGATGAGGTAACTGAGGCCCAGAGAAGTGAAGTGACTTGCCCAAAGTCACACAGCTGACAAGTGGTGGAGCTGGGCTTTGAACCCATGACCTCTGACTCCAAAGCCCGGGCTCTTTTCACTGAGCCACGCTGCTTCTCCTAACAGTGAGGGACGCACTTGTCATAATCCATCATGACTACTGGCATCAGCCTCTTCGCAACCCTCCCAGCCTCCAGCCTCTCTCCTCTTCCGTCCATACTTCACTCTGCCGCTTGCATCGTTTGTCTAAAGCATCATTTTTGTGTACATCTCTCTACCTCCCAGAAACTTTAAATGAATTTGCCGTAACTCTTAGCCTTATGTAAAAACTCCTTATTATTAGCCCTAAGGAAGTCAACAGCAACCTCCCACTTATTTATCCTCACTCCTGTCCCACAGATCACACTCTTCACTCCTTGATCACCAACCTACTCAGTGTGCCATGTTCTCATCTGCCTCATAGTTAATTTTGGGCTTGTGCCCTCCATTCTGCTTGGACCGCTCTATGACATTACTGGGGGTTCTCAACCCTAAAAAAATCCCTGCCCCCAGAGTCACCTTAGAGACACTTTGTTGGCAGGCTGAGTAAGGAGATTGAGAATCACTTGGGAGACAGCAGCATGATGTAATGGGAAGAACATGAGCTTGGGAGTCAGGAAACATGGGTTCTAATCCTGGCTTCACCATAAATATCTGTTGTGTGACCTTGGACAAGTCACTTCACTTCTCTGTGCCTCAGTTTCATCATCTGCAAAAATGGGGATTAAGATTGTGAGTCTCATGTGGGACAGGGACCGTGTCCAACCTGGTTATCTTGTAACTACGCCAGTGCTTAGAACAGTGTTTGACATATAGTAATAATAATTATCGTATTTGTTAAGCACTTACAATGTGCCAGGCACTTTTCTAAGACCCGGGGTACGTGCGAGATAGTTGGTTTGGACACAGTTCCCTCCCCACAGAAGGCTCACAATCTTCATCCCCATTTGACAGATGAGGGAACTGAGGCACAGAGAAGGGAAGTGACTTGTCCAAGGTCACCCAGCAGACAAGTAGCAGAGCTGGGATTAGAACCCATGACTTTGTGACTCCCGTGCCCGTGCTCTATCCGCTAGTCCACACTGCTTCTCAATACGCATAGTAAGGACTTTAGGAATACCACAATTATTTTTATTATTTAGGAGAGTCCCAACCCAGATCAGCCTCGGCTGTATCCTACAGCTCTTCCGATCTCCCATTCTTCTAATGCCAGCTTGAGGGCATCCTACTGATTATTCCACAAGTCCCCACACCCCTCTCACTTCCAACTCTCTTCACCTGAATCCCTACTGTTTATAGGGCTCCCGGGGCTGGCTGTGGGCAAAGCATTCCCTCCTGTGCATGCCACTCCCCGGGTCACATGTCATCTGGGCAGACGGACCTTTTCCAGCCCCTACCATAAATGATCGATTCCTTGGAGGAGGAGGCAGAGGAGGAGGAGGAAGAGGAAAGTTAACTATGGTCAGGTTTCTTGAGGTGTCGTGAACAGGTCAGTCCCAACCTTCCTGGAGCTGAGGGGGGGAGAGGCATAGCTATACCCACTCCCAAAGATCATATTTGTTGAGCGTTTACTGTGTGCAGAGCACTGTACTAAGCTCCTGGGAGAATACAACCTAACAGAGTCAGTAGACACGTTCCCTGCCCACTACGAGTTTATGATCTAGACACCAAGATCTCAGTAATGTTTAGTAGTTTAATCAGGTAAAAATGAAATACTTGTGGTTAAAACCCACCCTGCCCTTGGTCTCTTATGTTTTCCCCGTAAGCCTCTCTGCACTTCCCGGTAAACCTCCCAGGACTTCCGCGGGCTCCCATTCTATTTGTCTTCCTCCCTGCTCTTGGGGACGGGATCGGAGGTGTTCTTGGAGAGACTGAGTTCTCATTTATAGTTTATTTTCTTTTCATTAAGACTTGCCCTTTCTCTCTTTGAGAAGCAGCTGTTCCGCGGAGGCAGAGGAGGAGAAAGAGAAGACGGAGGAGGAAGAGCAAGAGGAGGGATGTTAACTATGACCAGGTTTCTCGAGGTGTCACGAAGAGCTCAATCCCAACCTTCAAGGAGCCTGGGAGAGGCCAGCAGAGCCCTGATGGGAGCCGGGGGAGGCGTAACTGTGCCCACTCCCAAAGAAACCCTGCTGAATGGCATAGAACTTTTTGCGTCTCCCCACTGCAGTCCATACTTCGCTCTGCTGCCCCGATGATCTTTCTACAGAAATGTTCAGGGCAGTCACCCCCCCTCCTCAAAAATCTCCGGTGGTTGCCTGTCTACCTCCATATCCAAACTCCTCACCATTGGCTTTAAAGCCCACCATCAACTTGTCCACTACTACCTCATTTCTCTCCTTCTACAACCCAGCCTCAGTCTCACCATTGACCCCTGGGCCACATCCTACTCCTGACCTGGAATGCCCTCCCTCCTGAAATCCACCAGACAGTTACTCTCCCCCATTTCAAAGCCTTACTGAAGACGTGTCCTCTCCAAGAGGTCTTCCCAGACTAAGCCCCACTTTTCCTCATCTCCCACTCCTTTGTGCGTCACCCTGACTTGCTCCCTCTGTTCTTCCCCCAACTCCCCGCCCATAGCTCTTATGTACAGATTTGTAATGTTTTTTTATTTTGATGTCTCTTTACTTGTATTGATGTTTGCCCCCCCCCCCCCCATTCTAGCCTGTGAGCTTACTGTGGGCAAGGATTGCCTCCTTTATTGCTGTATTGTACTTTCCCAAGCACTTAGTATACAGTAAGCACTCAATAAAGACTGTTGAATGAATGAATAAAAGGCCATCTCTGACTCGAGGGCTGGTTTCTTGTGAACATGTTGCATTTTGTCATTGTTGCATTTTAATGATATCTCTTACAAGTTTACTAGGTGCCAGGCACTGTATTATACACTGGGGTAGATAATAATCATGGTATTTGTTATGTTCCAGGCGCTGGGGTGAACAAAAGCAAATCTGGTTGGACACTGTCCCTGTCCCACATGGGGCTCACAGTCTCAATCCCCATTATACAGATGAGGTAACTGAGGCACTTAAAAAACACCACAGTTGTTTTTATTATTCTTATGATAGATTCTCTAACTTCCAGGTCTGTGCTCTTTCCACTAGGCAAGACTGTTTCCCTTGTTGTTTGTCTTAGCCCAAGCCTTTTTTTTCACATGTGAAACTTTTTGTAAATCACAATAATAGATACAACTGGTCTTATAGTTTTCTGACCACTTCAGCTGTTTCAGTTCAGGGAAGCGGCGTGGCTCAGTAGAAAGAGCCGGAGCTTTGGAGTCAGAGGTTGTGGGTTCAAATCCCCGCTCCGCCACTTGTCAGCTGTGTGACCTTGGGCAAGTCACTTAACTTCTCTGGGCCTCAGTTCCCTCATCTGTAAAATGAGGATGAAGACTGTAACCCCCACGTGGGACAACCTGATTACCTTATATCTACCCCAGCGCTTAGAACAGTGTTTGGCACATAGTAAGTACCTAACAAATGCCAACATCATTATTATTATTATTCATCTCAGAGACTGTCCAGGATAGCCAGAGAATGACAGTGGCTTTGTGGTTGAATACCAACTTAGAGAAGCAGTGTGGCTTTGTGGAAAAATCTTGGGCTTGGGAGTGAGAGGATGTGGGTTCTACTCCCACTCCGTCACTTGTCTGCTCTGTGACCTTGGGCAAACCACTTCACTTCTCCGTCCTTAAGTTGCCTCATCTGTAAAATGAGTCTCACATGTGATAACCTGATTACCTTGTATCTATCCCAGCACTTAGAAGTGCTTGGTTGACAAATAACACAATTATCACTCCAAATCTTTGGTAGTGTCATCCCATGCCCACCTCTAAAGTCAATTTTGGACACTTCCTGGGCATTTTGTTACAGCATTTGTTAAGCACTTACTATGTGTCAAGAAATGTTTTAAGTACTGGGGTGGGTGCAAGTTTATATGGTTGGACACAGCCCCTTAGCCACATGAGGCTCATAGTCCCCATTTTACAGATGAGGTAACTGGCACAGAGAAGTTAAGCAACTTTCCCAAGGTCACACAGCAGGCAAATGGCCATTCTGGGATTAGAAAACCAGGTCACTGGACTCTCAGGCCTAGGCTCTCCCCACTAGGCCATGCTGCTTCTCAGCAGATCACACCACTTCTCCTCCATTCCACCATCTCTGTTTCCGAATGTAATCTCGGCCCTGATGCAGTTGCTCCTCCGAAAAACATTTCTGAATCTGTGGCGGAAAACAAATAAACACAAAATCTGCAGAAATTATAGGGTGGTGGAACAATACTTTCGAAGCTCGCCATTGATCATATTTCGGTCGTACACGTCTCTCTAGGAACTACAGGGAGCTGCCTTGTTACGTTCTCCTTTCTGGAGCTGGAACAAGGGATTTTTTTTTACATCTGATAAAGAAGATTTTCCATCCTCAGGCTACCTTTTCTCATTTTAAGACAATATGAATCAGGGATTGTTACCAGGTGCCCTGAGCCCTGGGGTTGACAGAGCCAAGGTGGCCACCTGCCCAGGACACAGAGGGCTGCAGGGGTCTTGGGGGGGCAGGCCCAGGAGTCCGAAGAAAGCCCCCCCAGCCCCGCTTCCAAGGAATCAGGGGCCATCTGGTTGACTGCAAAGGCCAGTCCGTGTGGCTGGCAGGTTCGATCCCCTCGTGGCCTTTATCAAACCTCTGTTCCAGTGGGTTTCTGGGATTCTTCACTCTCCTTAGTCCCAGTGGCTTCACTGCAAGCTTGTCTAGATTTGTATCCCAACTATAGTAACAATAATGTTGGTATTTGTGAAGCGCTTACTATGTGCCAAGCACTGTTCTAAGCACTGGAGTAGACATAAGGTAATCAGGTTATCCCACGTGGGGCTCAGTCTTCATCCCTATTTTTCATCTAAGGGAACTAAGGACCAGAGAAGTGAAGTGACTTGCCTAAAGTCACACAACTGATAAGTAGCGGAGCGGGGATTTGAACCCACGACTTCTGACTCCAAAACCCTGGCTCTTTCCACTGAGCCACGAACTATGTTATATTGTATCCTCCAAATGCTGAGCTCAGGGCTCTGCACACAGTAAGAACTCAATAAATAAACTTGTTTGACTGATTACCATCAGGACCTTGTATGCTTATATTGTATGCTCCAAATGCTGAGCTCAGGGCTCTGCACACAGTAAGAACTCAATAAATAAACTTGTTTGACTGATTACCATCAGGACCTTGAGGAATCTCCCTAGACCCTGACTCACTCCCTCTAACTCTATTGTACTGTACTAAGCACTGGGATAGATAAAAGATAATCAGGTGGGACACAGTCCATGTCCCACATGGGGCTTACAGTCTAAATTCCCATTTTCCCTCGTTCTCCCTCATATGTAGATTATGAACCGCATGAAAGATAGGCACTGTGTCTGACCTAATGAATTTGTAGCTACCACAGTGCTTACAGCAGTGCATAGTAGATGTTACCACTCGCAGGGAGATGTAGCATAGAGAACACAAGATCCCAGCTTGCTCCAAGTCACGCACCTTTAATCTCCCCCCCAGCCCCCGTCCTTCCCAGGAGGTCTCAGCACATGCCTGCCAGTGCAGAAACAGAGCATGGGCCGCTTACACGGGCGGGATTTGAACACATCCTCACATTTACATCAGCGCCGAGCCCCGGAAGTGGCGGGGGGCTGGGAGATGTGTCATGACACTTAGGTGTTGTGGGAGGTGTGTGTAAAAAGGGGGGTCGTGATCTTGGGTCACTGGAGCCAGTGCCACAATGGAGCCGGACCCGAGAGCTGTGGTGGGAGATGCCACTTGTGGGCCCAGAGCCATTTGCTCACCATACCTCGTCCCGCCGTCGACCCCCGGCCCACATCATCCCCCAGGCCTGGAATGCCCTCCCTCTGCCCATCCGCCAAGCTAGCTCTCTTCCTCCCTTCAAGGCCCTACTGAGAGCTCACCTCCTCCAGGAGGCCTTCCCAGACTGAGCCCTTTCCTTCCTCTCCCCCCTCCATCCCCCATCTTACCTCCTTCCCTTCCCCACAGCACCTGTATATATGTATATATGTTTGTACATACTTATTACTCCATTTATTTATTTTACTTGTACATATCTATTCTATTTATCTTATTTTGTTAGTATGTTTGGTTTTGTTCTCTGTCTCCCCCTTTTAGACCATGAGCCCACTGCTGGGTAGGGACTGTCTCTATATGTTGCCAACTTGTACATCCCAAGCGCTTAGTACAGTGCTCTGCACATAGTAAGCGCTCAATAAATATGATTGATGATGATGATGATGATGATGATGATCTGCTGCACACCATGGAGACGCTCTGAGGAGGCAGTGACACAGGAAATGGCTCCACAGCAGTGATAACTCCGAGCCCCCTATCCAGACGTGGGGCCCCCCAATTCCCTGCGTGCCTTACCCCCGATACTATATAACCTGCAATGCCTTACCCACTTCTCCACAGTATTATTATGAATAAACGTGGTTTTTGTTACACGCATACTTTGTGCCAAGTATCCCACTAAGCACCGGGGCACATATAAATTCATCAGATTGGACACAGTCCTTGTCTCACATGGGGCTCACACTCCTACCCCCATTCGGAAGATAAGGTAACTAAGTCCTGGAGAAGTTAAGGGACTTGTCCCAGGTCACACAGCAGACATTGTACTTCCCAAGCGCTTAGTACAGTGCTCTGCACACAGTAAGCGCTCAATAAATACGATTGATGAGGATGATATGGCAGAGTTGGGGCTAGAACCCAGGTCCCCTGGCTCCCAGGCGGGTGATCTTTCTACCAGGGCACGGACGCTTGTCAAGCTCTTACTTTTTGTTCAGCACTGTTCTAAATACTGGGGTAGATGCAAATTAATCACACGAATCACAGTCCCTGTCCTACATGAGGCTCTCCATCTCAGTAGTGGGCCCCTCTCACCTTTCCCCGACTAAGCCCTCCTTTCCTCTTCTCCCACTCCCTTCTGCATAGCTCCCTTTATTCATCGCCCCTCCAGCCCCACAGCACTTATTAATATCAATAAATCAATTACAGATAAGTACATGTTTGTTTCTCCTCCGGGCTGTAAGCTAATTGTGGGCAGGAAATTTGTCTGTTTATTGTTATATTGTACTCTCCTAAGTGCTTAGTACAGGGCTCCACACACAGTTACTGCTCAATAAGTAGGACCAACTGACCGACTGGCTAACTGACACTGCCTTCCCAAAGGCATGCCATGCCTATGGAACACCTTACCCTCTCTGCCCCAATAACTGCGGCCTCCCGGTCCTTGGTCCCGGGAGGCCTCAACATGGAATATCATGGTATTTGTTAAGTGCTTACTATGTGCCAGGCACCTTTCTAAGTCTTGGCGATGCTATTCTAAGCGCTGGGAGGGGACAGACAAAGTCTGGTTTTAGATGAACAGCAGCCAAGTAGTTAGACTACGGTGTCGGGCCAAAGATCCGGGCCTTGGGGGCTGCAGGGGTGGGAGACTGATAGAAGGGGTCGGGGACTTGTTGGGGTCTCCGCACACACCTGGGGTCCAGGTGTGTGTGTGTGTGTGTGTGTGTGTTTGTATATGTGTGTGTGTGAGACAACATGGGAAGAGGCCTTTAACAGGGTTGTGTGGAGGGAACGGAAGAGAGAGGAAACATGGCCAGAGACGGGGGTGAGAGTGACAGGGGAACCCTCAAGCCCTTTCATCTTCTTCCTCAACACCATCAGTATTATCATCCTAATTCATTCATTCATTCATTGAATTGTATTTATTGAGCACTTAGTGTGTGTAGAGCACTGTACTAAGCGCCTAAACCAGCCAGTGTTATTTATTTGAGCCTTTAGGGTGTGCAGAGCACTGCACTAAGCGCCTAAATCAGCCAGTGCTATGTATCTGAGCCTTTAGGGTGTGCAGAGCACTGTATTCTGCTCTTGGGAGCATGCAAGAGTTTATAGGCACGTTTTCCGCCCTCGAGGAGTTTAAAAATCCGGTTTTCCTCCTCCGTATCAGCATCCCAGGCCCCATGATTGGCTTGAACACCCACAGCTGTGAGGAATTTGGGATTGGGATTGGTGGCAGGTGGGAAGGCCGGGCAGCGTCCCTGCCCTCAGGTGTTTCCAATCATTAATGAAGCCCCACCTGACTGAGCCATCGTGCCCCTAGCTCTGTCTCCATGGAAACGGGAGTCGCCCCTCCCTCTGTCCCACGCCCCCCCTTGAAAGCCCAGAGGATTATGGGCCTTCTTTGCCCCAAGCACCATTTTGTATTGGGGATTGGGCCAGGCGACAGCTGTCCATTCCTGGTGAGTTGCCCCTGTTTTTGTTATATTGTTTGCTTTTCCTTCAGCTGGGTGAGTGACAGTTGTGCTAATTATGATGGAGTTTATCAAATTAATGTTCTATATTGCGTTAATCTTGGTAGTTATCTTGATATGTAGGAGATAAGGTGTGGCAGGGGATTGATTCCATCTAGATTCTGAGATTGTGGTGGACAGCGGTTGTCTCTTTTTATTGCTGTTTTGTACTTTCCCAAGCACTGAGTAGAGTGTTCTGTATATAGTAAGTGTTCAGTAATGGTATTGAATGAATTGTGGTGCTTCAGCAAACATTTTTCTTGTTGGTGGGGCTGAATTATGATGGTTTCAGTACCATTGTTTAGTCCCAGTGCTGAATTTGGCTCAAATGGGGAAAGGAGGTCCAGGGAGTGTGGGACTTGTTAAATATAGCTGAGGCTCTGCTGATATTGTGGTTATTTTGGAGGGGCATCACCCTGGGATTCGGGTTGGGGTGAGGGGTAAACAGGGTGGGTAACTTCAGAGACTGCTGATGTTTATTTCTGATGACTTTTGGTGCATAAATGAACGTGATGGCTCATCTGTTTTAAGTGTCTTGTTGAGAAGGGTAGGGACCGTCTCTAAATGCTGTCAACTTGTACTTCCCAAGCGCTTAGTACAATGCTTTGCACACAGTAAGTGCTTAATAAATACAATTGATTGACTGAATTGGGGAAGGCATTGAGATTAGGTGGTTTGGGGTAAATTTGGTGAGAGGATCAGACTTGGTTTGGCAAATGACTGTTGCGTGGTTGTTACTGGCCGGATCTGACTTCATTTCTGTTTCATTTTATTTATCTAAAAACGGGTGATAAGTTGTTTTTTTCTCTCTCCCTAGAAGCCTTGGGTGGGAGAGGAACTTTCTGATACGATTGTCATGCATTCACTGGAGTGTTTGGAGCACAGAAAGCCTCTAACAATGACCGCAGATAGGAATCTGATTCTCAATAGCGTCACTTGATTACTTGTTTTGTTGTCTTGTTTCCCCCTTTCTAGACGCTGAGCTGGTTGTGGGAGGGGATTGTCTCTGTTGCTGAATTATTGTTCCCAAGTGCTTAGTAAAGTGCTCTGCACATAGTAAGCTCTCAAAAAGTATGATTAAAGGAATAAAATGCGGATTTTGTGGGGTTGGGACAGACACATAGTCCATATGCCATATAAGAGTTTCCAAGGCAGTTGTGCCTATGCTCATTGGGGTGTCTATTTTTGTTAGTTTCTTTCTATAGTGTTTTTTTTGTTTTGTTGGTTCTATAGACTGCAAATGCTTTGCGCACAGGGATGAAGTGTAAGAACTCATTTTTCTGTTTTACTTAGTCCGAAGTTCTGCAGCTAGTAAGTGTTCAGTAAATATCATTGATTGCTGCCATTAGACTGCTGTATTTCAGTCAGAGATTTCAGTCTTTGATTTACCGAATCAAACTTTTGGTGGTGGTGAGTGCCTTAACGTTTAAAAAGCAGTGTGGTCCCGAAGTAAGAACAGGGGCTGGGGAATCTTGGGGCCTGGGTTCTAATTCCTGTCCCCCGACTTAGCTGCTCTGTAACCTTGAAGTCACTTTTCGATATCACCGAATTTATAAAACTAGACCAAGATTTTGAGCCGTAGGGACAGTGTTAAACTTGCTATCTTATGTCTGCCCAGTTCCGGAAACATCGTAAATACTTAACAATTAGAAAAGTTAAGTAGATTTTAAGATCCCTGTGGAAAGAGAGCGTGTATCTGAACTCTGTTGTACTTTCCCCAGTGTTTATTATAGAAGTAATAATAATTGTGTGGGGGGATGTTTATGCGCCTACTATGAGCCAAGTACTGTTCTAAGCCCTGGGGTAATAAATAATAATAATAATGATGGCATTTGTGAAGCGCTTACTATGTGCAAAGCACTGTTGTAAGCGTTGGGGGGTGGATACAAGATAATCAGGTTGTCCCACGTGGGGCTCAGTCTTAATCCCCATTTTCCAGCTGAGGTAACTGAGGCTCAGAGAAGTTAAGTGGCTTGCCCAGGGTCACACAGTAGACATGTGGCAGAGGCAGGATTCAAACCCATGACCTCTGACTCCAGAGCCCGTGCTCTTTCCACTGAACCACACTGCTTCTCCCTAAGATAGAAGGTAATCAGCTCAGACACAATGTCCTGCACACAGAAAGTACTGAAGTACCATTGATACAGAGCCTTATTGTCTGCATCTGTTGAGAAGCAGTGTGGCTCAGTGGAAAGAGCCCGGGCTTTGGAGACAGAAGTCATGGGTTCAAATCCCGGCTCTGCCAATTGTCAGCTGTGTGACTTTGGGCAAGTCACTTCTTCTCTATGCCTGTTACCTCATCTGTAAAATGAGGATTAAGACTGTGAGCCCCATGTGGGACAACCTGATCACCCTGTAACCTCGCCAGCGCTTAGAACAGTGCTTTGCACGTAGTAAGCGCTTGATAAATGCCATCATTATTATTCTCTGTGCCTCGGATACCTCATCTGTAAAATGGGGATTAAGACTGTGGGCCCCCCCGTGGGACAACGTGATCACCTTGTAACCTCCCCCAGCACTTAGAACAGTGTTTTGCACATAGTAAGTGCTTAATAAATGCCATTATTATTATTAACTACCCACCCCACATTATTTATGTCATTATGCAGAATTTACATTAATGTTTTTTCTCCTCCTTTAGACTGTAGGCACCTTATTGTCATCAACTCGTGTATTGTGCCCAGGTGCTTTGCTGGCAATCAGTGCTAAAATACCATTTGTTGTAGCTTGCTCCACTTGCTGCTGAACGTCTGGCTCCTCCACTAGTTTGCAAATTACTAAAGTTTAGGGATTATATCAGTCCACTCTGTTGTGTGTTCTCAGGCACTCAGTACAGTGTTCTGTATACAATAAGACAGTGACTCATGACTACTGGTGGACTGTCTTTCACAGTGTTTAAAACTGCAGGGCTTGGCCTGGTGCTGGGGGTGAGGTGCTTTGTAATCACGGAATGGACGGGGAATCAATCAATCATTTATTGAGGGATCAATCAATCAATCATATTTATTGAGCGCTTATTGTGTGCAGAGCACTGTACTAAGCGCTTGGGAAGTACAAGTTGGCAACATATGTGTCTGCTAGTTTCGTGGTACTCTCTCAAGTGCTTAATCATCAATCGTATTTATTGAGCGCTTACTATGTGCAGAGCACTGTACTAAGCGCTTAATATGATACTCTGCATAAAGGAAGGGCTCAGTAAATACCAGCGAATGATTTATTTTGTTAATATGTTCTGTCTTGTTGCCCGTCTCCCCCTTCTAGACGGTGAGCCTGCTGTTGGGTAGGGACCGTCTCTCTATGTTGCCAACTTGTCCTTCCCAAGCGCTTAGTACAGTGCTCTGCACCCAGTAAACGCTCAATAAATACGATTGACTGAATGAATGTTTATTTTACTTGTACCTATTTATTCTATTTATTTTATTTTGTTAATATGTTCTCTCATTGCCCGTCTCCCCCTTCTAGGCGGTGAGCCCGCTGTTGGGTAGGGACCGTCTCTCTGTGTTGCCAACTTGGGCTTCCCAAGCGCTTAGTACAGTGCTCTGCACACAGGAAGCGCTCAATAAATACGATTGACTGAATGAATGTTTATTTTACTTGTACCTATTTATTCTGTTTATTTTATTTTGTTAATATGTTCTGTCTTGTTGCCCGTCTCCCCCTTCTAGGCCGTGAGCCCGCTGTTGGGTAGGGACCGTCTCTCTGTGTTGCCAACTTGTCCTTCCCAAGCGCTTAGTACAGTGCTCTGCACACAGGAAGCGCTCAATAAATACGATAGAATGAATGAATGTTTATTTTACTTGTACCTATTTATTCTGTTTATTTTATTTTGTTAATATGTTCTGTCTTGTTGCCCGTCTCCCCCTTCTAGGCCGTGAGCCCGCTGTTGGGTAGGGACCGTCTCTCTGTGTTGCCTACTTGTCCTTCCCAAGCGCTTAGTACAGTGCTCTGCACACAGGAAGTGCTCAATAAATATGATTGACTGAATGTTTATTTTACTTGTACCTATTTATTCTGTTTATTTTATTTTGTTAATATG
This sequence comes from Tachyglossus aculeatus, assembly GCF_015852505.1. Classification (NCBI taxonomy): domain Eukaryota; kingdom Metazoa; phylum Chordata; class Mammalia; order Monotremata; family Tachyglossidae; genus Tachyglossus; species Tachyglossus aculeatus. The sequence continues at coordinate 9,217,012 of NC_052071.1, forward strand.
TTCTGTCTTGTTGCCCGTCTCCCCCTTCTAGGCCATGAGCCCGTTGTTGGGTAGGGACCGGCTCTCTATGTTGCCAACTTGTCCTTCCCAAGCGCTTAGTACAGTGCTCTGCACACAGGAAGCGCTCAATAAATACAATTGAATGAATGATGGGGCTCAGGGCCCACTTCCAGTGGCCATCCATGTGTGTGTGTTCGCTGTAAATTCCTGCAGAATGGGTCCTTAGCCTTTATTGAGTGCTCCCTAGGACCCCATGCAGTGCTCCATGCAGAGGGCTTTCCTTGGGCGGAGATTGGTGATGCTGCTATAGAAGTGTTCAGTTTGCCCTGATAATAATAATAATGATGGTATTTGTTAAGCGCTTACTACATGCAAAGCACTGTTCTAAGCACTGGGGAGGTTGCAAGGTGATCAGGTTGTCCCACGGGGGGCTCACAGTTCTAATCCCCATTTTACAGATGAGGTAACTGAGGCACGGAGGGCTCACGGTTTTAATCCCCATTTTACAGATGAGGTAACTGAGGCACGGAGGGCTCACAGGTTTAAACCCCATGTTGCAGATGAGGTAACTGAGGCACGGAGGGCTCACAGGTTTAATCCCCATTTTGCAGATGAGGTAACTGAGGCACGGAGGGCTCACAGGTTTAATCCCCATTTTGCAGATGAGGTAACTGAGGCACAGAGGGCTCACAGGTTTAAACCCCATTTTGCAGATGAGGTAACTGAGGCACAGAGGGATCACGGTTTAAATCTCCATTTTTCAGATGAGGTAACTGAGGAACGGAGGGATCACAGTTTAAATCCCCATTTTGCAGATGAGGTAACTGAGGCACGGAGGGCTCACGGTTTTAATCCCCATTTTGCAGATGAGGTAACTGAGGCACGGAGGGCTCACGGTTTTAATCCCCATTTTGCAGATGAGGTAACTGAGGCACGGAGGGATCACGGTTTTAATCCTCATTTTGCAGATGAGGTAACAGGCACGGAGGGCTCACGGTTTAAATCCCCATTTTGCAGATGAGGTAACTGAGGCACGGAGGGATCACGGTTTTAATCCTCATTTTGCAGATGAGGTAACTGAGGCACGGAGGGCTCACGGTTTTAATCCCCATTTTGCAGATTAGGTAACTGAGGCACAGAGGGATCACGGTTTTAATCCCCATTTTGCAGTGAGGTAACTGAGGCACGGAGGGCTCATAGTTTTAATCCCCATTTTACAGATGAGGTAACTGAGGCACAGAGGGCTCACAGTTTTAATCCCCATTTTGCAGAAGAGGTAACTGAGGCATGGAGGGCTCACGGTTTTAATCCCCATTTTGCAGTGAGGTAACTGAGGCACGGAGGGCTCATAGTTTTAATCCCCATTTTACAGATGAGGTAACTGAGGCACGGAGGGCTCACAGTTTTAATCCCCATTTTACAGATGAGGTAACTGAGGCACGGAGGGCTCACGGTTTTAATCCCCATTTTGCAGATGAGGTAACTGAGGCACGGAGGGCTCACGGTTTTAATCCCCATTTTGCAGATGAGGTAACTGAGGCACGGAGGGATCACGGTTTTAATCCTCATTTTGCAGATGAGGTAACTGAGGCACGGAGGGCTCACGGTTTAAATCCCCATTTTGCAGATGAGGTAACTGAGGCACGGAGGGATCACGGTTTTAATCCTCATTTTGCAGATGAGGTAACTGAGGCACGGAGGGCTCACGGTTTTAATCCCCATTTTGCAGATTAGGTAACTGAGGCACAGAGGGATCACGGTTTTAATCCCCATTTTGCAGTGAGGTAACTGAGGCACGGAGGGCTCATAGTTCTAATCCCCATTTTACAGATGAGGTAACTGAGGCACGGAGGGCTCACAGGTTTAATCCCCATTTTACAGATGAGGTAACTGAGGCACGGAGGGCTCACGGTTTTAATCCCCATTTTGCAGTGAGGTAACTGAGGCACGGAGGGCTCATAGTTTTAATCCCCATTTTACAGATGAGGTAACTGAGGCACAGAGGGCTCACAGTTTTAATCCCCATTTTACAGATGAGGTAACTGAGGCACGGAGGGCTCACGGTTTTAATCCCCATTTTGCAGATGACGTAACTGAGGCCTCAAAGTTTTAATCCCCATTTTGCAGATGAGGTAACTGAGTCCCGGAGGGCTCACAGTTTTAATCCTCATTTTGCAGATGAGGTAATTGAGGCACAGAGGGCTCACAGTTTTAATCCCCATTTTGCAGATGAGGTACCTGAGGCCCGGAGGGCTCACAGTTTTAATCCCCATTTTGCAGATGAGGTAACTGAGTCAAAGAGAAGTGAAGTGACTTGCCCAAAGTCACACAGCTGACAGTTGGAGGAGCTGGGATTTGAACCCATGACCTCTGTCTCCAAATCCCGGGCTCTTTCCACGGAGCCACGCTGCTTCTCATCTCCGCATTCATTCATTCATTCATTCATTCATTCATTCATTCAATTGTATTGAGTGCTTACTGTGTGCAGAGCACTGTAATAATAATAATAATGACATTTACTAAGGGCTTACTATGTGCAAAGCACTGTACTAAGCGCTTGGGAAGTACAAGTAGAGAAGCAGCATGGCTCAGTGGAAAGAGCCCGGGCTTTGGAGTCAGAGGTCCTGGGTTCAAATCCCCCTCTGCCAGTTGTCAGCTGTGTGACTTTGGGCAAGTCCCTTAACTTCTCTGTGCCTCATTTACCTCATCTGTAAAATGGGGATTAAGATGGTGAGGCCCCTGTGGGACAACCTGATCACCTTGTAACCTCCCTGGTGCTTAGAACAGTGCTTTGCACATAGTAAGCGCTTAATAAGTGCCATCAAAATAATAATAATAATGGCATTTATTAAGCACTTACTATGTGCAAAGCACTGTACTAAGCGCTTGGGAAGTACAAGTAGAGTAGCAGCATGGCTCAGGGGAAAGAGCCCGGGCTTTGGAGTCAGAGGTCCTGGGTTCAAATCCCAGCTCCGCCAGTTGTCAGCTGTGTGACTTTGGGCAAGTCACTTCACTTCTCTGGGCCTCAGTTACCTCATCTGTACCTCCTCCAGGAAGTCTTCCGAGACTGAGCCCCCTCCTTCCTTTCCCCCTCGTCCCCTTCTCCATCCCCCGTCTTACCTCCTTCCCTTCCCCACAACACCTGTATATATGTATATATGTTTGTACATATTTATTACTCTATTTTACTTGTACATATCTATTCTATTTATTTTATTTTGTTAATATGTTTGGTTTTGTTCTCTGTCTCCCCCTTCTAGACTGTGAGACCACTGTTGGGTAAGGACTGTCTCTATATGTTGCCAACTTGTACTTCCCAAGTGCTTAGTACAGTGCTCTGCACACAGTAAGCACTCAATAAATATGATTGATTAAAATGGGGATTAAGACTGTGAGCCCCCTGTGGGACAACCTGATCACCTTGTAACCTCCCTGGTGCTTAGAACAGTGCTTTGCACATAGTAAGCGCTTAATAAATGCCATCAAAATAATAATAATAATGGCATTTATTAAGCGCTTACTATGTGCAAGGCACTGTACTACGCGCTTGGGAAGTACAAGTAGAGTAGCAGCATGGCTCAGTGGAAAGAGCCCGGGCTTTGGAGTCAGAGGTCATGGGTTCAAATCCCGGCGCCTCCAATTGTCAGATGTGTGACTTTGGGCAAGTCACTTCTCTGGGCCTCAGTTCCCTCATCTGTAAAATGGGGATGAAGACTGTGAGCCCCCCCGCCGTGGGATAACCTGATCACCTTGTAACCTCCCCAGCGCTTAGAACAGTGCTTTGCATGAAGTAAGTACTTATAATAATAATAATAATAATGATGGCATTTATTAAGGTGGCAACATATAGAGACGGTCCCTGCCCAACCACGGGCTCACAGTCTAGAAGGGGGAGACAGACAACAAAACAAAACTTGTAGACAGGAGTCAAAGTCTTCAGAACAAATAGAATTAAAGCTAGATGCACATTATTAACAAAATAAATAGAATAGTAAATATGTACAAGTAAAATAGAGTAATAGATGTGTACAATTATATATACAGGCGCTGTGAGGAGGGGAAGGAGGTAGGATGGGGAGGAGGAGGAGAGGAAAAAGGGGGCTCCACGTGGCTCCAAAATCCACATGGAAGTCCAGTGGTCACCGAGCTCCCTGACGGTCCAATCCACAGCTGGTCGGTGGCCACCAGAGGCCAGACACTAAGCAGGGCTCGGGGCCGGACAGGAGTCGGAGTCATTCATTCATTTATTTATTGAGCATTTACTATGTGCAGAGCACTGTACTACGCGCTTGGGAAGTACAAGTCGGCAACAGGTTGACAAGTCGGGAGTAGAGGCCAGGGCTGGGGTGAAGGGGCAGCCGGATCAGTCCTGCACCCCCAGAGAGAGCCGCCCGGAGACGTACCACCACACACCTCATCCCTCTCGGAGGTGACACGTGCCGGAGTCGTGACACTGGGGGTTGGGTAGGGGACCAACTCGGACCTGCCTTGGTTTCCCCTGGGGCTCCCCACACCATTACTGAGTTAACTCCGAGCAGGGGGGGTGATTGCCGGCAACCCAGTTCTCCGTCCATCCATCTGTCTCTCTGGTCTCTGGCCCTTGACTCTCCCCTTCCATTCATTCAGTCGCATTTATCGAGCGCTTACTGTGTGCAGAGCACTGTACTAAGCGCTTGGGAAGTACAAGTTGGTTTTGTTCTCTGTCTCCCCCTTTTAGACTGTGAGCCCGCTGTTGGGTAGGGACCGTCTCTCTATGTTGCCAACTTGGACTTCCCAAGCACTTAGTACAGTGCTCTGCACACAGTAAGCGCTCAAGAGATACGATTGATGATGATGATGATGATGATGAAGTTGGCAACATAGAGACGGTCCCTACTCAACAACGGGCTCACAGGCTAGAAGGGGGAGACAGACAACAAAACAAAACATGTGGACAGGAGTCAAGTCGTCAGAACAAATAGAATTAAAGCTAGATGCACATCATTAACAATTAAATAGAATAATACTAATGATAATGGCATTTATTAAGCGCTTACTATGTGCAAAGCACATAGTATAAGCACTGGGGAGAATAGTAAATATGTACAAGTAAAATAGAGTAATCAATCTGTAATAATAATAATGATGGTAGCATTTATTAAGCGCTTACTGTGTGCAAAGCACTGTTCTAAGCGCTGGAGAGGCTACAAGGTGATCAGGTTGTCCCATGGGGGGCTCACAGCCTTCATCCCCATTTTACAGATGTGGTCACTGAGGCCCAGAGAAGTGAAGCGACTTGCCCAAAGTCACACAGCTGGCAATTGGCGGGGCTGGGATTCGAACCCATGACCTCTGACTCCAAAGCCCGGGCTCTTTCCACCGAGCCACGCTGCTTCTCCAAACACGCGTACAAACATATATGCAGGTGATGTGGGGAGGGGAAGGAGGAGAGAAAAAAGGGGGGCTCAGCCTGGGAAGGCTTCTTGGAGGAGGTGAGCTCTCAGTAGGGCTTTGAAGGGAGGAAGAAAGGTGTGAGGGACCCTCGGTTAGCTCAGACTCTGTTCCTGCTTGCCCTGTGACCAGTTTACAGTCTGAACACCCTGCCTGGGATCTCGACTAATAAAGGGCGGTGAGATCCTCATCATAATTACTGGTGGTACTTATAGAGCTCTTATTGGGTGCAGAGCACTGTACTAAGTGTTTCGGGGTGCAAAATAAAAAATAGTAGGCCGGCATGTCTCCCCCAGCAACAAGCTTACTGTCTAAAGAGATCCCTTGCTCTCAGCTGTTGGCTCTCATACCCTTTTTTGAAAATGGGTGATCATGTTGAAGGTGCTGACTATCAATCAATCATATTTATTGAGCGCTTACTGTGTGCAGAGCACTGTACTAAGCGCTTGGGAAGTCCAAGTTGGCAACATATAGAGACAGTCCCTACCCAACAGTGGGCTCACAGTCTAAAAGGGGGGAGACAGAGAACAAAACCAAACATACTAACAAAATGAAATAGAATAGATATGTACAAGTAAAATAAATAAATAGAGTAATAAATATGTACAAACATATATACAATATACACAGGTGCTGTGGGGAAGGGAAGGAGGTAAGATGGGGGGATGGAGAGGAGGGAAGGGGCTCAGTCTGGGAAGGCCTCCTGGAGGAGGTGAGCTCTCAGTAGGGCCTTGAAGGGAGGAAGGTCATGGGTTCAAATCCCAGCTCTGCCAATTGTCAGCTGTGTGACTTTGGGCAAGTCACTTAACGTCTCTGGGCCTCAGTTCCCTCATCTGTAAAATGGGGATGAAGACTGTGAGCCCCCTGTGGGACAACCTGATTAACCTTGTAACCGCCCCAGCGTTTAGCACAGTCCTTTGTACATGGAGTCAGAGCTTAATAAATGCCATCATTATTATCCCCTCTTATTAAAACATTTGCCCCATCTTCTTCTCTCCTTGACTGCCATCTTCAACCGTTCGATCTCCAACAGCTCCTTCCCCACTTACAAACACAGCCACGTATCCCCTCTCCTGGTAAGAAGCAGTGTGGCTCAGTGGAAACGGCCCGGGCTTGGGAGTCAGAGGACGTGGGTTCTAATCCTGGCTCCGTCACTCGCCTGCTGTGTGACCTCGGGCAAGCCGCTTAACTTCTCTGTGCCTCAGTTACATCATCCTGTCATCTCTGACAGGATGATACCGGTACTCCCCCCCTTGGAGGGAGCTACCTGATTAACTTGTATCTATCTCGGTGCTTAGAACAATGCTTGATACATAGTAAACACTGAACAATTATGGTCATGATAAAAATCATTATTAAAAAATATGTGCTACATAATATATGTATTATGAGAAATGGCACTAATATAGTGCTTGTGCACCTATTACAGTTGATCCCTGCCTCATTCAGGTTATGAGGAAATAATTGTGACATTTTGTTAGGCTTTTACTATGCCACGCACTGTGGTAAGCTCTGGGGTAGATAGAAGTTAATAATAATGCTTGCATTTATTAAGCGCTTACTATGTGCAAAGCACTGTTCTAAGCGCCGGGGAGCTTACAAGGAGATCCGGTTGTCCCACGGGGGGCTCACCGTCGTAATCCCCATTTTACAGATGAGGGAACTGAGGCCCAGAGAAGTGAAGTGACTTGCCCAAAGTCACACAGCTGACAATTGGCGGAGCTGGGATTCGAACCCATGGCCCCGGACTCCAAAGCCCGTGCTCTTTCCGCTGAGCCACGCCGCTTCTTTCAGGATGGACATGGTCCCTGGCCCACATGGGGCTCACAGTCTAACTTTTATTTTGCTGATGGGTAACTGAGATACAGAAAAGGTAGGTGACTTGGCCAAAGTCACACAGTAGACAAGTGATGCAGCTGGGATTCGAACCCAGGTCTTGTGACTCCTGGGCCCACGCTCCTTCATATAGAACCCACTGATGCCTAATAGTAGTATTAGTTAAAAAAGTACTATGTGTCAAGCTCTGGATTAAGTCCTGGGGTAGATAAGGGAAATGCCTAGTGAAGTTCTGTTTTCACACAAGTGCTCCGGAAATATTATAGTGTTTATCATATCAACTGTACAATCCCCGCAGGACTGTGTGACCTACCCATTCATCTTCGGGTACCCCAGCCTCTTTTTACCAAATGAAAAATTGTGAAATTAATGCCAAAGTACCCATGGGACTAAATAAGTCTAGGCTAGTGGTTTTTCTGAGGAAAATATGGAGAAATCACAAATAATATTTTATAACAAATCTGTGCTTAAAAAGAGTTTTGACAGGCGACTAATTTATTTCTTCCCTTGCTGCATAATTTTCACTTAAGATTCGTTTTGTTACTGATGAATCCTACATTCATTAATCAAAGCATTAATACAAAATATTCAAAAAATCACAGGTCTCAATTTGCAGCTCCTCCCTGGGAGAAATCTGCTCCCAGTGTGAGGTAAATTCCTTTTTCCAGGGGATCGTTTAGAGCCAGACCGAAAAGCTTTGGCAGGAATGGAGGCTCTGCAGGCTGAAACTTCAAACGTCCCAGACATGGATCAGACCTCTTCCTGCCACCCCTGGCTTTTCTCGCCATCCAACCCCGAGACTTTATGAAAGGCACTATAAGAGAACAGATCCTGCGTGCCTCAAACTCACATGCTGTTTTCTTTCCAAGAATAGTAATTGTGGTATTTGTTCAGTGCTTACTAGGTGCCAGGCACTGCATTCATTCATTCATTCAGTCAGTCATATTTATTGAGCACTTACTGTGTGCAGAGCACTGTACTAAGTGCTTGGGAAGTACAGGTTGGCAACATATAGAGATGGTCCCTACCCAAGCACTGGGATGGATGTGAGCAAATTGGGTTGGATGCAGCCCCTGTTGCACATGGGGCTCACTAGTTTTAATCCCCATTTTGCAGATAAGGTATCTGAGGCCCACTGAACTGACTTGCCCAAGGTCACAGAGCAGACAAGTGGCAGAACAAGGATTAAAAGCAAGGTGCTTATGACACCCGTGACCAATCTCTCTCCACAAGGCCTTGCTGCTTCTCATGCTGAAGATGTCATCTGCTCTGATACCCCTACTTCGCACGGCGCTTTGCAGCGGGCCCCGCGTGGAGGAATGGAACTGGGTCTGGCCAATCTCTTCGGGAGCCAGGGAACAGAGGTGGAGAAGAAGCGCTAGTGAAGAATCGCCTGGGATTGATGAGAGTATGGGATTATACAAGACAAGGAAACTGAGGCCCAGAGAAGTGAGTGACTCGCACAAGGTCACCCAGCAGAAGCGGGCTTAAAACTTGCGGCCCGATGATCTTGCATCTACCCTCATGCTGAGTAGGGAGCTTGGCACGTAGTAAGCGCTTGATAATCACTGTTGTCACCTCTCTTGGTAGCCTTGTCTTTGCCACCTATCTGAGGGCTTCACGGTTTTTATGGTCCATCACTGCCTGCGATAGGTGATTAAAAAGAGGTGGGTCGAGACGGGAATGCTTTTTCACCGGACCACAAAGAAGTCTCACGGGAATACAAGCCAGCCCGCGCGCTGGTTGAAAGGACGGCCTAGCTGTTCGTGATGCCTTAATGACACGGCTTCATCTTCCTGAGCTATTCAACCCTCTGCTTTAATTTTGGCAATCATGTTGAAGACCTTTCGTCGGGATAATAGGTGATCGCTAGCAATCAACGGGACATTGTACAGTTTGCCACAGTGTTTGTGACTCGAGATGTGGAGTCGGCTGATAGGCTTGGAGATCTCCGGGGCAGATTATTTTCCTGGCCCGTGAAAGCCCGTCAGAGTAATCAATTAAAACATTTGATTTCATCTCGGCTTAACAGCAACGAGAAAGATTGTTTGTGCAGACTAATTCCACAATGTCATCGAAAGACATTGAGGAAATACATTACGTGCGGTATCAATATTCAAGCGGCCTCGAGATTAATGAACTTGTCAAGGCCACAGGTTACTATTTTGTGATTAATTTTTCAGGCCCCTAAAACGATGATAAGGAGATCTCTTCTCCGTAGCATGTCGAAAGTTTATAACAAATACAGCATTAATTTCCCTCACGATTTATTACAGTGAAGGAAACGAGGGTTTGGGGATTTTTTTCTTCTTTTTTTTTGTTCTGTTTTTTAACAATTAGACCCGAGGTGACTTTTTAAGCATGGTGAAAGAGCAAAATAATGAAATCTGTCTCATTCATTGCCGCGCTTCCCATTGCTCGGAAATACTATCGGGGAGGCAGGTCTGCTGTTGGGAAAGGAAATGAAATGGTTCCCATTGCTTACGCATTCTCAGCCTGTACTGTCAACAGAATAGTGGAGCAGCTCTAACCGAAGGTTGCCCAGCTGGGAGATACAGACCTCAAATCCCTCTCTTTGTCTCCTAAAGTCTCTGAAAATTGCCTCAAATCTCCACTCCAACGGCTGTAAACATACCCTAAAAGACAGTTTAGTTTTTCATTCTGTTCTAGCTGTGGGCGCCAACCTTTTTCATACAAATGGGTTTTTCAATGTGACTATTGATCACAGTTGGACACTCTGACAACCTCGCAGAAAGAGAACAGGCCAGGACTCAGAGGGCCTTGGTTCTAATCCTGGCTCTTCCACTTCTTGGGTGTGTGACCTAGGCAGCTCACTTCATGTTTCTGGGCCTCAGTTTCCCCATCTGTAATATGGTGAGTCAGTCTTGGGTCTTCTTTTGATCGCATTTATTGAGTGTCTACTTTGTGCGGAGCACTGTACTAAGCACTTGAGTGAGCACAACAGAGAGTAGGCCCATTCCTTTGCCGCAATGAGCATACAGCCTAGAGAAGGAGATAGACATTAAGATAAATTAGATCTAGGTACATAATTGCTTTGGGTCTGAGAGGTGAATCAGGGGTACAGTTCCAAGTGAGAAGGTGACACAGAAGGGAGAAGGAATAGGAGAAATGAAGGTCTTTGAACTGTGGTCTCTACATGGAATGAATAAATATTATTTATATCATTGTCCGTGTCCCCACCACTCTTATCTATAACCTAGATGCAGTCAGGGAACATGTTTACTAACCCTTGTATCGCACTCTCTGAAGTGCTTTGTATGATGCTCAGAGCGTGGTAAGCGCTCAAAAAATATTGATTGATTGGGACGGGGACTGTGTTGGATCTGATTATCTCGTCTCAGCCCCAGTGCTTGCTACAGTCCTTGGCACCTATTAAGTGCTTCAAAATCACCAGAATAATTTATTATTAGTATCTTTTTGCCCTTTCAGTAGGTTGATCCATTCCACAGGGGCAGGGATATCGTGGTGGTGAAATAGTGTCGCTGCGCTTCCTGTGCAGGTTTGTAACTTGGGCCACGTGTGGATTGCCAAATGAAAGCTCCATGAGGGCAGGGATCATGCCTCCACACTCAAATGTGGTCTCCTACATGCTTAGTACAGAGCTCTGTGCAGAGCAGTTGCTCAGTAAACTCTACTTATGTATGCAACCAGGAAAAGAAGACAAAGCCTACCTAACAGATCCATCAGTTAATGGAATTTACTGAGCATTATGTATAGAGAACTGTACTGAGCAGTGGGTGTTTATTATTTACTAAAGCCCATGTTTACTATTTAGAACTGAATCTTCTGGTCTGCATGGGCTGGGAGTTGAGGAATTTTCCTGGGAATTTGGTCCCCACAGGAGGCTATGCTAGGCGCTTAGTACAGAGCTCTGCACACAGTAAGCACTCAATAAATACGAATGAATGAACGAATAGCTGGAGTATTTATGCGTTTGCACTGTACCAAGCACTGGGGTAGATACAGGGTAATCAGGTCCCACGTGGGGCTTGCATTCTGTGTTGGGCGACACCAGGTATTGAATCCTCATTTTACCAATAGGGTAGCTGAGGTCCAAAGAAAGGAAGTGACTTGTCCAAGGTCACGCAGCAAGAACTTGGTGGAGCTAGGCCTAGAACCCTGGTCCTCTGACACCCAGGCCCACCTTCTTCCCCTTAGGCCACTCAACTTCCCTCCCTAGTGCTGTCACCTGATAAGTCATATATAATAATAATAATGATGATGATGGTATTTGTTAAGCGCTTATTATGTGCAAAGCACTGTTCTAAGAGCTGGGGAGCTTACAAGGTGATCAGGTTGTCTCACGTGGGGCTCATTCACTCATTCAATCGTATTGAGCGCTTACTGTGTGCAGAGCACTGTACTAAGCCCTTGGGAAGTACAAGTTGGTAACATATAGAGACGGTCCCTACCCAACAGCGGGCTCGCAGTCTAGAAGACTCAGTTTTAATCCCCGTTTTGCAGATGAGGTAACTCGGGCACAGAGAAGTTAAGTGACTTGCCCAAAGTCACACAGCTGACTGTTGGCAGAGCTGGGATTTGAACCCATAACCTCTGACTCCCAAACCTGTGCTCTTTCCACTGAGCCATGCTGCTTCTCATATCATTCGTTATTTTTAATCCGAGAAATTGACAGATCACTGGGTAAGGGATCATCCTCCCCTCCCATTTAGAGGCGTCTGCCTCCAGCAGAAGCGTGTGATCCTTCTCCAGTTTTAACCTGGATCACGGCCCACCTCCGCAACATGTCAACATGTGGTTTCACCATGTGAAAGCAGAGCAGAGGGTCAGAGGTCGCCTGACCCGTGGCCTCAACCATGGGATCGAAACATATGCCACTCGGTGATGGGCACAGTTACGGTCTTGAGATGAGAAGCTGAAGGTCTGTTGCCATTTATGCGCTTAGTACAATGCGCTGCACACAGTAAGCGCTCAATAAATATGATTGAATGAATGAATGAATTCAATCCCTATATCTGTTCAGCCGTTGCGTTGGCAAATGGGTTGGGAAGGGTCCTATGGTAATTATTGTGATATTTCTGTGGTGCTTACTAGGTCGCAAGTGCCATGCTAAGTGCTGGGGAAGATACGGGATTCATTCATTCATTCAATCGTAAGTAGTGAGCGCTTACTGTGTGCAGAGCACCGTACTAAGCGCTTGGGAAGTACAAGTTGGCAACATATAGAGATGGTCCCTACCCAACATCGGGCTCACAGTCTAGAAGGGGGAGACAGACAGGGATGATCATGTCTGACACAGTCCCTGGTCCGTCTAGGGCTCACAGTCGAAGTAGGAGGGAGAACAGGTATCGAATCCCCGTGAGGAAACCGGGGCACAGACAAGTTAAGTGACTTGACCAAGATCCCACAGCAGCAGAGTGGCAGGGGCAGAATTAGAACCCCAGTCCAGGTTTAATTTTCTCCGGGAGCAGAAGTAGACGTTTCTCTGGTTTTCCCTGCATCTCGGACTCTGCGGGCACAGACACTTGAGTGGCTAAGCATTGTCAGGAACACGGTGAGCACTGCTTGGGGTTAGATTTTGTTTCCCTGTTCTATTATTTATCTTAGTACCTTCTCCCCGCATTATGCTGCAGTGTTCCATGAGAGAAGGGACATACTAAGAGCTCAAACTACCACTGATTGCTTGGTGGTGGTTGAGGAGAGTAGAGAGAGGTGTCTGGAGGGTTGAACCAGTTACCCACTGACAGGAAGGGTCGTGGCTGATGGAACTGCTGTCCGCTCTACCTCTGGGACGGCTCGGGAGAAACCTTCGAGGGCAGTTGTGGTGGTCAAAGCCACTCTTCCCCTGTAGACGGTAAGCTCCCAGAAGGCAGGGGTCCCCTACTGATTGGATTGTCCTCTCCCAAACACTTAATACAGTCCTCTGCCCATAGCAGGTGCTTAGTGCCTTCTATTCCTTGTTGGATTTTTTGTGTCTGCCTCCCCCATTAGACTGTAGGCTCCTAGGGAGTGCTGATCATGTCTCCTGACTCAGTTGTTCTTTCCCAAGGGCCCAGCGCGTCGTCCTCTCTGCACTGGGTGCTCAGTAAATGTTTCGATTAAGCCAGAAAGACTTGGAGAAGTTGGATCGTAATCGTTCCGGGGGAAAGAGTGAGAGACAGGGAAGGGTAGAGAGAAAAACAGACGTTTGTGAGCTTCAGAAAGCCAAGAGGTGGGGAGAGGTGGGGTGAAGGGAGAAATGAGGAATGACAGAGGTGGAACCGCAAGCGGAACTTTGGAAAATGAGTTTGGAATCTGAGCCGCAGACAGAGCGAGATAAGGAGCTGGAAAGGGAGGCAAACTCGGAATTTCTAAAGGGGATTCACCAGCTCATGAAATTATGACGAGCTAACCGACCACAGACAATTAATAATAGTCTCAGACAATTAATATTGTTTCAGGCAGCTGATTTTAATGATTTATTATAACCCCGTGATCCTGTCCCGTCGCCATCCTCCCCCCACTCAGTAGGGAAAGTTTTCCGATTCTGCACTCGTGCCACAATCGTGCTATTTTGAGTTGCCTGCGTTTGTGTTTCTGGCCTCTCTTCTGAGACCTGGACGCTATATCCAACTTTCGTTTTCCTCCTTCCTTGAAAATGAGATACTTAATCATAATTTCTGGTAACCCTCAGACCGAGTAGATCGCAAAGATTTCGTCTATTAAAACAATGTTGAAAGAAAATGGGCAAAATAAGGTCTCTGATCTTTATCTCTTTTTCTCTTTTGCATGAATATTTAAAGAGGGAAAGTAAATTAGAAATGGAAAAACAAAGGAATTAAATTTCTCCAAAGTGAAATTTTTGCTTAACATTCTATTGCTTGCCCAACTGACTTTTTCATCATCCTCTCTCTTTACGCCGCTCGGAGCATTTCCCTTCATTTGGTACTTTATTGTGGATACTACTGGCCATGATGCGAACACCCTCATCAGTCATATTTGCTGGAGAGCAGTCTCAATGAATCATAGTTATTGAGTCCTTGCTGCGTCCGGAGTGCTGTACTTAGACTCTTGGGAGGATACAATATAACAGAGTTGATAGATGTGTTCCCTGACCATTCATTTATTCAATTGTATTTATTGAGCACTTACTCTGTGCAGAACACTGTACTAAGAGCTTGGGAGGTACAAGTTGGCAATGTATAGAGACGGTCCCTACCCAAAAAGGGCTCACAGTCTATAAGGGGGAGACAGGCAACAAAACATGTGGACAGGTGTCAAGTCATCAGAATAAATAGAAGTAAAGCTAGATGCACATGGACAAAATAAATAGTAAATATGTACAAGTAAAATAGAGTAATCTATACAAATATACAGGTGCTGTGGGGAGGGGAAGGAGGTAGGGCGGGGGGGATGGGGAGGGGGAGAGGAAAGAGGGGGCTCAGTCTGGGGCCACAAGGAGATTACAGTCTAGAGGAGGAGGCAGACATTGATGGAAAAGTACAAACCCATCATTTGTATTTGAGCGCTGTGGGGCTTAGGAAGGGGTGAACAGAGAGTGGAAATCCAAGTGCCAGAGTGATGCAGAAGGGAGTGAGGGAAGAGAAAATAGGGCTTAGTTAATAATAATATTAATAATGATGGCATTTATTAAGCACTTATAATGTGCAAAGCACTGTTCTAAGCACTGGGGAGGTTACAAGGTGATCAAGTTGTTCCATGGGGGGCTCAAAGTCTTAATCCCCATTGGGGAAAGCCTCTTGGAGATGTGCTTTTGCTAAGTGGTAAGGAGGCCGATATAGTAATCGGGGTGGGATTTATTCAGTCACATTTATTGAGCACTTACTGTGGGCAGAGCACTGTACTGAGTGCTTGGACAGTAGAGTTCCGCAGTAGCGACAATCCTTGCCCACAACGAGTTCACAGTCTCGAATGGGGGAGGCGGACATCAACAGAAGTAAGCAGGCATCGATAGCATCGATATAAATAAATAGAATTATATATACTCATCGAAACAAGTAAATAGGCATAAATATAAATACATAGGATTATAGATATGTACATATATACACAAATGCTGTGGGGAGGGGAAGGGGTAGAGCCAAGGGAGCTATTTGGGGTGACGGGGAGGGGGAGCTCTGGAAAAGGGAGGCTTAATCTGGGACGGCCTCCTGGAGGAGGTGAGCCTTCAATAGGGCTTTGAAGGGGGGAAATGTGATGGGTGGATTTGAGGAGCTTTTCTGTAGAAAGATAATCCGGGCAACAGAGTGAAGTACAGACTGAAGTGGGGAGAGACAGGAGGTTGGGCGGTCAGGAAGGATGCTGATGCCGATCCCAGTCGGGATAGGATAAGCGCTTGGATTAACTTGGTGGCAGTTTGACTGGAGAGGAAAGAGTGGATTTTAGCCCCGTTTTGAAGGTTGAACCAGCAGAATTTCGTGACATTGAATATGGGGGTTGAATGAGAGGGACAAGTTTGGGCTCAAGCCCAAGGTTATGGGCTGGAGAGACAAGGAAGATGTCGGTCCTGTCTACAGCGTTGGGAAAGACCGGTTTTTTGAGCGAGAAGATGAGGATTTCCCTGCTGGAAATTTTGACTGGACATCCAAGTAGAGATGTCCTGAAGGCAGGAGGAAATGTGGGCTTGCAGTGGAGAAAGATCAGGTTTAGAGATTTGGGAAGCATCCACGTAGCGATGGTAGTTGAAGCCACGAGAGTGATTGAGTTCTCTAAAGAATTTGAATTAGGTCTCCATCACAAGGTATTTGATGAGATTGAGGTAAAGCGTGTTTGCCAAATGCTCTGACCTTGGACAAAGTCACGAATGAAGAGGAGACTAGGACGGTGAGTGTGTGGTGAGGCGGAGAGATCTAGGTTGACAAATCCAATTCATCATAAAAACATTGGTTTATAGACATGGATATAGATCCCTCAACAGGTTAATAACCCCCCCAAGTAAACGCTAGAATAATTAATAACTTTGGCCTACTCTTTGTTAGTGCTGGCAAAGAATTTTGTAGTCTCATTAACACAAGAGTGTATTCTCTCTGAGAATGAAATTATTTAGGCCATTTGTTTTCCCATCTGTTCTCCCTTCATCCCCCATATTTCTCGGGAAACTCCAAAGTCCTTTTCAGACAAGCGAAGGATACAGTGGGAGTTGCCGATCTAATTCCTGCATTTTGTACATAAGTGCCGCCTTTCTGTAGCAAACCCGCCGCAATTCTCAGACCTGATGGAGTTAATCTGAGAAGCAGCATTGTATAGTGGATTAAGCCCTGGCCTGGGAATCAGAAAAACATGGGTTCTAATCCTTACTCTTCCACTAGTCTGCTGTGTAACCTTGGGCAAGTAACTTCACTTCTCTGTGCCTCAGTTTACTCAGCTGTAAAATGGGGATTGAGATTGTGAGCCCCACATGGACTAGGAACTGTGTTCAAACCAGTTTTACTTTAATCCACCCCAGTGCTTAGTACAGTGTCTGGCACATAGTGAGCACTCCACCACTTACCAGCTGTGAGACTTTGGGCAAGTCACTTAACTTTTCTGTGCTTCAGTTTCCTCATCTGTAAAATGGGGGTGAAGACTGTGAGCCCCACGTGGGACAACCTTAATTACAGCGTGGCTCAGTTTAAAGAGCCCGGGCTTGCCGGTCAGAGATCATGGGTTCTTATCCTGGCTCCTCCACTTGCCAGCTGTGTGACTTTGGGCAAGTCAGTTAGCTTCTCTGTGCTTCAGTTTCCTCATCTGTAAAATGGGGGGTGAAGACTGTGAGCCTCCCGAGGGACAACCTTAATTACCTTGTATCCCCCCAGGGCTTAGAACAGTGCTTGGCACATAGTAAGCGCTTAACAAATACCAATATTATTATTACTATTATTATTCTCTGTGCTTGTTAACTCATCTGTAAAATGGGGAATAAGACTGTGAGCCCCACTGTCTTGTATCTAGCCTAGTGCTTAGAACAGTGCTTGGCACATAGTGAGCACTTACCAAATACTATATTATTGACAAAAACCACAGTTGTTATGAATTGCAAAGTAACAAAGCCAGTTGCCTGTGACATCTGCAAGTAGCTGTCTTAGAATTACTGCCTTCAAACTTCTTGCCTCAAGTGACACCAAGCCCCTTCTAGACTGAGCCCGCTGTTGGGTAGGGACCATCTCTATATGTTGCCAACTTGTACTTCCCAAGCGCTTAGTACAGTGCTCTGCACACAGTAAGTGCTCCATAAATATGATTGAATGAATGAATGACTGAAAGCCCAAGGGCAAAGAATCAATCGATGGAATTTATTACGGTTTTATGGTGTGCAGAGCACTCTACTAACCGCATGGGAGAGTCCAATACATCAGAGTTGGTAGAAACATTCGCTGCCCACAGTGAGCTTATAGACCGGAGGTAATATCAAAAACCGGATCCACTAGGGTTGCCCCTCTCCAGTGGTCTTCTTGGTCTTTGCTTTCCTTACTGGCTGTTTCTGGGGGAAAAAAAATGAAATGGTGGGAGAACATCATGAAATGGTCATCTGAACGGTCCAAGCCATTGTCAGACACCGGATTGTTGTAAACTGTCCTGGGTCTTCCTTCCTATTACACTGGGTGTAATAGCAAACAGAGGATTAAGCAGGAGTAAGGCCTTCCCCAATCAGGCCCTCATTTCCTATTCTCACACTCCTTTCTGTGTTCCCCCTTGCACTTGTGTATGCCCCTTTTATTCACCCCCCCCCTTCATTCATTCAATTGTATTTACTGAGCGCTTACTGTGTGCAGAGCACTGTATTAAGGGCTTGGAAAGTACAAGTTGGCAACATATAGAGACAGTCCCTACCCTACAGCAGGCTGACAGTCTAGAAGGGGGAGACATAACAAAACAAAACATGTTAACAAAATAAAATAAATAGAATAAATATGTACAAGTAATTAGAGTAATAAATAAGTACAAACATATATACAGGTGCTGTGGGGAAGGGAAGGAGGTAAGGCAGGGGGATGGGGAGGAGGAAGAGGGGGAGAGGGAGGAGGGTACCTATGTATACATCTGTAATTTATTTGAATGTCCATCTCCATCTCTAGACTGTTAGCTCGATGTGGGCAGTGAACGTGTCTTCCAACTTTGTTATACTGTAGGCTCCCAAGCACTTAATACAGTGCTTGCCCACAGTGAGCACTCAAATATGAGTGATTACCAATCAATCAATCAATCAATCGTATTTATTGAGCGCTTACTATGTGCAGAGCACTGTACTAAGCGCTTGGGAAGTACAAATTGGCATCACATAGAGACAGTCCCTACCCAACAGTGGGCTCACAGTCTACCACTCAGATGCCCCCTTGTAGAGCAAGTGCCTGAAGAGCAGGGCTCGTGCAGCGTGGCTCAGTGGAAAGAGCCCGGGCTCTGGAGTCAGAGGTCATGGGTTCAAGTCCCGGCTCCGCCAACTGTCAGCTGTGTGACTTTGGGCAAGTCACTTCACTTCTCTGCGCCTCAGTTACCTCCTCTGTAAAATGGGGACGAAGACTGTGAGCCCCCCGTGGGACAACCTGATCACCTTGTAACCTCCCCAGCGCTTAGAACAATGCTTTGCACATAGTAAGCACTTAACAAATACTATTATTATTATTATTATTATTATTATTATTATTATTAGAAGTAGAAGGATGTAGTGGAATTATCCCAGGCCTAGGAGTCAGAGGGCCTGGGTTCTTACCCGAGCTCTGCTACTCACCTGCCCTGGGACCTTGGACAAGTCACTTCACTCATGGAAAGAGCACGGGCTTGGGAGTCAGAGGTCATGGGTTTCAATCCCGGTTCCACCACTTGTCAGCTGTGTGACTTTGGGCAAGTCACTTCACTTCTCTGGGCCTCAGTTACCTCATCTGTAAACTGGGGAAGAAGACTGTGAGCCCCACGTGGGACAATCTGATCACCTTTTATCCTCCCCATTGCTTAGAACCGTGCTTTGCACATAGTAAGCACTTAACAAATGCCATTATTATTATTATTCTCTGTGCCTCAATTCCCTCTTCTGCAAAATGGGGATTTAATACCTGTCCTCCCTACTACATCACATCTGAGCCAAATGTAGGATGTGATTATCGGATTATCTACACTAGCACTTAGTACAGTGCTTGGCACATATGAGTGCTTAATTACCACAATTCTAAGTGGTATTTCTTGCTTCTGTTATCCTCACCTAAGAGCCTAGTTCAGTGCTTCACATCTTGTGGCCACAGGATAATAGTGATAAATATGTTATCGGATGCGACACAGCCCTTGCCCCACTTGGGGCTATTAGGGTAAAATGGGGTTTTTCATCCCTGTTTGACGGATGAGGAAAGTGAATCACAGAGGGGATGTGACCTCTCCAAGATCACACAGCAGGCAAGTGGCGGAGCCGGGATTAGTACCTTTAGGATTAAAGCCAGGATTAGCAGAATGGCCTAGTGGTTATAGCACAGGCCTGGGTGTCAGAAGGACATGGGTTCTAATCACAGCCCTGACATGTCTCCTGTGGGACCTTGGGCAAGTAACTAATTTCTCTGTGCCACTGGTACTTCATCTTAAAAATGGGGATTAAGACGGTGAGTCCTATGTGAGACAGGGACTATGCCCCACATATTAAGCTGGTATCTAATCCAGTGTTTAGTATGATGCCTGCACATCATAAGGCCTTTTAACAAATGCCATTTAAAAAAAACAAATAGGTCTCTTGATTCTGAGACTGTGAATTTTTTATTGTTCCCCAGTGGTGCGCACTGTGCTGGGAAGCAGTTAACAATAGTAATAATAATAGTACTTTTTCTTAAAGAGCCTGATCAGTTAGAAATGCAGTTGGCATTTGTGTTACCAGAGCATTTCAGCACAGTGGTCTCCATCGTACTTTGGAAAACTATTTGCGTCTTTCTGCCCTGCTAGGTAGCAGTTTCCTTTGAGGCAGATACCTTGTCTACTAAATCTATAGTACAATCCCAAGTGCTCAGTACAGTGCCCTGCATTTATTTACAGTCAATAAATGCTACTGACTGACCAGCAGGTCTTTACACTTCAAGAAAATAGCTGAGAGACTCTCAAAACTCCTCCAAGATTGAGCCTCTCCCTGGGTTCTTAAGTGGGATTGTCCCTTGGGGAATTAATGGCCCCTGGATACAGTGAGTCCATGGATTTATTTGGGGATTCTCCAGACATCTGGCAAACGGGTAGTGATGGATGCTCCTGGCAGGTGTTTGGGATCCATCATCCCATGCCAGGGGTAAAGGAATGGCATAAATTCCCAAATAAAAGCATGCCGGTTTGCATTGTCAGGCATAGATCACTTTGCAACATGAGTGAACTCCTGGCCAGGTACACTTTATTTCTTCCCAAACTGTCGTCACCATTCAGGTGTCTTTTTCCCCCCACTGGAAACTAATAAATGAACTAATCAATGGTATTTATTGAGGGCTATGAGGGATATGTACAGAGCACTATATTAAGTGCTTGAAAGAGTATAATACAACAATTAGCAGACTCGCTCCACGACCATAACAAATCAAGCCGAGTCTTCTTTTATGCCGGGGCTCCCAGGATCAGCTGGAGCTTTTTTTATGCTATTTGCTAAGCACTTACTGTGTGCCAAGCAATTCATTAAGTGCTGAGGTAGATAAAAGATGCTCAAGTTGGACATAGTCCCTTTTCCTCTTGGGGCACACAGTCTAAGTAGGAGCCAGAGCAGGTCTCGAATCCCCCGTTTACAAAAGAGAAAACCGAGGCACAGAGAAGCCAAGTGACTTGTATCACAATGTAGATAAATGGCAGAACTAAGACTAGAACGCAGGTCTTCCAAATCCCAGGCCCGTGGTCTTTCCAATAGGCCACACTGCTTCTCTTTCCCAGGAAGTAACCCTCAATCGGGGAGAATTCATTCTCCAAAGTTGGAACGTGGCTGAGTGTTGTCTATTGAGCGATTGAATCAATCTCATTTATTGCGTGCTTACTGTGTGCAGAGCACAGTCCACTAGGTTGATCTCCCTTCTCGATAATAATAATAATTATGGCATTTGTTAAGCGCTTAGTATGAGCCAGGCACTGCACTAAGTGCTGGGGTGGATACAAGCAAATGGAGTGTCTACACAGTCCCTGTCCCAGGTGGGACTCAAAATCTCAATCCCCATTTTACAGATGAGAGAACTAAGGCCCAGAGAAGTTAAGTGACTCGCCCAAGGCCTCGCAGCACAAAAGTAGCATAGCTGGGATTAGAACCCATAACCTTCTGATTCCGTGGAGACGAAACTTCTGCTCTAGGAGTTCACGTGTCAGAAAAGCCAGTCCTGAAAGGGAAATGGAAGCCCTCAGGACGCTTTTCCAATTAATGGCCTGGGCTGCGTCGGGCGCAGTGGGTGGCGACTGACTGGATTCCCAAATACATGTGGTCAAGCGCCCCAGCGTGGCTCAGTGGAAAGAGCACAGGATTTGGATTCAGAGGTCATGGGTTCAAATCCCGGCTCTGCCGTTTGTCAGCTGTGTGACTTTGGGCAAGTCACTTCACTTCTCTGGGCCTCAGTTCCCTCATCTGTAAAACGGGGATTAAGACTGTGAGCCCCAGGTGGGACAACCTTATCACCTTGTAACCTCCCCAGCGCTTAGAACAGTGCTTTGCACATTGTAAGCGCTTAGTAAATGCTATCATTATTATTATTATTATTGAGAGAGGCGGTGGAGAGCGAGGATGTCGAAGGAGGGAAGAGGCTGGGGGGCAGGAGACAGAGAAAGCCAGGCAGAGGTAGATGGAAGCCCCTGCTTCATTTTTCTTCTCCCCCATTTACATCGCCCTTCTGGCGGCATGGCCGCATGGATAAGGCACAGGCCTGGGCGTTACGGGACCTGGGTTCTCATCCTGGCATTGCCAGTTGCCTGCTGGGTGACCTTTGAAAGTCCCTTTATTTCTCTGAGCCTCAGTTTCCTCCTGGAAAATGAAAATGAAACACCAGTGCTCCCTAGATGTAATTATTTCCCCAATCTGCAATTTATTTTAGTGCCTGTCTCCCCCCTATAGATTGTAAATTCCCGAATGATAAGTTTGGTATTTGTTAAGCTCTTACTAAGCACTGGGGTGGATAGAAACACTTTGGATTGGACAGAGTCCCTGTCCCAAATGGGGTTCACAGTCTTAATCTCCATTTTACTGCTGAGGAACAAAGACATTAAGTGACTTGCCCAAGGTCACACCGCAAACAAGCGTCAGAGCTGGAAATAGAACCCGGGTCCTTCTGATTCCCAGGCCCGTGCTCTGTCCACCAAGCCTATCTACGTGTTTTGTTGTCTGTCTCCCCTTTCTAGACTGTGAACCCGTTTTTGGGAAGGGACCGTCTCTATATCTTGCCTATCTGTACTTCCTGAGCGCTTCGTACAGTGCTCAGAAAGCGCTCAATAAATATGAATGAATGAAAGAAGCCACAAAACTTCTGCTTGTGGGGAGGGATTCTGTCTAACTCAATTCAATTGTACTTATTGAGTGCTTACTGTGCGCAAAGCACTCTACTAAGCCCTTGGGAGAGAATAGTGTAGCAATAAATGGACACATGACCTCTGCTCGATTACACTGTATTTTCCAAAGCATGTAGTGCCGTGCTCTGCACACCGTAAGCGCTCAATAAATACCTTTGACTGACACAGTAAGCACTCAGTAAATACGACCGAATGAATGAAACCCTGCTCTTCACATAGCTCAATCGATCACTGCTATTTACTGAGTGTTTAATGTGTGCTGACCCAGCTGGGACAACCTATGACTAATCCAGGCCCATGTCTTGGGACCAGCTAGAACTATGAAATTAAGATGTCAATTGCATTATTATAACGAGAGCCCGCCCCATGGAATACTAGTAACGAAGTTGGATCTGGGCACATTTTTGTAACAGCCAGAAAATGTGTAGCAAATTATCCCTTCTAGCATAAAATCGAGCCTCTGACCTTTTCTGCAGCCTTACCTCTGCTGGAGAAGCTGATCAGATTTATTCCTGGCTCTCGACGGGCGTGAGCAGCTATTAAAAGCCACCGCGATGTGCCGTGGGCATGGATCCGTGGGGTTTTGAGAATCCTAGTCAGGGTTTCACGCCAAAGTGTGAGCGTCTTACTGGACTTTTGGGCCATTTTTCACGTCAAGATGGGAGACTAAGGTTGGATTCTCGTCACCTTTCCCAGTCCTGTCCCACCTTTCATTCATTCATTCATTCAATCGTATTTATTGAGTGCTTACTGTGTGCAGAGCACTGTACTAAGCACTTGGTAAGTACAAGTTGGCAACATATAGATACGGTCCCTACCCAACACTGGGCTTACAGTCTAGAAGGGGGAGACAGAGAACAAAACAAAGCGTGCACTGGCTCTTGAACTAAGCACCCAGATTCTCCTGCGATATTTCATTCTTGTCACTGCAAAAGTCCATAAGTGAGGGAAGAGCTTTTTTTGTAGATATCCCATTACTTCACGTCTTGTTTGTAAAATCTCAACCTCATAATACGGGATCCGCACAACTTCATACCCAAGTAATTGAAGATGTCTCTGTTTAATGGCTTCTTTTCCTATTGAATTTTGGCTATTGAAACAAAATCTCTCTGCACCATCAATGCAAAGAGCTATTCTTTTATGCACTTCATCATATTCTGAAACTCTGAATACGAGTCCTTCTTCATTAAGCACTAGGGATCAGGTTGTCCCACGGGGGGCTCACAGCTTTAATCCCCATTTTACAGATGAGGGAACTGAGGCACAGAGAAGTGACTTACCCAAAGTCACCCAGCTGACAATTGGCGGAGCCGGGATTTGAACCCATGACCTCCGACTCCAAAGCCCAGGCTCTTTCCACTGAGCCACGCTGCTTCTCTTGCAGTTCACACCCAAAGAACTGCATCTCAGATGGCCTTTTTAAAAGCATCTCATGCCTGGCTCTGACTAAATTACATATTGGACTCTGAATTCATTTTATAGGACATTTTCTTAGCTTCATTAGTTCCCACATTTGGCCCCAGGGTCCCTGGCGAGTAAACAAAGCCTCCTCTTGGAGCCACAGCACAGCAGGAGACCCTGAATGGTTGAAGAGTCTGGAAATCACACCAGGGAAGGGTCTGGTGCCAAGAGGACTCTCCAGAAGGATCCAGTTAGAGGGAATATTTTCCTTGTCCAACATGTTGGCCCAAGGGACTGTGTTATCTGGCGCTTAGAACAGTGCTTTGCGCATAGTAAGCGCTTAACAAATGCCGTCATTATAATGATATTATGATTAACAAATGCCGTCATTATGTTGTCAATTAGTACTTCCCAAGCGCTTAATACAGTGCTCTGCACATAGTAAGCGCTCAATAAATACGATTGATGATGATGATGATCTCAGTTTTTATGGAACTATGTCCAAACAGACTGATGGGAGCCTGGCCAGAGCAGCTGAAGTAAGAACCCATGGCATGTGGCTCCAAGGTCTTTGCTCTCTCCTCTCTCCACTAGTGCTCTTTCCTAATCAATCAATCAATCAATCGTATTTATTGAGCGCTTACTGTGTGCAGAGCACTGTACTAAGCGCTTGGGAAGTACAAGTTGACAACATACAGAGACGGTCCCTACCCAGCAGCGGGCTCACAGTCTAGAAGGGGGAGGCAGAGAACAAAACAAGACATAGTAACAAAATAAGATAAATAGAATAGATATGTACAAGTAAAATAGAGTAATAAATATGTACAAACATATATACATATATACAGGTGCTGTGGGGAAGGGAAGGAGGTAAGGCGGGGGGATGGAGAGGAAGAAGGGGGCTCAGTCTGGGAAGGCCTCCTGGAGGAGGTGAGCTTTCAGTAGGGCCTTGAAGGGAGGAAGAGAGCTAGGACCCTGCATTTTCCCTGGACTGTAAGATCCTTTAAAAAAAATGGTATTTTTTAAATGCTTACAATGTGCCAAGCACTGTACTAAGAGCTGGGGTCATCATCATCATCATCAATCGTATTTATTGAATACATATTTAACTGAACTGAATACATATTGAATACATATTTATTGAATGGGTCAATACAAGGTAATCAGGTAGGACAGAATCCGTTTTCCACATGGGGCTCCAAGTCTTAGTCCATCAAAGTCTTAATCCTCGTTTCACAGGTGAGGGCATGGAGGCACAGAGAAGTGAAGGGACTTGTCCAAGCTCACACAGCAGACAAGCGGCAAAGCCAGGATCAGAACTAGAATTAGAGGAGCAGCATGGCTTAGTAGAAAGAACACAGGCTTGGGAGTCAGAGGACGTGGGTTCTAATCCTGACTCCGCCACTTGTCTGCTGTGTGACCTTGGGGAAGTCACCTCACTTCTCTGTGCCTCAGTTAACTCATTTGTAAAACGGGCATTAGAAGTGTGAGCCCCACATGGGACAACCTGATTACTCTGTATCCACCTCGGGGTCTAGAACAGTGCTTGGCACATAGTAAGCACTTAAGAAACACCATAATTATTATTATTATTATTATTATTAACTCAGTTCCCTCTGGCTCCATCCACCAGTCTGCCCTGCTTCCTTGTGGTCCGGGAATGTGCCTGCCAACTCCGCGGCGTTGTAATCTCCCAAGTGTTTAGTACAGTGCTCTGCCTGTAGTAAGCACTCAGTAAATACCATCGGTTGAGTAATTGCCGAATGCAGACGGCAAGTCAGATCGGAAAAACTCTCCGTGGAAAAATGTTTGGAATCAACAGCTGAGAGGATTTCTGTTGTACTGAGCGCCGCAAAGCCCATTTACTTAAAGCCACAGAGAGGTTTGGAAGGAGCGGTGTCATTCTTTGCGTGTGACGTTCAAACAGATGAGCCGCAGACAAGCCATTAGACTCTCTCTGTGTCGGTCGGTCGGGCTTCTCCCAAGTTTGTGGGGCGGAAGCTTCATCCGGTGACTCCGCGAGCATGCGAAGGAGTGTGACTCCGCGAGCACGCGAAGGAGGCCTGCGTGCCAGAACTGTGATTAACTTCATTGATGCAGAGGGAGTTATGGAAATGCACCCCGCCAAAGCGCGCTTGCCAAAATTATGCTGTGACCTTGTGCTTAAGCTGAGTTTTAAATAATTCAGCGACGTAGCGAATGAATAAATTTGTGCTGCTTGTTACTCTAAACGGTCACGCATTGACTCTGCCTTGCCATTTTTAATAAAGCCTCGTTTTCTAATATTCATGAAATATTGCATTTCAATTAAATGACAGAGGTATTGAGAAAAGACTTTGCCCTAAGCTGTTTAGTGTTGACGCTGACTGTCATTTGCCTTTTATTTTTGGATAACGTTCACCGAGATTTTATGTACAGCTAATATAAAGCGCTGTCACACTTTAATGAGAAACTCTTTGATCGTGTATTACACAATGCTGCCCAGGAAGGGGATAATGAATCCAAAAGATACTCTTGTGCTGAAAGATGGTAATTTCGGTAAAATATAGCGAGGGGATCCAACCTGAACTTCTAATTTCTTTTCAGTTTTATAGGCAATCCGCCCTAATACTCGTTTGATTTTTCAAATCCGGTCTTCTGGCCCCAGTTGTGATCCTACTTCGGTTTCGCCCGATGGGCCCCGGGAGGCAAACTCCGTTGCCTCGATGAGATTCTCCCGTTCTCCCGACTTAGATCTGTTCCCTCAGACCCATCTTTTTCACACAGATTTGTTCGATCACTGGCATTTATTAAGTGCTTACTGTGTGCAGAGCACTGTAGTAAATCCTTGAGAGTACAGTGCCACAGAATTGGTATCATTATCCTCATCGATATATCACTATTATCATCATCATCAATCGTATTTATTGAGCGCTTACTGTGTGCAGAGCACTGTACTAAGCGCTTGGGAAGTACAAGTTGGCAACGTATTATATTTAAGTGCTTACTACGTGTCCAGCACTGTACTGAGCACTTTGAAAGATACACGTAGGTTGGACAGAGTCCCTGTCCCACAGGGGGCTCGTCTTCTAAGTAGGAGAAAGGGCTGGTTGAATCCCCATTTTACAGATGAGGAGACTGAGGCCCAGAGCAGTTCAGTAACTTGCCCAAGGTCACACAGCAGACAAGTGACAGAGAACCGAGGACCTCTATTTCTGTTAGGACACGCTGCCTCTCCAATGCCGTAGACTTGTTGGTTTCTGTGGGGAGCCCGCAACCAGCTGCCTTGCTAGCGTGGCTTGCTAGAAAAGCAGCGTGGCTTGGCGGAAAGCGCACAGGCTTCGTAGTCAGAGGAGGTGGGTTCTAATCGCTGCTCTGCCCCTTGTCTGCTGTGTGACCCTGGGCAAGCCACTTGACTTCTCTGTGCCTCAGTTCCCTCAGCTGTAAAATGGAGATTAAGACTGTGAGCCCCCCATGGGACAACCTGATCACCTTGTAACCTCCCCAGCACTTTAGAACAGTGCTTTGCACATGGTAAGTGCTTAATATATGCCATTATTATTACTATTATTCTAATTGCTACTCCACCACTTGTCTGCTGTGTGACCTTGGGCAAGCCACTTGACTTCTGTGCCTCAGCTCCCTCAGCTGTAAAATGGGGATTAAGACTGTGAGCCCCCCATGGGACAACCTGATCACCTTGTAACCTCCCCAGCGCTTAGAACAGTGCTTTGCACATGGTAAGTGCTTAATAAATGCCATTTTTATTATTCTAATCCCTGCTCTGCCACTTGTCTGCTGTGTGACCTTGGGCAAGCCACTTGACTTCTCTGTGCCTCTGTTCCCTCAGCTGTAAAATAGGGATTAAGACTGTGAGCCCCCCGTGGGACAACCTGATCACCTTGTACTTCCCCAATGCTTAGAACAGTGCTTTGCACATGGTAAGTGCTTAATATATGCCATTATTATTACTATTATTCTAATTGCTGCTCTGCCACTTGTCTGCTGTGTGACCCTGGGCAAGCCACTTGACTTCTCTGTGCCTCAGTTCCCTCAGCTGTAAAATGGAGATTAAGACCGTGAGCCCCACATGGGGCAACCTGATCACCTTGTATGTACTCCAGAGTTTAGAACAGTGCTTGGCACATAGTAAGTGCTTAACATATACCACAATTATTATTATTATTATTATTACTGACTGTGATCTGGCGAACAAAAACAAGGAACAGCAGGGCCAAGGCGCTGATGAGATCTACCTG
The DNA here is from genome assembly GCF_015852505.1 of Tachyglossus aculeatus. Classification (NCBI taxonomy): domain Eukaryota; kingdom Metazoa; phylum Chordata; class Mammalia; order Monotremata; family Tachyglossidae; genus Tachyglossus; species Tachyglossus aculeatus. The sequence continues at coordinate 9,245,361 of NC_052071.1, forward strand.
AGACAGGTGATTGCCGGCCCCTGGGGGTGGGCAGAGCATGGAGGGAGGTGTGGCCTTCCCTCCTTTTTCTGCCCAGGGATTGGGACGTAGCCCCAGAGCTGTGATGCATAAGGCGGGTAGTAAGTAGGTGCCCGCCTTTAATTGCGAGGAAGAGGTACAGGGAACAAGAAGCACCTGGAGCAGAAGCAGACAGAGAAGAAGCAAGCACGGGGAGAGTAGCAGCACCCAGAAGGCAGCAGCAAATGGAAGCAAAGACCCGCAGACCGGTATTGGATTCTTGGTGGAGAGGAGTGAGTGTGTTTATATGTCACTCCCTTGCACGTTGGTAAAACTAAGTTGATTCGTTCACTTGTATTTATTGAGCGCCTACTATTTGTAGAGCACACTTGGAAAGTGCAATACAGCAATAAAGAGAGCAGATCCCGCCAGGGGCTTAAAGTCTAAAGGTGGGGAGGAGGAGACAGACATCAAAACAAATAAAATAGGCATCAATATAAATGAAGAGAATTGTAGATTTGTGTATATATAAGTGCTGTGGAGTGGACATAAAAGACTTTCACAGTAGCCTTGGTGGTCAGTGGTGTGGTTTGACTCTACTAAGTGTCACAGAGGCTCCCCTGGTCCTGGAAAGTCCTGGTTGATACGAGTTCCGGGGCTAGTGACAGGTTTCCTGCCAAGAGCTTACAGTCCAGAGAGGGAGATGTATATTAAAATTAATTGAGGATATGGATGTACGTAACTGCTGTGGGGCTGAGAGTGGGGTCAATGTTTGGAGCTTAGAGAGGATAGTTCCAAGTGTGTAGGGGAGGGAGGGCTCAGTTGGGAAAGGCCTCTTGGAGAAGCTGTGTCTTTGATAATTGTTCGCAGTTGAGTGTCCCAGCTGGAGCACATTGTGAGTGGGGAATGGGTCTGGGGCTTTGGTTGCTTCTCCCCCTGCTCTCGGTCCAGGGTGCTGGGCTTTGCTGATTCCATTCCCCCTACTATTACATTTGTCTCCTCCAGCACCTGGCATGGTTTTGAAATCAGAGCGTAAATGGCTTCGGCCAACAGGACACATCAGGGTCACCGTGAAAGCTATATCCACAAGCGTGTCTGTGAGGCAGATGTGCCGGCTATCGATTCATGAGAGTCTTTGAGGCTCAGTGGGGAAAAGTGGCTTGGGCGGATATGGTCAAGATTGACTCAGAAAGGGGCTGGATGGGGAAGCGGATGGGGGGCAGTGGCAGGCCCTTCCAAGAAGGCTCTGCCCACGTGAGGAAGAAGCAAGAATAATCAAGTGGTTGGCCTAAGCCGTAGGGTTCTGTGGAGGCAATGAGGAAGGCTTCCCAGAGGAGGTGGGGATTTGGGAATGTGGAAGGGAAGGATTGGGCTTTACTCTGGATTGTGATCCAGCAGTCCTGAGGCTGGGAAGGGCAAAAAAGGATCCCCCTCATTGCCTCTCCTCACCCTAAGCAGACGTGAAAGCCTGCGGATTCGTGAGTCGGGGGTGATGAAATTGCTGGTATCCCAAATTTTGTGTTTTATGGTATTTAAGCCTTTATGTGCTAGGTGGTGTCCTAATGGCTGGTGTAGATACAAGCTTGTCAGGTTGGACTCAGCCCCTACCCCACGTGGGGCTCCCATTCTTAATTACAATTTTACAGGTGAGGTAACTGAGGCACAATTGAGGTACAGATGAGTGAATTGATTTGCCCAGGGCCCCATAGCAGACAAGTGGCAGAGTAAGGGTTAGAATCCAAGTCCTTTGAACTGCCTAGCCTCTACACTTTGACAACCCTTTCCTTCCTTTCTGATTTCGGTTCAGGTAGCTCAGTGCTTGTGTGGGTGATTTTTTTTCTCTAAGCCTTAAATCACCATATTTTGGCATGGAATGATAAAATGACCTGTTTTTCTAATAGCTCAAAAGAGCCTACATCCAACAGGGCCAAGTGCCCTCTCCTAGATGATGGAATATCATGTATAATTTTCAGGAAGTCATCACCCCCCCCCCCCCCGAAAAATAGTGCCATCGCCCTCCACTCTGGCCACAGTTCAGATCTGGTTGACAGACATGATCTGGTGGGGAATGACAACCCCCGCTTTTCTGGTGTACTTTCGCTTGGGTTAGTGAAAACACAGCAGGTGTCTTCGTTTTGGTTCATTTCTTTATGTAAAGAAAATGGTGATGCAAATCTCTACCGAGTGGAAATGTATCCTCAGTGCTTTGGGGAACCAGACCTTTCCAAGCAGCTGGGCAGGCAGGCTGATGGTATTGGTTATTGGCAACCCTTTGAATATGAGAGTGCTTATTGTGTGCGGAGCACTGAACTAAGCGCTTGGTAAAGTACAAAATAAGAAATGGTGGACATGTTCCCTGCCCAGAAGGAAGTTACAGTCTAGAGGGGGAGACAGATATTAATGTACATGAATAATACATAGAATAATCACAGTATTTAAGTGCTTACCATGTGTCTAAGCCCAGGGGAAGAATAAGTTAATCAGGTCAGACACCGTCCCAGTCACACATCATCATCATCATCATCATCAACAATCGTATTGAGAGCTTACTATATGCAGAGCACTGTACTGAGCGCTTGGGAAGTACAAATTGGCAACATATAGAGACAGTCCCTACCCAACAGTGGGCTCACAGTCTAAAAGGGGGAGACAGAGAACAAAACCAAACATACTAACAAAATAAAATAGAATAGATATGTACAAGTAAAATAATGGGGCTCCCAGTCTAAATATAAATAAATTCATTATAGATAGGTACATGTAGCAGTGTGGCTCAGTGGAAAGAGCCCGGGCTTTGGAGTCAGAGGTCATGGGTTTGAATCCCGGCTCTGCCACATGCCTGCTGTGTGGCCTTGGGCAAGTCACTTCACTTCTCTGAGCCTCAGTTCCCTCATCTGGAAGTTGAGAATTAAGACTGTGAGCCCCACGTGGGACAACCTGATCACCTTGTATCCCCCACCGCTTAGAACAGTGCTTTGCACATAGTAAGTGCTTAACAAATGCTATTATTATTATTATTATTATGTATGTCCCCCAGCACTTCGAAGAGTGTTTGGCACATAATTAGCACTTAACAAGTACCATTATGATTATTTTAAGGGCTGTGGGGCTGAAGGTAGGGTGAAGACAACTTGTACTTCCCAAGCACTTAGTACAGTGCTCTGCGCACAGTAAGCGCTCAGTGAATATGATTGAATGAATGAGTAAAGCGCTTTCCAAGTGCATAGTCAACACAGAGTGATAATGGAAACAGTAATGACAGTGTTCTTTGTGATATTTGTTTTACTCATTATGTGAGATCGGAAGGTCAAATAGTGAAAAAGGAGTGCCCAGCAGCGGTATGTACCGAATGTCTACCGTGTGCTGAGTGCTGTGCTCGCTGCCTGGCAGGATGAGATGGAGCAGGAAGAAGCCATCCCTGAGGGAGCAGGGCTTTTGCGAGAACCATCTGTAGTAATTTCTGTGTAGGGAGAACAGGGGCAGGGCCAGAACTAATGGAGACCCTGAAGAAACTTGAGGGGGCCTGGAAAGCGTGTCCCTCTGAACCTGGAGTTCTGATGGGCCAGAGAGACTCCGTTCAGGACTCTGATCCCCAAGCAGCGGGAATATTCGCTGCTAGGAGTTCAGTTTGTCAGCAGTATCTATCAAGCACTTACTGCCTAGTGGAAAGAGCCTGGACTTGGGAATCAGGGGGCCTGGGTTTTAATCCTGGGCCTGCCCCTTGTTTGCAAGATGGCAAGTCACTTAAATTGTCTGGATCTCAGTTCATAAAACTGTAAAATGAGGATTAAATCCTCTGACTTAAACTGTGAGAACTGTATGGGACAGGGACTATGTTCAATCTGATTATGTTGTATCTATTACAGCACTTAAAACAGTCCTTGACACAGAATAATAATAATAATAGTGTTAAGCGCTTACTATGTGCAAAGCACTGTTCTAAGCGCTGGGGGGGATACAAGGCGATCAGGTTGTCCCTCATGGGGCTCACAATATCAATCCCCGTTTTACAGATGAGGTAACTGAGGCCCAGATAAGTGACTTGCCCAAAGTCACCCAGGTGACAATTGGTGGAGCAGGGATTTGAACCCATGACCTCTGATTCCAAAGCCCGTGCTCTTTCCACTGAGCCACAATGCTTCTCTAAACATTAACTTCTCTAAACATAAACATAGAATAAGCGCCAAACAAATATCAATTTTTTATGGTTTTTGAGCCCTCTGTCAGGCATTGTATTAAGCACTGGGGTAGATACAAGTTGATCAGGTTGGGCACATTCCCAGTCCCACTTGGGGCTCACAGTCTCAATCCCCGTTTCACAGTTGATGTCACTGAGGCACAGAGAAGTGAAGTGACTGGCCCGAGATCACACAGCAGACAAGTGGCAGAGCTGAGATTAGAACTCAGGTCCTTCTGAGGCCCAGGCCCATCCTTCATCCAGTAGGCAACACAGCTTCTTGTATCATTTTTTTTTTTTAAGTGTGAAAAGACTACATGTTGGTACGAAAGCTTGGTGAAAGGGAAATGGCCCAACCTAGGCCCTAAACCAGGGCAGCAGTGAGTGATTTAAAAATGGTCAGAAGCAGAATTTGCACAAGAGCCTTTGATGGTGGCTTAGATTAACATCTTAATTAGTTTCTTTGTTCCCCTGCCTCACCACCTCTGCCCATAAGAAAAGGAAAAGAATCTCACAAGTAATAAACTCACTATAAAAAATTCAAAATGGGAAGTGAGAAAACTGGGGCCATTTCCATTTGAAGATGGGGCAGATAAGCCAGAAGACAGGTTTTTTTGGTTTGTGTGTTTTTGTGGGGGGTTGTTTTTGTTTTTTAAGCATCAGAGCCCAGGGAGAGACAGTCATCAGCTGGAACCATAAAATATTTCTGTGAATAATGCGCATGCAAATGGGGTGCAATGTTAAGCTTTTTGCTCTGAATTCTGAGAGCTTGGTCTTAGAGGGGGAATGAAAATTTCTGGCCTGTTCTTGCTTGTACCATGGTTGAGTCTATTCAAGTGGTGGGAAGAACACTAAAAAGCAATCTGTCTTTCCCCACCTGAACTCAGGGCTCAGGATGGCATGGCCTTTCTGTGTGCATTGGCGATGCTTAGTACCTTCTGATCATCATGGCATTTGTTAAGCGCTTACTATGTGCGAAGCACTGTTCTAAGCGCTGGGGGGATACAAGGTGATCAGGTAGACGCGGCCAGTGGGGCGAGAGGTACTTGGAAGAAAATAGTGGTTCCCTAACATTGAGGTCTTCAAAGGCCATTGCCACTGAAACACAGGGACTGGTGTTTGGGAGATGGTAACGTGTGGATCAGTGTACGGAGTTTAAATCACGAGTATTGCCACCGTGGCTAAGATCACTGCCGTGTCATCTTGAGTTGCGACAGCCCCTGGGCTGCTGCCGTGTTATTTCCTCATGTGTCACCTTGGACAAGCCGCTTCTCTGTGCATCAGTTTCTTTGTGTGTGAAATCTCCTCTTGTCTTGAATCTCCTCATGGACAGGGATCATATCTCCCAACTCTGTTATATTGTACTCTCCCAAGCACTCACTACAGGGTTGTGTGTAAAGAAAGGGCTCAAAAAATAAAACTGATTGAGGGACTGATTGAAGTGAGGAATGCACATCTGTACTCCCTCCCCCTCGGAGTCCTAGGTGGCACAAGGCCCATCTCTGCTCTGCTTGTACTGTGTCCCCCTGTAATTAGCGTGGTACGTGTCACAGAGTTGGCACTTGATGAATACCGTGATTAATTCTGTTACTGGACGTTGCATTGTTGGAAGCTAATACTCTACTGCATTGTACTTTCCCAAGTGCCGAGTACAGGGCTCTGCGCACCACGAGCGCTCCATAAAAACCTCTGATGGATTGAATAGGATTGTCACACGCAATGGGAGGCAGGTGGCTTGGCCGTTTGATCAATGTAGGAGGGAGGGTCGGAGAATTTCAGTGGGGAGAGAAAAGCGCAAACAAGCAGCCAGCAGTACCACCCTCCCAATAATAATAATAATAATTATGGTATTTGTTCAGTGCTTACTAGGTGCCAAGCACTGTTCTAACTGCAAGGATAGGTACAAGGTTTGTGCCACCTGGGGCTCACAGTCTTAATCCCCATTTTACAGATGAGGTAACTGAGGCACAGAGCAGTTAAATGACTTGCCCCAAGTCACACAGCTGACAAGTGGCAGAGCCGGGATTAGAACCCACGGTCTCGGACTCCCAAGCCCAGACTCTCTCCACTGAGCCACGCTGTTTCTCCTACTGATGTCTCTTGACACCCATGGCCTATTTCATTCCCACTCATGCGAGTTCCACGAAGGTGGGAAACAGGTCGGTGATATCTTCCTCTAGGACGTGGGGGGATGACTGTTATATCTGTGTCCCTAATGATACTGACTAGAATTAATATAAATGTAGTAGTTAAGCATTTACTATGAGCAAGACACCGTGCTAAGTGCTGGGTTAGATACAAGTTTATCAGGACAGACCTAGTATTTGTCCCACAGGGACATTAAGACTGTGAACTCCGTGTTGTGTCCAACCCGATTATCTTGCATCTACCCCAGCGCTTAGTACAGTGCCTGGCACAAAGGTAGCGCTTAAATACCATTATTAATAATAATAATGATGGCATTTATTAAGCACTTACTATGTGCAAAGCACTGTTCTAAGCGTTGGGGAGGTTACAAGGTGATCAGGTTGTCCCACGGGGGGCTCACAGTCTTAACTCCCATTTTACAGTTGAGGGAACTGAGGCCCAGAGAAGTGAAGTGACTTGCCCAAAGTCACACAGCTGACAATTGGCGGAGCTGGGATTTGAACCCATGACCTCTTACTCCAAAGCCCGGGCTCTTTCCACTGAGCCACGGTGCTTCTCTGATGATTATGCTTCTCTGATAATGATGATAATTAATATCATCATTATTATTAGGGGCTGACAGCCCCGGTGGGAGGGTGAAGGGTTAAAGAATTCCCATTTTACAAGATGAGGAAACCAAGGCACAGAGAAGGTAATTGTCATCCCTAAGGTCAAAGGATAGAGTCCAGATAAGAAGCGGCACAGCCTAGTGGGAAACAGCATGGGATAAGCTCGGACCTGGGTCAGCTAAGCTCAGCCACTTTTCATTAATTCAGTCGTATTTATTGAGCTCTTACTGTGTGCAGAGCACTGTACTAAGCGCTTGGGAAGTACAAGTTGGCAACATATAGAGACGGTCCCTACCCAGCAGTGGGCTCACAGTCTAGAAGGAGGAGACGGAGAACAAAACCTATTAACAAAATAAAATAAATAGAATAAATATGTACAAATAACATAAAAAAAAGAATATAGTAATAAATATGTACACTGGTCTGCTGGGTGACCTTGGCCAAGTCATTCAACTTCTTTGTACCTCATTTACCTCATCTGTAAAATGAGAATTAAGACTGTGAGGTCTTAATGGGACATGGACTGTGTGACACCTGATTAGTTTGTGTGTGCAAAGTGCCTGGAACACAATAAATGTTTAGCAAAAAAAAAACTGAACACAGACCTGTGTTCTTTGCACTAGGCCATACTGTATCGATGTAGAATATGAGGTGTCGTGAGCGGTGTCTTTTTTTATTAGGAATTTAGAAGATGTCAGTAAAGGTAGATTATGGTCTAGGAAGTGGCCTTAAGTGCCCAGGCTAGTACCCATCCTGTGGGCAAACCAGAAAAGCAGGGTGATTTAGAGCAAAGAGCCTGGGCTTGGAAGTCGGAGGATCTGGCTTCTGATTCCGGCTCTACCAATTGCTTGCTGTGTGACCTTGGGCAAGTCATTTACCTTCTCCCCTGCAGTTCCTCAACTGTAAAATTGGAATTAAATCCTCCTTCTCACAATTTTTGAGGGTGAGCCCTATGTGGAGCAGGGACTGTGTCCAACCTGATGGACTTTAACCTACCCCAGTGCTTAGAAAAATGTTTGACACATAGTGAGAGCTTAAGAAATAACATAAAAAAATGTGACTGAGCAGTCCATAGGGCATGCATTCTGGGGAGATGAGGGAGCTGGATAAAATGTAGGTGAGCTTGCCTAGAAAAAGTGAGAATAAGATGCCTATTCTCCCTGTTCCTTTGACTGTGTGTCCCCAAGAGGGATAGTGGCAGGGTACGGTCTGCTTTCCTCATTTCTACCCCAGTGCTTCATACAGTGCTGGGCACATAACCCTTTGGGCACTTGACTTTCACCCTACCCTCAGCCCCACAGCATTTGTGTACATACCCATACATTATATACCATAATTATATATATTAATGCCTGTCTCCTCTTCTAGATTGTAAGCTCTAAGCATGTGGTCCGGGTTGAACAGTACTCTCCCCAAGGGTTAGCACAGTGCTTTACACTTAGTGAATGCTCAGTAAATACCACTCATGATGATAATGTGTGGTATTTACTAGCACTGACTGTACTTGTTAATCCTACTGTTTTCTGGTATTGAAGTGCTTACTCAGTGCTGGAGTAGGTTGAAGATAATCAGATTGGACTCGGTCCACATCCCGCATGGGATGCACAGTCTTAATCCCCGTTTTCAGATGTTAGGCCCAGAGAAGTTCAGTGATTTGGCCAAAGTCGCGGAGCTGGAATAAGAATCCAGATGGTTCCAACTCCCAGGGCCATGCTCTCTATCCACTGCTTCTCTTGACTGAGAAAGATGAGTGGACCCGATAGATAACCTGCTGTGATAGTGTGCCAGTGAAAAGTTCCTGCTGTTGAATTGCAGCAAAGCTATTCCGTCATTAGAGCAGGTAGGAACAGTGTGGCCTAGGGAGTCAGTTGACCTGGGTTCCATCACTTGCCTGCTGTGCAACCTTGGTCAAGTCACTCTCTTCTCCGTCTCTCTTCATCTGTGAAATGGGGATTTAAATACTTGTTCTCTGTCCCTGCACATTATGGGGCAGGGACTGTGTCCAATCTAATTGCATTGTATCTACCCCTGCGCTTATTCTGGGGCTCAGCACTTAGTAAGCACTTAGGGAATAACAAATACCATTATAAATAACGAAAAAAATATGCTCGTGGACTAATCCGACAAGTCCAGGAACCTGGTAGCTAATCCCCTCTCAGAAGGTTATTGGGTTTGGATAACTCCTCCCTCCGTCCCTCACTACACTAGTGAGGGTGCCATCATCCAACTCATCTTCCTCAGCTATGAGGGCCAAGTTCTCTATCTAAAAGAATTATCTCTTGTCAAATTTCACCCACGCAGGCTCCCCGATGGTGAGCACTCATGAGGTGACTTATTCTCCAGTGCTCTCATTTCTTTAGCGGAGCAATTATTAAAATTGCTTTACCTCTATCTGAGAAGTGAAGAAGCATGAGTTGGCGCATGTCCAGTCTCTGAGGAATGAAACACCTAGCTGGTTGAGGTGCCGTGGGAATTTGCAGCGCAGTCATCCAAAATAACCTTTGTTTAGCACTTAGCCTGCGAGGAGCATCTTTCTCTGCACTGGGGAAAAAAGCAGGAGTATTGATTCAGATTAGGTTGTTAGACTGCAGAGGATCTATAGTGTAAAGGGAAGAGGGCCGAGAGACAGGCCAAAAGAGAGAAAGAGGAGGAGTGCTGTGCAGAGAGTTGGAGGGAGAGAAAGAGACATGAGAGTGTGAAACAAGAAAACAGGCTAACAGAAGCTCCTCCTCTAGGCTGTATGCTCCTTGAGGGGAGGGATAATGTCTTTTTTTATGGCATTTATTAAGCGCTTACTATGTGCAAAGCACTGTTCTAAGCGCTCGGGAGGTTACAAGGTGATCAGGTTGTCCCACGGGGGGCTCACAGTCTTCATCCCCATTTTACAGATGAGGGAACTGAGGCACAGAGCAGTGAAGTGACTTGCCCAAAGTCACACAGATGACAATTGGCAGAGTGGGATTTGAACCCATGACCTCTGACTCCAAAGCCCTGGCTCCTTCCACTGAGCCAGGCTGCTTCTCTGCTGTCTGCTACCAGTGCTCCAGGGGGTTAATTTCCAATTCTCTCTACTACTTAGATTGAGTGCTCTGTGGAATGGGGACCATATCGGACCAGATTAACTCTTATCTATCCCCCTTTTTAGCACAGTGCTTGTGACATGGGCCCTACTGTTTCACTGCTTCCCAAGCCATTGGCACTCTTTCAGTGCTGCAGGTTGATTAATCAACTGTCCAGGGACTTGTGTCCAAGCTGCACGGGGGCCAGGCTTCTTTTCCCAAGGTGTTGGCTGGGAGAAAGGGGGCATCATCAGCATCATCATCAATCGTATTTATTGAGCGCTTACTATGTGCAGAGCACCGTACTAAGCGCTTGGGAAGTACAAATTGGCAACATACAGAGACAGTCCCTACCCGACAGTGGGCTCACAGTCTAAAAGGGGGAGACAGAGAACAAAACCAAACATACTAACAAAATAAAATAAATGGAATAGATATGTACAAATAAAATAAATAAATAAATAGAGTAATAAATATGTACAAACATATATACATATATACAGGTGTTATGGGGAAGGGAAGGAGGTAAGATGGGGGGGATGGAGAGGGGGAGAGGAAGGAAGGGGGAAGGGGCAGCCAAAGTCGGAAGAGAGCCATGGAGGCACGATAGCTGCTTTCCTATCCATCAGTCGATCAGTGTTTGAGCCCTTTCTGTGTGCAGATTAACTGTTATAAATTCTTGGGATATTAGAGTACAATGGAGTTGGTAGCCACGTGCCCTGTCTTCAAAGAGCAGAGTGTTTGAATTCTCCACAGCTGAACTATTTCAGTGGTGGTTGGGTTTCCTTGTGCTTCGGATGCTTTTTTCCTTCCTCTGCCTCCTTTCCCCAGTCCAGTGTGGAGCTGTCTCCGTATCCTGGGGCCCCATTGTGCGGGTCCCACCTCGGAACTGCCGCAAGGCGGGATGGCTTCCGGACTTCTGGGACCCTGGAGTTCGGGATCCTGCCTTGGTCTGGGCCTTCCAGGGTGGTGAGGTCAGCCAGGGTGACCGGCTCCCGTGGCCAGGGTCTGGGGCTGTGTGTCTTTCAAGGGCGGGCCCATCTCTGAGCAGATAGAAGTCATTAGAGCCCAGGATCCGGGGACACACGTCAGTTCGCACCCCTTCTCCCTTCCCTCTTGGCTAAGGCCTGAGCGACAGGAGAGGCCACCAGCATTTTGGGAGGCCTGAATTCCACCTCCCGCAATGCCCCGGGGCCTCAACTAGGCACGTGGACCGTGCGCTCACTGCGGTTCTACCAGCTCCGTAATACCGTACTCACCCAAGAGCTTCGTAAGTGCTCTGCACCCTGTAAGGGCTCAATAAATGCCCCTGACTGATTGATTTGAACATACAGAGCATGTGCAGGCTGCGGCATCCAAGTCTAAACCTCTAAAGCCAGAGCAGCTAAAGTGAATGCGAGGCAGTTGCAACAATTCGATGCCGTTGCTAAAATTAATTTGTTTCGCCTCTAGAAACCTAGAACGGTTTATCTGCCGAGGAGATGGCGTGATAACCTTATTATCAGGATTTAAGTCATCGGACACATAGGTCTGTTATTTGTTCAGGGCCTTCAGGCAGACAACTGAACTCAACAATTCCTTGAAGGATACCGCCTGAGGGAAATGATGATGGAAGCCTCCGTCTACGTTGCCGGTTGAGACTTATCCTAAGAGTTTCCCGTGATTCCTTCTGCCTCCGTTGCTAATTTAGTCCCTTGCTGGTGGTGTCTCAGGTTGTCTGTCCCCTTAACCCTAATCCTGAGCATTCCTGCTCTCCTCCTGTCCTTCTCCAGTCGCTGATTATATCTCCCGAGGTAGTGGAGCCAGCTCAAATTGGAAGCGTTCTTTTCCCCCTCACCCTGGGATGGGCGGAACTGTTGGTTTCCATTAAGAATGGACTCGGGCTGGCTGAGAAATTCTGGGAAGGCCATGGCTGCCCAAGAAATCAAGACCTAACAAATGTGCAAAAATGAAATTATTCTCATCATGATCATAGAGCTTGGGAGTCAGAGGTGGTGGGTTCTAATCCCTGCTGTGCCGCTTGTCAGCTGTGTGACTTGGGGCAAATGATTTAACTTCTCTGTGCCTCAGTACCTCACCTGTAAAATGGGGATTAAGACTGTGAACTCCATTCATTCATTCATTCAACTGTATTTATTGAGCGCTTACTGTGTGCAGAGCACTGTACTAAGCTCTTGGGAAGTACAAGTTGGCAACATATAGAGATGGTCCTTACCCAACAGTGGGCTCACAGTCTAGAAGGGGGGAGACAGAGAACAAAACATATTAACAGAATAAAATAAATAGAATAAATTGACAACCTGATAACCTTGTATCTCCCCCAGTGCTTAGAACAGTGAGTAAGTGCTTGACAAATACCATCATTATTATTACTGTATAAGGCACTACGTGTTAACTGTTGTAATTCATTCATTCAATCGTATTTATTACCTAGGGGTACTTACAAGGTTGGTCACAGTCCTTGTCCCACATGGGATTTCACAGTCCAAGTTGACGGTAGAACCAGTATTTAGTCCTCATTTTACAGTGGAGGAAACCGAGGCATAGTGAAGTTAAGTGACTTGCCTAAGGGCACACAGCAATCAACTGATAGAGGTGGGATTGGAATCCAGCTCCTCTGACTCCCGGGCCTGTGTTATTTCCACTAGGTCATGCTCCTTAATTTTTTTTAGATGGTATTTATTATCATTATTTTAAGCTCTGAGGTAGGTACAGATAAATTAGGTCAGGCACAGTCCTTGTCCCACATGGGACTTACAGGCTAACATGGAGGGAGAGTATGTACTGAATCCTCTTTTACAGTTGAGGAAACTGAGGCACAGACAAGTTTAGTGGCTTGCCCAAGGTCACACAGCAAACAATTGTCAGAGGCAGCTAGAACCCAGGTCCTCTGACTCCAAGGCCTGGGCTCTTTCCTCTAGGCGATGCTGCTTTTCCATTAATTAATTTATCAGTGTCACTGTTTTTGGAATTTGACAAATAAATCCTCGCCCCTTGCCATGTAGGGGAAATCCTCTGAGAATTTTTCTGGTTATTAATTACAGTAATAATTATGGTATTTAAGTGCATACTAGGTGCCAGCACTGTTCTAAGCACTGGGGTGTATACAAGCCAATCGGGTTGGATACAGTCCCTGACCCACGTGGGGCTCACAGTATCAACTTGTCAACTTGTACTTTCCAAGCACTTAGTACAGTGCTCTGCACACAGTAAGCGCTCAATAAATACGATCGAATGAATGAATGAATCAATTCCCGTTGTACAGATGAGGTAACTGAGGCCCAGAGACGTGAAGTGACTTGCCCCAGGTCACCCAGCATACAAGTGGCAGAGCTGGGATTAGAACCCATGACCTGCTGACTCCCTGCTCTTAAGGACGTGGGTGTGTGTAGTGGAGTCTAAACATAAAAAGATAACTTGGTTTTCCAGCTGGTTCTGAGAGGAGCCGTACTATTTGGATTGACTGGATTTTTGAGTTTGAAGGCAGCCTACACGAGATCAGGGGACGATCCTTCCTTCCTCTCCCCCTCGTCCCCCTCTCCATCCCCCCCATCTTACCTCCTTCCCTTCCCCACAGCACCTGTATATATGTTTGTACATATTTATTACTCTATTTATTTATTTTACTTGTACATATCTATTCTATTTGATTTTGTTAGTATGTTTGGTTTTGTTCTCTGTCTCCCCCCTTTTAGACCGTGAGCCCACCGTTGGGTAGGGACTGTCTCTATATGTTGCCAACTTGTACTTCCCAAGTGCTTAGTACAGTGCTCTGCACACAGTAAGCGCTCAATAAATACGATTGATGATGATTGATGATGATCCCGGGCCCGCAGCGGTGACTTCACCTCGGCATCTGGGGCAGAGGGAATGTTGGCGGCGGAAGCTGTGAGGTTTGTGGCATTTTTCCCTTCACCCGCAGGAAGAAGGACGGCAGCTCATTTGTCTTCCCTACAAACAGGCCGGGCTCTGGCAACAACCAAGGGGTAAAGCAGAAATAAGAAGTTAATCCAGGGGTGACCTAAGGGATAGAGCACTCGTCTGGGAGGCAGAAGGACCTGGATTCTAATTCTGGCTCTGCCACTAGTCTGCTGTGTGACTCTGGGCAGGTCACTTCACTTTTCTGGGCCTCAGCTAATCTGTAGAGTGGGGATTAAATACCTCTTCTCCCTTCTCCCCTCTTAGACCGTGAGCCCACTGTTGGGTAGGGACTGTCTCTATATGTCGCCAACTTGTACTTCCCAAGCGCTTAGTACAGTGCTCTGCACACAGTAAGCGCTCAATAAATACAATTGATTGATTGATTCTACCTAGACTGTTCACTCCATTTGAGACAGGGACTATGCCCACCTGATGAAATTGGATCTATCCCAGCAATTTAGAAAAATGCTTGACCCCATAGTAAGCACTTTACAAATATCATGCTCATTAATCAATCATATTTATTGATCAATCATATTTATTATTGTATTGTATTATTGTATCAATTGTATTTAGTACTCATTACTACTACTACTACTAATAATGGTATTTGTTAAGCGCTTACAATGTGCCAAGCACTGTTGATGATGATGGCATTTATTAAGCGCTTACTATGTGCAAAGCACTGTTCTAAGCGCTGGGAGGATACAAGGTGATGAGGTTGTCCCATGTGGGGCTCACAGTCTTCATCCCCATTTTACAGATGAGGGAACTGAGGCCCAGAGAAGTGAAGTGACTTGCCCAAAGTCACACAGCTGACAAGTGGTGGAGCTGGGATTTGAACCCATGACCTCTGACTCCAAAGCCCGGGCTCTTTCCCACTGAGCCACGCTGCTTAGCTCTGGGGTAGAAACAGGGTAATCAGGTTGTCCCACTTAGGACTCACAGTCTTAATTCCCATTTTACGGAAGAGGTAACTGAGGCACAGAGAAGTGAAAGGGCTCGCCCAAGGTCACTCAGCAGGTAAGTGGCAGAGCCAGGATTAGAACCCAAATCCTCTGTCTCACAAGCTAGTGCTCTTTCCACAAAGCCACGCTGCTTCAGTACTATGAAAAATAATCAGCGTGGCTCAGTGAAAAGAGCCCGGGCTCTGGAGTCAGAGGTCATGGGTTCAAATCCCGGCTCCACCAATTGTCAGCTGTGTGACTTTGGGCAAGTCACTTCACTTCTTTGGGCCTCAGTTACCTCATCTGTAAAATGGGGATGAAGACTGTGAGCCCCCCGTGGGACAACCTGATCACCTTGTAACCTCCCCAGTGCTTAGAACAGTGCTTTGCACATAGTAAGCACTTAATAAATGCCATCATTGTTATTATTATTATTATTAACACATTCCCTGCCCAGAAGAACCTTACAGTTTAGAGAGGGTGACAGACATTAAAATAAATTATGGCTAAATGCTATGGGGCTGAGGGTGGGGTGAAGAAAGGGTACAGTTCCAAGTGGATAGGTGATTCAAAAGGGAGAGGGCAAAGGGGAAATGAGAATGTATGGAAGACCTCTGGGAGGAGGTGTGATTTTTGAATGTAATGGACTCTGGACATAATAATAATTTTGATGGCATTTATTAAGTGCTTACTATGTGCAAAGCTCTGTTCTAAGCGCTGGGGAGGTTACAAGGTAATCAGGTTGTTCCACGGGGGGTTCACAGTCTTAACCCCCATTTTACAGATGAGGGAACTGAGGCACAGAGAAGTTAGGTAACTTGCCCAAAGTCACACAGCTGACAATTGACAGAGCCGGGATTTGAACCCCTGACCGTGGACTGGACATGGCAGTTGGCATCTCATTCAGCCCTGACCGCTTCCTGGCAAGATGGTCAACCACGTCCAATTTGAGGAGAAAAGAGGAATGACGGAGAAAGCCGGACGGAGTAGGGATGGGGACTTTCCAACTAGGTCAGGGGTATCCCTGCAGCCACAGTGGTGTTCCCCATGGGGCTAGTGACTGATGGTTATCCCCCTTTGGAATACCGATGGAGGGGCTCAAGCCTCCCCACCTGAGAGCCCGGGGCCTCCTTGACTCCACTGGGATGGTCGGAGCCCGGAGTGATGGAGCCGGGTTCAGTGAGTGAAGCCAACGTGCGGCTAGTTGTGTACCAACCCTCCGCACGGTGCCACTCGCTTGCAGCTTCTGAAGCTGATACGTCTGCATGTTCCCTGGGAAATTGTAGGCTTTTACTGTGGAGGACTGGTGACCACAGCTTCCATAAATAATTCCTGGATTCTATAACCTCAGTCTTAATATTAAGGCAAAGAAGCGGGATAGATAGAAAAAAAAAATGGAGAAGCAGCATGGCGTAGTGATTAAAACACGGGACTGGGAGACAGAAAGACCTGTTTATAATCCTGACTCTACCACTTGTCTGCTGAGTGACCTTGGGTATGTCACTTCACTTCTCTGTGCCTCAGTTCACTAATCTGAAATACGGGGATTAGAACTGTGAGCCCCATAAGGGACATGGACGGTGTCAACCTAATTACCTTGTATCTACCCCAGTGCTTAAAACACATAATAATTAAGAAATTCCACAAAAAACCTGGCTGCCATCTCGGTGGTAAGCATGGGAGACAGAGGGCCCAGTTGGAAGCTGTGAGTTGGTTGAAATCTAAATTGGAGAGTGCAGCATTTTGCACCTCGTGAGGGGCAGTCTTGGTTGATTTTTGGAATATCTAGGCTTCAAAGAGGCCCTCTGTCATAATAACCAGAGCAATACAAAACTTCCGTTGCAACCCCAGCTCCATCTTCCATTTTCATAATGGGCAGCTTTCTGTTGAGATCGATGTAGCGTTAGCACTGAAATGAATCGGAAATCAACCGAAACTTCCAAAAGTTTCTGCTTTTCCACCATCTGTGACAATGACCAATAAGCTTCTGCCACGCTAGCGTCCTCCTTATTGACACTGGAACTCGGGCCGATCCCCGAGACCCCGTGGGAAAACACGGGAGGAGAAAATGGGATCGAATTTCCTCCGCAATGTCTTCATTTTGTCAGTTTCAGGGTCATCCGTTTGGCCTTTGAAAATGTCTAAAACGAGATAGAGCGAGCATCTTTTTATTCCATTAAGTGGGGAAACGAGGGTGTTGACGTGCTTTCTCGCTCATCCTATTGATTTGAGCAGAAGTGTGAGTCTGTCCACTGCTGGGAAGAAGGATGAAACAGAGTCCTGGCCTTGTTCTTCAGGTCATCCGCTCTCATCCCACCCGGGGAGCTGGATCAACACTGGATTTTTCACGCCTTCAGGTCCTAGGTGTTAGGAATATCTAACTGGTTGAATCAACCAGTAATAATAATAATGATGGCATTTATTAAGCGCTTGCTATGTGCAAAGCACTGTTCTAAGCGCTGGGGAGGTTTCAAGGTGATCAGGTTGTCCCACGGGGGCTCACAGTCTTAATCCCCATTTTACAGATGAGGAAACTAAGGCGCAGAGAAGTTGTGTCTTGCCCAAAGTCACCCATCTGACAGTTGGCAGAGCTGGGATTTGAACCCATGACCTCTGACTCCAAAGTCCGGGCTCTTTCCACTGAGCCACACTGCTTCTTGTAGTATTTACTGGGTACTGTTGGTGCAAAGCACTGTTCGACACTTCCAGTAGAGTACAATAGGAGATGCCTTGGTCTTTGATCTGGAGGAGCTCATATGATATTTTAAGTTGTCTCTTGGATTAAAAGTGCATTCTAACCATAAAAGCAAAATCCTCTGTGATCTCTTTGGAGTGGTTTGTCTGCTCGGTTTAATTTTTTTCCCCGCTAGTAAAGCATAAATCAGTTTTCCGAGTCTTTAACCTGTGAGGCTTTAACTCTATTTCAAGCACTGTACTAAGTGCTGAGGTAGATACAAGCTAATCAGATTAGACGTGGTCCGTGCCCCACGTGGGATTCACCATCTTAATCCCATTTTTGCAGCTTGAGTAACCGAGGCACAGAGAAGCGAAGTGACTTGTTCAAGGTCATACGGCAGATAAATAGAAGAGCCTCGATTAAGACTCAGGTCCTTCCGACTCCCGGTTCTGGGCTCTATCCACTAGACCACACCGCTTCTCCTTTCCCAGCTGCATCCCCACTAGAGTCAGCAGCGACTTCAGGGGACGTTGAAGATGGCCAAACAGAAATGTCTTGGGATGCCAGCTTGTCCAGAGTTGGGTGGGTCTTCCCCGCCCTTCATGGGTCTCTGGTCCATCAAACGATCCAGGGAGCACTTCACGGGGAGCGGTCCTTTGTGGTGATGCTCCTTTATCCCAAAGGAATGCTCCCCTTGGTTAGTGCTTCCTAGGGTACTTACCGTATCTGTCAAGCCTGTGCTCTATGGTAGCCCTGGTCTTGAACGCTGGAGCTACTCGTCGGGGAGTTGACAACCTCAAGTTGTAGATTTTGCAAGCTCTCTAGGTTGGGGCTGTGTGAATAATAGCAGTAATAATGATAATTGTGGCATTTGTTAAGCACTTGCTGTGTCTGAGGCACTGCACTTAGCACTGGGGTGGATACAAGCAAATTGGGTTGGACACAGCCCCTGTCCCAGGTGAGGCTCGGTCTTAATCCCATTTTACAGATGAGCTAACAGGCCCAGAGAAGGCAGGTGACTTGCCCAAAGTCACACAGCAGACAAGTGGTTGAGCTGGGATTAGAACCCAAGACCTTCTGATTCCCAGGCCCTTGCTCTGTTCACCATGCCATGCTGCTTCCCTGCTGCTTCTGCTTCTAGGTTCTAATCCTGGCCCTGCCAATTAGCTGTGTGACTTTGGGCAAGTCACTTCACTTCTCTGGGCCTCAGTTACCCCATCTGTAAAATGGGGATTAAGACTGTGAGTCCCACGTTGGACAACCTGATTACCTTGTATCTACCCCAGCGCTTAGAACAGTGCTTGGTACATAGTAAGTGCTTAACAAGTACCATTATTATTATTATTGTTATCATTATTATTATTATTTCTAGGCTATGAACCCACTGTTGGGTAGGTACCATTTCTATATGTTGCCAACTTGTACTTCCCAAGCGCTTAGTACAGTGCTGTGCACACAGTAAGTGCTCAATAAATATGACTGAATGAATGAATGAATATCATTATTATTATTGATGGCATTTATCATTATTATATATCATAATATAACAGTATGTTATTATAATATAACATTATTATTGTTGTTACATCATTTTGCACAATTTAAGTGCTCAATAAATGTCAGTGATCAGATGTGGGGGATTAGGGACGGATCCTCAAGGGCGGAACCAATATCTCAAATCAACTTTAGCTGACAAGCCCCCACTTCCCCCAGGAAGCCTTCTGTGAATAATACCTGGGACCCTGAGTCACCTCTGGCAGCTGCGTGTCCATCTCTACCCATCCTCAGGGTTTGTGTTTTTGGGGATGTTTAAGCGTACTTCCAGTTATTCCGAGTCCATTCATGTTTTTGTCCATTTCTCCCATTAAAGGGATTGTTCCACCGGGGCAGGTAATCCGCCTCTTGGTTCTGTTGTACTTCCCCCAGCTTTCAGTTTGGGACATCACACCATTTGGTTTTGTGATTACTTTTATTACTTCTTTTAAATGACGCCCCCCAATTTCATTAGCAGTAAAGCTCAGCAATATTGACGAACAATAAACTTCATTGTTCTTGAATTTCCACCTTCGATTCACACCACCCTCATCCCTTAAGCATGTATGAACATTGGAGAAGCCTTATGGCCTGATGGCCAGAAGGACCTACGTTCTGATCCCCGCTCCTCCTGCTGTGTGACTGTGGGCAAGTCACTTCCCTTCTCTGGACCTCAGTTCTGTCATCTGAAAAATGGGGATTTAGACTGTGAGCCCCGTGCAGGACAGGAGCTGTGTCCAACCTGATTACCTCGTATCTATCCCAGCGCTCAGCACGGTACCTCGCACACAGTCAGTGCTCAACAGGTTATCGTAAAAATATGCCAATAACTTATTTTTATCAAGATCGGTCTCCTGCCGTAGACTGTAAACTCTAAGTGGGCAGGGATCGTGCCTTTGGGAGTGTGTCCACTATCTCTGTTACATTGTACTCTCTCAGGTGCTTAGTGCAGTGCTCAGCGCTCAATAAATGCAGTTGATTGATTGGTCAAAGGTACTGCCCCCTGACTTTGGACCACTGTGACGGGATTTAGGTCAGGTCAATTTGGGGGGTTTAATAGCAACCCTAGGCAGAGTTCCCAGGAAAATCAACGAGGCTCCAGAGGTTGCACTGCTGACTCTTTTTGCAGTTTGCTGCACATCACGTATTTTATGTGGTTTCACGGGTAGGGAGGGCCGAGCACTGAAATTGAGGAGCTGACAGAGGTCGAATGGAAACGACGCCAAGGCATGGCATCCATCCGGCCACCCAGAGGGGCGGCTGCCTTGGACCGGAGCCAAAGATTCACGGTACACAGCTGGTCCTGATCCGGACTCTGAGTTTGGGTCCGCCCCGATGGACTCCTGGAGAGAGCCATTGCAAAACATACAGAAAAGAGCCCCAAGAAAATGGCAGAGATTTTGGAAAACGAATTTTGAGATCTTATGCGCACTCAGGCAGCCGTGCTCTTTGGGTTGACTAACGGGAGTGAGTGTGTGTGGATGTGTGTGTGTGTGTGTGTGTGTGTGAGAGAGAGAGAGAGAGAGAGAGAGAGAGAGAGAGAGACATACATTGCAGGTGAATGTGTGCGCGCGCTGAAAATGGGAAGAATCAATTGATCCTAGTGGCAAAGCCATCTCAGTCATTTTTCCTCCCGAGTTTCAAATCCGTTACCTCTTGTCAGATGAGTGGGGTCAGAAATGAGCATTGACTTTCTGGTGTGTCAACGTTACGGGAAGCAGCATGGCTCAGTGGAAACCCAAGCCCAAAGCTCCGAGCGCTGATGTGAGCTCTAGCACTGATTTTTCTGTAATCTCTCTGCCGATCCTTTTAAGGCCTTCATGGATTGGAAGAGTTTCCCCTATAAGGATATCTGATGTGTAGATGTATTTCACATATCTATTGCTTCAGTTTCCTTGCGTTGTTTGGACAGTTCCCGTTTTTGGGCATTTGCCCAAAACGGCAATGAGAAGCAGTTTGGCCTAATGGAAAGAGAATGGGCTTGGGTCCAGGTCCTGAGTTCGCACTTTCTGTGTGTCCTAGAGCAAGTCACTTAACTTATTTGTGCCTCATTTGTCTCATCCGCAAATTGGGGATTCAGTACTTATTTTTCCTCCTCAGACTGAGAACCCAATGTGAAAACTGATGATCTCCTATCTACCCTAACACTTAGCATAAGTGCCTAACAAATAATAGTTATTACCACTGTCATTATTCACATCTCACTGAAGATGCCTCACCAGCACAGGGAAGCTGAGTTGCTCGAAGTCACACAGCAAACAAGTGGCAGAGTTATGATTAGAGCTCAGGTCCTCTGATGATATAGCAGAGGAGTTTACAGTCTGGATTACAGTATGACAGTATATGATAATCATGGTGGAGCCTCTCGTTGTAAATGAAGGATGATCATGGTTCAGTCACGGTGACTCGGGGTCCTAGAAGTGGTATTTAGAAAATGGTTTTAGTGGCTATGGTTTGTGGAGCATCCCTTCCACTTCCTTGTCCTTGCGGGCTGGGTTTTCGCTCTGATTGAGTACCCGTTAGTGTCTGTTGTAAGATTTGTGGAGTTTACTGCTAAACTACTTAAGATATTAACAACAGAAAAACCACGGGATTCCATCAAGGAACAGCCCGGGATGGACCAACTCTATCTGAGCGATAGATCCAGGTGGCCAGAAACAGGAAGGTCCTAGACGAGTTCGTATTCCTTGGGCATCTTAAGGAAAGCCGCATGGCCTACTGCATAAATTATGGGCCTGAGAGTAAGAGAACTGGTTTATAATCCTGACTCTGCCACTGGTTTGCTCTGTGACCTTGGGCAACTTAAGTCCTCTGGGCCTCAGTTCCCTCATCTGCAAAATGGGGATTCATTATCTGTTCTTCCTTCCATCTGTGAGACTTGATGATCTTGTATCTATTTCGGTGCTTGGCACATAGTAAGTGCTTAATAAATAGAACAGTTAACATTATTTTTTATCATTTTATTATTATTATGGTATCAAAATTCCAAGTAATCCGGGTCTCTCTAAGTTTACTTAGGGTTTTAACAGGAATATTGTTCCACTGTTGAAGAGGGACTTGGTTTAGGACCAGTAACATTTGGCTTTTCCAAGTTCCATTTAAGTCTGTCACTGGTTCTACGACTTTGCCAGTCAGTCCCTTGTAGTGCCGAGTTAAAGTGGCCATTTTGTCCTCTGTTCTTGCACCCAATATTCTTGTTCTATTAGGGTATTGTTTGGCTTTCCTATTTTAGGCCAGGGACTGCTGATTTTTTTTTTTTTCTCTCCACTTTTAGACCGCTTTCTACCCAGTTTATCTTCATTTAGTTGGAATCCAGGTAGGCACTGGGTGGGTGCTTTTCCTGCTTATTGTCCCTTCTTCTCTGATAGGTATGAGAGTCAGTGAATGCTCCAGAAACTTCCACCCTGTTTGAAGGCCCACCAAGGTTGGACCTCCCTCTCCTTGTCCTTTCAAGGAGCGGTTGGACCGATCCCCGCAGGAAGACCCTGGGACCCAGTGATCGATGACGGGTTCACAAGGGCTGTGTTTGAAATGTGTATCGGCGGGCCAGTGCGGATCCGATGATGACGATCCTGGGCCTGCTCACTGTGCCCTGATCTCATCTGTTCTCCTTTGACCCCTTTCCAACTTTCATCTTGTGGCCAGGAATTCCCTCCTCGTTCGTATATGCCAGCTTACCAATCTCCCCACCTTTTTAGCCTTATTAGGTTTGTGTCTTCTCCAAGAGGCCTTCCCCAGTGAAGCCCTCTTTCTCCAGCTCACCAATCTCCCCATCTTTTTAGCCTTATTAAATTTGCATCTTCTCCAAGAGGCCTTCCCCGATGAAGCCCTCTTTCTCCAACTCCCTCTTCCTTCTTTGCTTTCTATGCTGTTGGATCTATACCCTTTGAGTAGTTGGTATTCACCCCATCCTCAGCCCCAAGGCACTGATGTACATATCTGTTGTTTTAATGTCAGTCTCCCCCTCTAGACTGAAAGCTTGTTGAGGGCAGATAATGTATCTACCAACTCTGTTGTTACCCTCCCAAGCCCGTCGGACAATGCTGTGCACACGGTGAACCCCTAATACCACTGATTGGGGTGCTTGGATGGGAATACCCCTCCCCTTTCAGTTGGCCTTTGTCTCCAAATGACTAATGATATCCTTAGCTAACGAAAGGGCAAGCCAGGCTTGGCTGGTGTGCCATGTGGGACTTGAACTGTTTCCAACCTGATTAGCTTGTATCTACCACAATGCATAGTATAGGGCCTGACGTACAGTATGTGCTTAACAAATAGCTTGAAAAAGACTTTTTTTAATGCTAAAAGCCGGTCCATTTTGCTCATCTTTGCCGATTCTGCAAAGGGTTCACACTCTTGGGTGTGTGTGCCTTTGTGTGCATCCGTGTCTGTGATTCCGCAGTACACAATTCATAGGAGCTCCCCAAAGAGATGTTTAAAAACTTTGAATGGTACCCCTTCTTGCCCCATGAAAGCTAAAGAGAATATCTGGGACTCGTCATCATCATCAATCGTATTTATTGAGCGCTTACTATGTGCAGAGCACTGTACTAAGCGCTTGGGAAGTACAAATTGGCAACATATAGAGACTCAGAATCCAGGTCCGCCCCTCAGCTCCCCAATGGATCGTTGAGGCTGCGTCAGATGGGCTGAACAGTATGGGCTAGGGAAAAAGACACTACAATTCCCTTTCCTAGGTTCCTTTGGAGGTCCGGCAGATAAACCAACTTGAGAGCATGGAAACGTATCGAACTGTGCCCTGTTGATCCACTCACAGCTTCTAACAAAAAAAAAGAATTGGGATGGAGGACTAGATAGCCATCTGATGGGATGGCTACAGTGGGAAAGTGTGACTTGATGAATAATAATAATAATGGATCATGGATTAATGGATCATGATCAAGGAGATCTAAGGAAGTAGCGTTATAGACGCCATTAGACACAGGGCTCGGATGCGATTGAACTTGCCTGCGTACACGAAACGTTTGAGGAGAAAAGCAAAGTAGAATAAGACATTCCACAGGGTAATAGGAAAACCAGTTGACTAATTAAAGCTGAAAGAAATTATGAGCGTCTCAAAGTGGAAAGAGCAGAAGAGTAATTTAATTTTGAGAAAGAAATGGTTTTATTGCCATTAGAGGCCAATCAAATATTGGCATATGGGCTCAAATTATGTCCCTGGGTGGGTAGCAAAATAAAATAAGAAAATAAAGAATGTAGAGTGAAGGAAAAACTCAAGATTATTACTAGGATCTTTGTTGTGTATTTTCAATCTCTGTGAAGTGGCATCAATTTAAAAACTTGCCTCTAGATTTTACAATATCAAAGCCAGAAAATGATCAAGTTTATTAATGAAGGTCAAACCAAGGACAATCCACATATCAATCTACCAGTAGCATTTTAATGATGGTTTGGAACGTGGAATTGCACAAGTGGACCTTCTTGGAGGGTCTCGGCTGTCAGTCATCATCATCATCATCATCAATCGTATTTATTGAGCGCTTACTATGTGCAGAGCACTGTACTAAGCGCTTGGGAAGTACAAATTGGCAACATATAGAGACAGTCCCTACCCAACAGTGGGCTCACAGTCCTAATTCTCCATGCATTCAGTTTGTTGTGCTGCATATTTTTCCAGATATTTGTTACGCACTTATGTGCCAAGTACTGTACTAAGCACTGGGGTAGATGCAAGATAATCCAGTTGGACATGGGATTCCATCAATGGCCAGTAAATACCAGTTGCTGCTTTGAGAATGTATATCTGAAACGTGTAAGCCAGCAGAATAAGTGTAAGTGAAATGCATTTTACTGATCTATTACGGTATCTTATCAAGTCAGCATTGTTTATCTTAACGGAAAGTTAACACCTGTGGGAGGAGAGAAGGTCATTTTAAGCAAAATCTTTCTGCTCTTTTACCCTTTGGAAGTGAAATTATGTAAGCCTTGTTTCCCTAGTAAAGTGACCTGGAAAACTGAATGGTCAATAGTGATATTTTTTTTTCTTCTTGCTTTTAGCAAAGACTTCGGGGATTGGAATCCACATGGCTTAGGGTGCCTGGGAATCCATCGATTCATTCAGTCTTATTTATTGAGCGCTTACGGTGTGCAGAGCACTGTACTAAGTGCTTGGAAAGTACAATTCAGCAACAAATAGGGACAATCCCTACCCAACAACGGGCTCACGGTCCAGAAGCGGGGAGACAGACATCAAAACAAGTAAACAGAATGACTTCTGATGACCCCTATAATCTTTTCACACCGTGCGTCGTCTTGGGTGTTAAGATGAGATGACTTCTGGGTTGTGTGCAACTTGGATATTCTATGCCATGATCAGGTTCAGACCCTGTCTCTGGTGAATCGGGCGCCATGGTGAGCGTGACAGTTGGATCCATTGTTACTCGGAAAGCCACCGAAGCAGGCCTCCTGCTGCCCTCGGCAGAAAACTTGGCTTCTTATCGGGGTACGTGATGGGGGTTCATTCGCATAAGAGGGGCTTGGGTGTCCTATCACTTCTACCCATCATTTTGAAACATTTAACCTGTTGAATATTTCCCGAGCCAAGTGTGCCAACCCGCCGTGAAACTCATCTTGGCATTCCGGCCCCGCTGAGTTTGGAAAGCTTCAGAGACCTTTCCCCAAGTACAGGATCCCCCCCTGAAGCAGACTTCCCTCAAAGCGAAATAATAATGGCAATAATAATTGTGATAGACGTTGAGGGCCTGCTGTGTGCCTAGCACTGGGCTAGCTAGAATTCAGTCAGCTCAGACACAGTCCCTGACCCACACGGAGCTCACAGTCGAAGTCTGGGAGAGAGATTTCTTGGCTAATATTGTCTCATACAGCTTTAGCAGTAACATAAACACATTTCAGTTGTCATTTTCAGAACCTTTTCAAAATCATCATCATCATCAATCGTATTTATTGAGCGCTTACTATGTGCAGAGCACTGTACTAAGCTCTTGGGAAGTACAAATTGGCAACATATAGAGACAGTCCCTACCCAACAGTGGGCTCACAGTCTAAAAGGGGGAGACAGAGAACAAAACCAAACATACTAACAAAATAAAATAGAATAGATATGTACAAGCAAAATAAATAAATAAATAAACAGAGTAATAAATATGTACAAACATATATACATATATACAGGTGTTGTGGGGAAGGGAAGGAGGTAAGATGGGGGGATGGAGGGGGGACGAGGGAAATCATAAATGAAAATGAAATCATAACGAAAATAAAAAGGGCACCTTTACCTGCGTTGGCGGGAAACAGTTGCAGAGAATCCTACTTCTGTAGATTGATCACTAACTAAAATATTAAGGCTGTTGATAAGACATCATAAATCTACAAGTGGTGGATATATCTTTGTCACCAATTTAGTTGCACTAATAGTATAATAATAATAATGGCATTTATTAAGTGCTTACTATGTGCAAAGCACTGTTCTAAGCGCCGGGGTGGTTACAAGGTGATCAAGTTGTCCCACAGGGCGATCACAGTCTTAATTCCCATTATACAGATGAGGGAACTGAGGCCCAGAGAAGTTAAGTGACTTGCCCAAAGCCACACAGCTGACAGCTCACAGAGCTGGGATTTGAACCCATGACCTCTGACTCCAAAGCCCGGGCTCTTTCCACTGAACCACGCTGCTTCTGCTTGCAGTACAGTTAAGTGGATAGAGCACGGGCTTGGGAGTCGGGCCGTGGATCTAATTCTGGCTCTGAAACAAGTCTGCTGTGACCTTGGACAAGTCACTTAACTTGTCTGGGCCTCAGTTAACTCATCTGTACAATGGGGATTAGGAGTGTGAGCCCCATGTGGGACAGGGCCTGTGTCAAACCTGATGAACTTGTATCTACAATAGTGGTAGGCACACAGTAAGTTAAGAAGTTCCATTATTATTATTAATATTATTATTATTTAGTTGACACTGAACATGTAAACCATGGACAGATTTCTTTCTGTGAAAGGGAGAAGCAAGCAGGATACGGGTGCCTAAAGGAATTGCCAGGCCCATTTCAATATCTTGTATGGAGAGCTGAAATTTGAAGTGCTGTGAGAAACACCCAACGTGGCTCGGATTCTGTAAATATACTGATGCCACGGTAGATCTCTCGGAGAGAGAAATGAGAGCCTTACAGCTTCCTGCAGAATGCAAACTGGATTTCCCTGGGGACTTGAGCAGTGTGAACCGCCCATGAGAAATGGAGAAAAAGAAAACCAATCGCCCGAGTCTGAGACTTCCAGAGCCCTGCAGACGGGTTCATTTCAGATGCCCCTTAAGGATGAATTGATTTGTCGAGAATCGTGAGAAAGACCGGTCCCATGATGCAGCCAGTAGCCGTCATGGTGATGGGAATGTGGTCCTAGGGAAGCAGAATCATGGAATGGGGTCACAAGAGGCCAACCCAGATGAGGATCCAGCCTCCCATGTTTCCTCTGATCTGGTTCTGCGTCTTCCCAAGTTGTCTGATAACACCAAGGGTCTTTTTGGGAAAACCCTGGCACAGGAAATTGGATATATATACACACACACATATATATGTCCAATTTCTTGTATATATTTATATATAATTTCCTGTATATAAATGTGTGTGTGTGTGTATATATATATATATATATATGTATACAGATATATGTATGTGTGTGTAATCAACACTTAAATACCAAATAAGTATATATATATATGTGTGTGTATATATATATATATATATATATACAGATATATGTATGTGTGTGTAATCAACACTTAAATACCAAATAAGTATATATATATGTATATATGTATATATATGTATAAATATGTATATGTGTGTAATCAACACTTAAATACCAAATAAGTGTGTGTATATATATATATATATATATATATATATATACTTATTTGGTATTTAAGTGTTGATTAGGTGCCAAGCACAGTTCTAAGCACTGAGGTCGATAGATTAATCAGGTTGGACACATGCCTGTCTCACATAGGGCTCACAGCCTTAATCCCCATTTTACAGATGATGCGACTGAGGTACTGAGAAGCCAAGTGACTTGCCCAAGGCCACACAGCAGAAAAGTGGCGGAGCTGGGATTAGACCCCAGGTCCTTTTGGCTCCCAGGCCCGTTGTCTATCCGCCAGGTCATGGTGGCAGCGTGGCTCAGTGGAAAGAGCGCGGGCTTTGGAGTCAGAGGTCATGGGTTCAAATCCCGGCTCCGCCACTTGTCAGCTATGTGACTTTGAGCAAATCACTTAACTTCTCTGGGCCTCAGTTCCCTCATCTGGAAAATCTGGATTAAAACTGTGAGCCCCCCCGTGGGACAACCTGATCACCTTGTAACTTCCCCAGTGCTTAGAACAGTGCTTTGCACATAGTAAGCGCTTAATAAATGCCGTCATTATTATTATTTGTAGTAGTATTATGTAGCATCCATTTTGAGTTGATCTTTTCATTTCTCTAGCTTCCCAGAGACAGCCGTGCTCAAGTTGTCTGTTAATAATAGTGGTGTTGGTTGAGCGGTTTGTTGGCGACAAACCCTATACTTGAGGTAATTGAGGCATTAGGGTTATAATGATAATTGAGATATTCATAAAATGCTTAGTACGTACTAAGCACTTGGGGAGATACAAGACAAGGAGATAGAGGGTCCTGCTTTGGGGTTACAGGCTAAGTAGGAAGGAGAACAAGTGCTGAATCCCCATTTTGCAGATGAGGGAAACTGAGGCACAGATAAATAACTCGTCCAAGGTCACACAGCAGAGAAGTGGTGAATCAGCCACTAGAACACAGGTCCTCTGATTCGCAGACCTTTGGTCTTTCCACTGGGCCGTACAGTTTTCAGATAGTCCTGTTGGACCGAATCCCTGTCCCTCTTCCGGCTCATAATCAAGTTAGGAAGGAGAACCGGGATTGACTGTTCCAAAAAGGTCATCTATTTAAAAGCCAAGGGATCACGGGTTGTAGATAGAAAGACACCATTCCGCAACTTTCCCGCAGTGCAGAATGTTTGGTTTGGAGGACTTCATTTTGGTCCTTGGTGATTTTAATGCTGTTTTTCTGCCTGAGGAATATCTAAGGTTGATTTTCGAAGCGTCTGTGTGATCAGTACCCCTGCAGTTTCTTATTTGGAGGCTCCGGGGAGCCGGGCCAGAAAGTCACGTGCTTGCCTGTCCAGTGCACCAGATGAGACCTCTCATCTAGCAGATAAATTTGGGAGGAGATGAGAGTGGGAAATTGCCCTGAAGCATCCATAGGTATTTCACGGGGAAGCCAAAATACGCAGGAGCCTCAGCAGGGGAGTGTGTTAAGTTGGTAATCTTGAATTTAAACCTTTTCTATTTTTTTTAAGCACTTATTATGTGCCAGGCACTGTACTACACGCTGGGGTAGATAAAAGCTAATCACATCAGACACAGTCCAATACATGGTGCTCACTGTCTTAATCTCCATTTTATAGGCGGACTAACTGAGGCCTAGAGAAGTGAAATGACTTGTCCACGATCCCTCAGCAGACAAGTGGTGGAGCTTGGATTAAAACCCAAGTCCTTCCAACTTTCAGTTCTTTGCTTTATCCACGAGGCCACACTGCTACTTGAGTTGTGCAGCTGAATTATTTAAAGACTGGAGAGAAACCAGAAACTCCTTAGTGTCCAGGGAGAGTGAAAATTGTGGTGATAAATTGGGGAAAAATTTTTAAAGTATTTTTGACTCCTTCCCCCAAATGAAAATCTGTGTGTTTCTTTGCGATCTCAGTTAACCCAGACGATGGTTGATGTGGGGGTTGGAGAGATGCAGTGAAGGAAGCTCTTGGCGAAATTCAAAGAAAAGATTGCTTTTGACATTCTGCCTATCAGAGGACTGAAAGTGGGCTTGGGTAGAACTGGAAAGACAACTCCTCACTTTATTAATCAATAGTTTTTTTATTGAGGGCCAATTATGTGCAGAGCACTGGGCTTTAGTACCTAGGGGAGTCCAAAAAAGTTAGATGCGATTTCTCTCCGCTTAAAGAATACCAGCCTGAGAGAGCATATAGACTAAATTTGCCTTTTCTGGTGACTTGTTTATTACTGGAAAATGCTTAGGTAAAAGCTGTCTAAGCCATATTGTGAGCACCTCCAAGGGGCTGGCTGAATGGAGAGTGGTCTACTCAGAAAATCCTGTTTATTGATTGCTTAATGTGTGCAGAGCACTGTACTAAGTGTTTGGGAGTACAGTAAAAGCACATTCCCTGCCCATCATGAGCTTACAGTCTAGAGGGTGAGATTAGACATCTGTGTGTGTGTATACATACATATATATATATATATATATATATATATATATATATATATATAAATAAATTGTAGGTATGAACTGACAGTTCCTAGAAGAATTCGATAGCCAAAATGATCATTGGCTTAGCCACTGTGCAGTCTCAGAACCCGGGTCCTGGAAAAATGAGGAGGCCAAAGGATAGATGTTCAGTAGCCAGACTGGGTTATACTTGGTATAGTGGAATGATTTCGCTAAAACAGTGGGCAAAGAATGGCAGGGAAACTTGGTCATAAGCTCTTCAAGGGCAAGCGCTGTGTGTCTTATTAGTGCACTTCTACAGGGCTCCACACTACTTAAACCTATTGTTCAAGGAGAATTTTTCCATTTGAGAATTTGGGCCACACGGGATTCTAAATCCCGTTGTACGGGCAGTTATTTCTGAGACCTTTGACCAACCGTTTTTCCCAGTGAGCGGCGTCTCTCGAGTACTTTCGAACAGGCCGGTTCATTTTCTCATCATGCAGTTTGGGTTCTCTTTTATATCTGTCTTAACTGTTGGTCAGGCCCATGGGCTTGAAAAACAACTTCAGTGTGGGGGCAACTGGTTCAACTGTGATGGATGAAGGAGGTTTTAGAATCCCTTAACACGAGAGTGTAAGCTTCTCAGGGGCAGGAAATGTGTCTACTAATTCCCAAGTGCTTAGTGCGGTGCTCTGCACAGAATAAGTACTCAATACCTACTATTCTTTGGATAAAAATAGAAAAACAAGGGCCATTCGAGCAGGATTCTGAGTGTGAAAAATCCCTGAGCAGCTGTGTAGGTCAGTGGATAGAGCTTGGGCCTGCGAATCAGAAGGACCTGGGTTCTAATCCCTGTTATACCACTTGTCTGCTGTGTGACCTTGAGCATGTCTCTTCATTTCTCTGTGCCTCAGTTCCCCCCTCTGTTAAAATGGGGATTAAGGCTGTGATCTTCATGAGGGGCAGGGACTGTGTCCCACCCGATTTGCCTGTATCCACCCTGCTACTTAGTACAATGTCTGGCTCATAGTTAATGCATAAACCACAATTATTATTATTCATTCATGCAATCATATTTATTGAGCGCTTACTGTGTGCAGAGCACTGTACTAAGTGCTTGGGAAGTACAAGTTATTATTGTTGTTGTTTTGTTGTTGTTCTCAGTGAACAGGAAAATGCCCCTTCACCTCCACTGAAGAAAAGGAAAACTCTGGAAATAAATTTGATTCCGGCTTTTCTCCCACAATGCCGTTTCAGATCAGCACAGGCCACCATATGTATCTCTGAGCCTGGAGCAGAGCGAACGTATTTGGGCTTTTCAATTTCAGCCTATGCACCAGGGAGAGGAAAGCGAATTACTTTACTCGGGCTCATTAAGGAAAATGTAACTGTATATTGATGCCGTTGGACAGGATTTTAATACGACTAATAATCAAATGCCAAAATTAAGGAGTGGGTAGTCATGGGAAGTTAAATATGCAAATGGAAAATAAGCAGATAAAAGTTGGCTCATCACTGGAGTTTTTAATTTCTCTTTCCATTTCTCCCCGGTCGGGCATGGAATTTTTGGACCTGGCCGGGAGCGGTGTGGTGTCTGGAAAGAGGAAGTCTGGACGGCAAGAGTGTGAAGGTGCCTGACCTGATCAGAAGACACATGGAGTGTGAGCACAGGCGTGGTTGGAAGGGGAATTGTGGCCCACCAACCTGATTCCTGTCTGAAGGGAAGGGCCAGAGCTATCCAGGTGGTCCTTTGTCACATTCCAGCAGAAAAAGGAGAGGCCACAGCTGTAGGATTGTGCCACCTTGCTCAGAAATGAAGATGACCAAGAGTGGGAACAATAATAATAATAATTGTGGTACGTGTGAAACGCTTACTGTGTCCCAAGCACTATTCTAAGCACTGGGGTAGATGCAAGGCAGTCAGGTTGGAAACAGTCTCTGTACCACAGGGGGCTCACAGTCTTAATCCTCCCTTTACATTTGACGTAACTGCAGCACAGAGAGGTGAAGTGACTTGACCAAGGTCATGCAGCAGAGAGGTAGTGGAGCTGGGTTTAGAACCCACATCCTCTGATTCTGTACTCTCTGGCCTAGACCACGCTGCTTCCGTCACGCCCGAAAAAAGGCCATAGTTCTCACAAGAGGAGAGAGAAAGAGAGAAAGCACGAGCAAACGTCGGCTTACTGCCGGATCCTGCCCTGGGGTCAATCAATCATATTTATTGAGCACTTACTGTGTGCAGAGCACTGTACTAAGTGCTTGGGAAGTACAATTTGACAACATATAGAGACAGTCCCTACACAACAGTGGGCTCACAGTCTAAAATGGGCTCACAGTCAGGCACAGCCAGAGAGCTGCAGAGAGCTCTTGTCAGTGTCTTGGGTAATAATAATAATGATGGCATTTATTAAGCGCTTACTACGTGCAAAGCACTGTTCTAAGTGCTGAGGGGGATGCAAGGTGATCAGGTTGTCCCACGTGGGGCTCACAGTCTGCATCCCCATTTTACAGATGAGGTACCTGAGGCCCAGAGAAGTGGAGTGACTGGCCCAAAGTCACACAGCTGACAAGTGGCGGAGCTGGGATTTGAACCCGTGACCTCTGATGCCAAAGCCCAGGCTTTTTCCACTGAGCCATGCTGCCACTGGTTTAGTATGGTCTGCCTCCGGTCCGGCCTGGGCTGCTCTTCTGCTGGGGAAGTGAACCACAACACTGCAAGGGTCCAGGTCAGTAATAATGTTGTCCCATGACCATTTTAAGGTTCCTCCTTCCTTCCCATTATACTTCAGTTTTTTTTAATTCCTCAATGCAGATTCCTTTCTGGAGCAAGGACCCACTCCATACGAAGGCTAAACTAAGGGCCAGAGAACAAGCTCCACCTTCTGTTCCTTTGCTCCTTTTCACTGTTGCCCATGTTACTGGTAACTTGAAAAGTTTCCAAAGAGAAAAATCTGTCAGGCACTTTGTGAATGGAAAGGGATTTTCTCGGAGTGTACTGATTGTAGAATAGCGATAACATGCCTTCACTTCAATTTCTCTGGTGGTCTTTTCTAAGATGGGGTGAGAATCTTTCTCTATCTGTCCCTCTCTCCCTCTTATCTCTCTCTCTTCTCTTCCCCTTGCTTTCTTTCTCCCCTTACCTATCCCTCCACATAAGTGTGGTTGTTTCGTCTTTTCTAAGATGGGGTGAGAATCTTTCTCTAGCTCTCCCTCTCTCCCTCTTATCTCTCTCTCTCTCCTCTTCCCCTTGCTTTCTTTCTCCCCTTACCTCTCCCTCCACATAAGTGTGTTGGAACAGATTATTTGATTATGACAGGCCACAGCCTGGTGCCTAGCACATAGTGAGACCTTAACAAAGAGAAACCCCATTATTGTCAGTACCAAACCCCAGGCCCTTTATTGTGTAGTGATGGTGTGTGTTTGCCTTTTGGGTGCTCTTTCCTCGGGACCTCATTTGTTCAGAACATCCTCCGACCCTTGTTTTGGAGCTAATTGGCTGCCCAGGGCAAACTTCTGACCTGCTGCCCCCTCTCATATGGTTACTCACATTGGTGACCGGAGGACCGCGAAGCAGTGTGACTTAAGGGGCAGAACCTCATGTCTGGGAGCCAGAGGACCTGGGTTCCAATACCATCTCCTCAACTTGCTTGCTGCGTGAACTTGAGTAAGTCACCTTGTTACTATTCTATTTATTTTGTTAATTAAGTGTATATTTCTATTATTCCATTTGTTCTGACGATTTTGACACCCGGCTACATGTTTTGTTTTGTTGTCCGTCTCCCCCTGCTAGACTGTGAGCCCGTTGTTGGGTAGGGACCGTCTCTAGATGTTGCTGACTTGGACCTCCCAAGCGCTTCGTACAGTGCTCTGCACACAGTAAGCACTCAATAAATAAATAAATTGAATGAATGAATGTTTTCTGTGCCGCAGTTACCTCATCTGTAAAATGGGAATTGAATTCCTAGTCTCCCTGTTACTTAATCCCTCTGTTCAATTGCCAGCTATTTTATTCCAGGATAACAGAACCATTCTTAATCCCACGTAGGGCTCATAGTCTGTGTCCTATACACGTGTACTGTATCTACCACAGTTCTTTGTACAGGAGTTGTCACAAAGCCTTTTACAAACACCACGATGTATTAGTACTACTATTATAATTATTATTGTTATCATTATTATATTTATCGTAGAACCGGGATCATGGCTCTTTCTTGTTGTATTCCCTTCATGCACTGTGGCCCCACAGGAGGCCAGGTGGACATGATCAGGAGGTGACCAACTAGATAGCCAGGGGTGGAAGTGATTTTCCCCTTTCCCCCCCCTCCTTCCATCCCTTACTATTTGCTCGGGGATCAGTTTTGACTCATCCCAAGGCATAATGAATGCCATCATTATCAAGCAATTAACTACTGATATTATTGTTAATATCGGTAAATGCTAAGCACCGTGCTAAATGCTGGGGTAGATCCAAAATTCCTATCCCACACAAGGCTCTTGGTGGTAAAGTGGGAGGTAATAGTTCCCCCTTTTAGACTGTGAGCCCACTGTTGGGTAGGGACTGTCTCTATATGTTGCCAATTTGTACTTCCCAAGCGCTTAGTACAGTGCTCTGCACATAGTAAGCGCTCAATATGATTGATGATGATGATAATAGTTATAGCACCCCCCACTTCCAGGAGAGGAAACTGAGGCACAGGGTGTATTATCTTCAGAATGATTGTCAGGCCAGAGCATTGAGTGAAACTGTCTGTTCTCCCTTATTCAATCCGGTATTTACTAAGAGCTTACTATTTGCGGAGCACTTTACTAAGCACTTGGGAGGGTAAAATGCAACAAAATTAGACAAGTTCACTGCCCATAATGGGTTTACAGTCTCGAGGGGTTGCCTACAGCTTCCTACTAAATTGCTATTCCCTTGTGGGACAGGGAATGTGTCTGACCTCATCTCTTACCTGCACCAGGTTTAATACAGTGCTTGGCACATAATAAGCACTTAACAAATACAATTATTAGTATTATTATTAGCATCTTCATCATTATGCCTCCAACAGGGATCTATCCTCACATGCAAATCACACAACTGGACTTGTTGGTCACACTAGTCTTTCCCATAAGTGCAGCTCTCTCTCTCTCCCTTTCTCTCATAATCACTCTCTTTCTCTCTAATTGTCCTCTCTATTGTACAGTGAAGCACATCTATGAGTGTGTGGCTGAATAGGCCTTTGCAGCCTGGTCCCGGCCACATTGGGGGAAAAAAGAAAAAGACTGTCCCTTGCTGTGGTGGTGTACTTTGTGTCTCCTGTTTCTGTTTTTCATTTTCTTTCATTTCATTTCCAGTTTATGAAGCTGAGGA
This sequence comes from Tachyglossus aculeatus, assembly GCF_015852505.1. Classification (NCBI taxonomy): domain Eukaryota; kingdom Metazoa; phylum Chordata; class Mammalia; order Monotremata; family Tachyglossidae; genus Tachyglossus; species Tachyglossus aculeatus. The sequence goes on from NC_052071.1 coordinate 9,281,045, forward strand.
GTTAAGGAGAGATGCCCCCTTCTTGACGACATTGCGCCACGATTGTCTGTCCTTGGACGTCGACTCCCAATTTTCATTTGGGGTACGGCATTATCTGAGGCTCTGTGCTTCAGTGCAGCCACATGCCCCCATAAATTTTATCCCCAGTTGAGCCAAATGCAATTCATCCTCCAAACACCTTTCTCTGGTGGTCTTACAGATTGAACGTACAAATGTTTGACAGGAAATTGAGCTTTCTGATATTGGGGTTTTTTTATGGTATTCGTTAAGTACTTACTATGTGCCTGTTATTGATTGTAAACTCATTATGGGCGGGGAATGTGTCTATTATATTCTATTCTCCAGCAAGCGCTCAAATACAAATGAATGAAGGAATGAATGAATGTGCCAGACACTGTACTAAGACTTGGGGTAGAGACAAACTAGGTGGGACACAAACTCTTAATCCCCATTCTACAGATGAGGGAACTGAAGTTGCGATTTGCCCCTCGTCACATAGCGGCAAAGTGGGGGAACCAGGATTTGAAGCCAGCTCCTTATGACACCGAATCCCATGCGTTGTCCACCGGGCCACGCGGCTTCCCCATTTGGTGAAATATATTTAGTTAAACCAGAAATGTGTTTGTATTACCTACTCCAAGCCCTAGTGAGGGGTCTGGTGTAGTTTTGGCATCAGAAGTGTCGTGATGATTAATGACGCAAATGTGACGTCTCTTCTGGAAATTGGTTACATCAAGGTTGCCGTGACTCCAGAGGTGATGGCAGAAATATCTAAAAGCATCTAAATGAAAATCTCTCAAACTGCAAGGCCTCTGAGGGCCAGGGTACATTCTAATTTCTATTTATTCCCTCCCAGTGCTTAGTACAGTGTTCTGCACACAGGCACTTAATACACTTTCTTACTATTGTTACCTGGTCACTCTGGCAAGCTAAGCTGTGGACACATTTTCAGCTAGTTTGTATTGGTTATTATCCAAAAAGCTTTAATTATTCTTTCTAGGCCTCAGAATGATAATGCGGTACTATGTAATCCTATTTAGTATTACACTTTGAAGGCTAAATTGTCATTTGGGGCTTACTTGTTTTGTGAATTTAACATAAAAATAGCTTCCTACACACCTCTTCCCCATTTTAATAACAAATTTCATAAAGAACACTTTGTATTTTCTTGGGGAAAAACACATTTCTCCTAGGAATAGACTTGCTATATGCGTGATCATTTTCTCTTGTCTGAAGACTTATTTCGGGGTTTTAAAGGAAACGCCGCACTTTTTTTCCTATTTAAACATTCAACGAGGAGCATATGCTTTCCTCGTGTTGAGCAAATATTTAAGTGAAGATGATCTTGAAAAATGTGTCAATGTTTTAAGAAAACACTAAGGGATTTGCCGGATACATTCAGAATGCTGAGTGAATGTATTAGTCAATTGTTCCGTAGAGCTTCTTTGAGGAAACGTTCACGTTACAATGTTCTGGCTGAAGGAAAGAATGTTCTCATTACGAGACGCGTTGGATTCATTCATTCAATCGTATTTATTGAGCACTTACTGTGTGCAGAGCACTGTACTAAGCGCTTGATGGATGAGTTCGCGCGGCTATCAGTGGGACCAGGTGAGCATCTGCTGTGTCCAGAGCACTGGACTGAGTCTTTGGGAGAGTGCAGCATGGAAGCTTGGAAAGCAGTGTGCTCTAAATGAAAAACACCAGGGCCTGCAGAGAGTCAGAGGACCTGGGTTCAAACACTGGCTATGCCGCTTGGCTTCTGTGTGACCTTGGGTAAGTCACGTAACAGCTCTCTCCTTCAGTTTGCTCATGTGTAAAATGGGGATTCGTACCTTGTTCTCCCTCCTGTTTATACTGCGAGCCTCTATCCAACCTGAAAATACTGCATCTGCCGCAGAGCTTAGAAACGCAGCGTTGCTTAGTGGAAAGAGCCCGGATTTGGGAGTCAGAGGACACGGGTTCTAATCCTGGCTCCGTCACTTGTCTGCTGTGCGACCTTGGGCAGTCGCTTAACTTCTCTCTGGCTTAGTTACCTCCTCTGTAATATGGGGATTTAAAAGTGTGAGCCCCATGTGGGACAACCTGATTACCCTGTATCTACACCACCAGTGTTTGGCACATAGTAAGCGCTTAACAAGTACCACAATTGTTATTATTACTATCATCATTACAGTGTTTAGCACATGGTAAGGACTTGACAAGTACTTCAGTTCTCACTATGGCAGAATGCATAGACATGATTGTTTCCCTAGAGGATCTTAAGATCTAGTGCAGGAGACCAAAAGGGAAATCAGTCACAGGACGGAGAAAGTAATAGAGTATTTAGATATTTATTCAAGTCCCACAACCATATGTAAGCCCTCAAAAACCTTCTTGGTGTGCAAGGCCTGAAGAGGCCATGATTGGATAGAGTGTGAGATGATGATAATAATAATGATAATGATGAGCCCCCTTTTTCCTCTCCTCCTCCACATCCCCCCGCCCTACCTCCTTCCCCTCCCCACAGCACCTGTATATATGTTTGTACAGATTTATTACTCTATTTTACTTTTACATATTTGCTATTCTATTTATTTTGTTAATGATGTGCATCTAGCTTTACTTGTATTTCTTCTGATGACTTGACACCTGTCCACATGGTTTGTTTTGTTGTCTGTCTCCCCCTTCTAGACTGTGAGCCCGTTGTTGGGTAGGGACGGTCTCTAGATGTTGCCAACTTGGACTTCCCAAGCGCTTAGTACAGTGCTCTGCGCACAGTAAGTGCTCAATAAATATGAATGAATGATGGTATTTAAGCGCTTACTATATGCCAAGCACTGTTCTAAGCACTGGGGTAGATACAAGGTAATCAGGTTGTCCCATGTGGGGCTCACAGTCCTAATCCCCATTGTACAGATGAGGTAACTGAAGCACAGAGAAGTTGAGAGGCTTGCCCAAGGTCACACAGCAGACAAGTGGCAGAAGCAGGGTTAGAACCCACGTCTTTTGACTCCCAAGCCCGGACTTTTTCCACTAAGCCATGCTGCTTTTCAGTTCATTCATTCAGTGCAATATAAGGTCAGAGAGAAGTGGCATGGCCTAGTGGAAAGGGCATGGATCTGGGAGCTAGAGGACCTAGGTTCTAATCCCCTTGCACGACTTTACTGTGTGACCTTGGGTAAGTCATTTTACTTCTCTGTGCCTCAGTTTCCTCAGCTGTTGAATGGAAGTTAAGGTGTTCAGCCCCATGTGGGACGGGGACTGTGCCAACCTGGGTATCCTGTATCCACCCCAGTTCTTTGTACATTGCCTGGCACTTAAGTGCTTAACGAATATCATCATGATCATCAATCGTATTTATTGAGCGCTTACTGTGTGCAGAGCACTGTACTAAGCGCTTGAGAAGTACAAATTGGCAATATATTGAGACAGTCCCTACCCAACAGTGGGCTCACAGTCTAAAAGGGGGAGACAGAGAACAAAACCAAACATACTAACAAAATAAAATAAATAGAATAGATATGTACAAATAAAATAAATAAATAAATAGAGTAAAAAATATGTACAAACATATATACATATATACAGGTGAATATCATTCAATATTAAAAAAAAACCAAACAACCCTCAAAACTAGGGAGGCGGAGTGAGTCCGCGGGGTAGAGAAAAACCATTCCTCTGCCACCGTCTCGAGCGAACAGTATAGAGGGGGAGAAGGAAATGAAAATGAATTACAGAGTGGGGGAAAATAAATTTTTGAGTTGAAATTGAGGTACTGGACACAGTGGAGAAGTTGGCCATCTTTTGAGGGAGATCAGAAAGTTAGCATCTAGTTCAGGTTCTGGCCAGGGAGGGCTGACACTTTTTCAGTTGGGGAAGGGACCTTGACTGCATTTTGAGACTGTGTGTTTTGGCCTCTTCAACCCAGAGAACTGCTTGTGAAAGATCTGGAAGGAAAAACAGTGCTCATTATCAGGTGTGGAAAAAATCTAATGTTCCCGTCTGCCTCTTGATTCGGTGATGTCTCTCTACTCTTTCAGGACAAGGAGGGTGAGAGGAAGCAAGACTAGATTGTTCTCTCCTCAATCAATCAATCAATCGTATATATTGAGCGCTTACTGTGTGCAGAGCACTGTACTAAGCGCTTGGGAAGTACAAGTTGGCAACATAACTGTCCTGAGGAGCTGTGAGAGCCATAGACACGATGATTCCTTCTGGGTAAAAAAGCAGACTTTATTCTTTGATGGTTTCTGTCCTAATAGCCATATGGATTGGTGCAGGGTATTGGGATTCAGGGTGGCTTTCCAGAAACAGTGCATGGAAGCAGTGTGAATTAGTGGATGGAGGCTGAGAGCCTGGACGACCTGGGTTCTAATCCCGACTCTGCCACTGGCCTACTATGTGAATTTGGGCGAGTCTCCTCAGTTTTCTAGGCCTCAGTTGTCTGCATAATGGGATTAAGACTGTGGGACATGGAGTGGGTCCAATTTGAGTAGCATATATCTATCCCAGTGCTTAGTACACCGCCTCGTTCAATTGTGTTTATTGAGGGCTTACTGTGTGCAAAGCACTGTACTAAGCACTTGGGAGAGTACAGCACTACAGTCCACCGGCACATTCCCTGCCGTTTATTGAGCACTCAGTAAACCGCAGAACATTATACGAGTGCTTGGGAGAATGCAATAATAATGGAGTTGGTAGACACGTTCCCTGAGCACCAAGGAGTTGACAGGATACAGGAGGAGACAGACATTAAATTACGGATATGGACACAAGTGCTGTGGAGCCGAGGACGGGGTGAATATCAAGTGCTTAAAGGGTGTAAATCCAGGCACAAGGGTGATGAAGAAGAGAAAGGGAGTTAGGAAAATGGGAGTTTATAGTTGGCTTCTCTGGGCAGGGAATGTGGCTGCTGTTGTGTGGTACTCTCCCAAGTGCTTAGCACAGTGCTCTGTGCACAGTAAGCGCTCAATAAATATGATTGACTCACATGCATACTCTCTCGCCAGCCCTGACACCATTCACTCCGGCCTTCTTCTGCATGGAGCTGACCCCTTGCTGGAAGAGCAATAAACGAGCAGGCCAAACGGCTATAGGAGAGAAGGAGTTCCGCTGCCACTGTCCCTGGGGTTGGTCCTTCAGTGTCCCTCCCAGTGGTGGCTTCTTTCTGGGATCCTGGGAGTCCCGGGTGGTTGGAGAAGCCAGCAAGAAACTGCTCAGGACCTGGGAAAAAAGGCTCTCCACTTGCCAAGGCTCCAGGTTTCCATACCTCGCTCAATTTCCCCCACCCGTTCCTCTCTCCATCCCTTCCATCGTGGCTGCACAGGGTGGGATAGTTTGGGGGTGTGCATGGCTGGGGTTATAGGTCCCATGTCATAATAATAATTAAGATATTCATTAGGCACTTACTATGTCCTGGGTACTGTTCTAAGCCCTGGGGTAGATGCAGGCAAATCGGGGTGGACGTAGTCTCTATCCCATGTGGGGATTCACAGTCTCAATTCCCATTTTGCAGATGAAATGACTGAGGCACAGAGAAGTGAAGGGACTTGCCCAAGGTCACCCAGCCGACAAGTGGCAGAGCTGGGATTAAAACCCATGACCTGACTCCCAGACGCACGCTCTATCCACTATGCCGTGCTGCTTCGCGTAGACTTTGTTGCCCACAGGTGAGCCACACCAGAAGAATTGTCTTTTTTATGTAAGGGGGACTTGTGTAAATGTTTTTGAATATGTGCATACATATACACACACATATATATATTATATAATCCTGGGGAAGGTGGGGAAAATGGTCTGGGGGTTGGGGGCGGTCAGAGACCCCTGCTGAACAGTCTAACAAGTCCTTTTTCTCCAGCAAATTTCCACCTTGCCAGCTTGTTGTCTTTCCCAACAGCAATGGGTTAACTGTTTGATGAACCAGAGCAGATGAATTGGGATGACATGAGGTTTTTTTGTTGTGTTTTCATTGTTTTTTTTAATGGAATTTAAGAGCTGACTATATGTCAGACACTGTGCCAAGCCCTGGGGTAGATAAAAGCTAATCAGGTTGGGTATAGTCTGCGTCCCACATGAGGCTCACGGTCCTTAGTCCGCATTTTACAAATGAGGTGACTGCGGTACAGGGAAGTCAAGTGACTTGCCTAAGGTCACCCAGCAGACAAGTGGCAGAGTCAGAAGAAACTGGGTTATTATGCCTGTACTCTCTTCCTAATAATAATAATGTTGGCATTTATTACGCGCTTACTATGTGCAAAGCACTGTTTTAAGCACTGGGGAAGTTACAGGGTGATCAGGCTGTACCACAGGGGGTTCACAGTCTTAATCCCCATTTTACAGATGAGGTAACTGAGGCACAAAGAAGTTAAGTGACTTGCCCAAAGTCACACAGCTGACAGTTGGTGGAGCTGGGACTTGAACCCATGACCTCTGACTCCAAAGCCCATGCTCTTTCCACTGAGCCACGCTGCTTCTCTAAAATAGGCTACACTTCTTCATTCCTCCTGGTTCTAGCCATTTTAGGGGTGCCCTCTTACTGGGGACCTTTGGGTAAACGCATGCATATTTATGTTGACAGGACAAATTAGCCCAAGAAACATTTTGAGACTCTAAGGAGCTGCAATCTCTTACTCATCCTGCTCCCATTCTCGGAGAGGCAAAATGTGGAAATGGTTTTGACACGTGCTCCCAAACCCCTCGAGGACAGGGGACATCGGTTTCATGTGTTGTTCCAAGCTATCTGTTCTCTTGTTTCCCATAACTAATGTGTTTTAATGTATTCCACCCTGCTAAATGGAAAGCCCTTTATGGGCAGGGATCATGTCAACGTATTCTACCGCTCTCCTTCAAGGAGTTAGTTCAGTGTTCTGCACACAGTCAGAGCACAATCATTCCAATTGATTGATCAGTAAAGGGCTTCACTCTCAGTAGGCCACAATAGGCAACGTTGACGGGCTGCCAGAGGACCCGTTAGGGAAGCAAGCCGGCGGCGAGCGTGAGCAGCATTATCGACCAGCTGCTGCTCCCCTGGGCTGTCGGAGAGAACAAACCCTTGGGCTCGTTCCCGAAACAAACCTTTCAAATGTTGGCTCGTATCGACACGGCCCATGAGGAGCAGTGGAGAACTGGAAATGCCAGGTTTCTGGAGCACAGCCTAATCCCTGTTTCCTGCACCAGGCTGGATGTGTATGTGCTTCCTGGTGGGATAAAAGTCCTATTAGCTCCGAGCTCCAAGGGGATTCTCCCATACTTCTGGAAGTGAAGCCCCAGGGAGGGGGTTGGAGGATGGGCAGTGAAAGGACTAATTTGATCGATACTCATGGCCTGCGTATGCGGTCCGGTCCCTGCTTAGCTGCTCACCTTACTTGGATCTCCTCTATTTCACCACCAAGCCCTTGTCCACATCTTCTCTCTGGCCAGGAACTCCCTTGCTCTTCATATACAACAGACCACCACCCTATCCACCTTTAGAGCTTTGTTAAAATCATATCTCCTAGAGAATAAACATTCATTTCCCCCACTTCTCTCTCTTCAGTGCACTTAGGTTTTTACCATGTAACCACTTGGTATTCACCCCTTCCTCAGCCAAACAGCATTTTTGTGTACATAGACATAATTTATGTACATCCTTTTCCTTCTCCAGACTGTATACTCCTTGTGGGTGAGGAGCGTGCCTACTAATCCTGTTTTAGTCTCCTGCTTAGTACATTTCTCTGTGCACAGTAAGTACCCAGGAATGGATTAGTACATTGGCTGTGACCTGCCTAAGATTCTGACCTATATGTAGGGCAGATGGATTTGTATTTCAACACTGGCTGTTCTTCCCCTTTAATCAGAGTGCCTTTCTTTATAATTATCACTTATATCTTCTGATTGCTGTCACCAAGCACATGAGCCCAAAGAAATAGTCTCTTATTGTGTGGCATAACCAAAGGATTGTCGGGGTTTTTTTGTTGTTGTTAATTTTTAATGGTATTTGTTCGGTGCTGACTACGTGTCAAACGCAGTTCTAAGAACTAGATGGGTACAAGTTAATTAGATCAGACACAGTCCTTGCCGAACGTAAAGCTCACAGTTTAATTAGGAAGGAGAACAGGTATCCCCATATGGCAGTTGAGGAAACTGAGCCACCGATAAGCTAAGTGACTTGCCCAAGTTCACCCAGCAAGCAACTGGAAGAGCAGTTGTTGTAATGGTTGGGTGCCGTTGATCGGCTGAGCTCTTGGTGAAGCTCACTTTCTCTGTCTTGAAAAAACCGGCAGAGAGAGAATAGCAGATGGGGTTTTGGGGAGATGAGGGTCAGCGCAGGCACGGGATCCATCTGCCTGCACAATCAGAGTCACATATGGTGTGTCTCTGGCTCTCGGAACTTGGGGTGTGGCTTCAGGTATTTTGTCATTTCCCTGAAGCTGCTGGGTTTCAGAGGATGAGATGAGAAGAGGATTATGAGGCAGGAACCCCATCGGGTAGGGTTTTACATGGTAATTCAGCTGTTTACCCATTGACATTCGGTTCCAATCCTTCCACCTTCTTCCTTTAGTGACCTCAAGGTTACTGTCAACCTCCCCTCATTTTTCACTGCTCATCCAGTGGCATTTACTGTCTAGCGTGCCCCTGAAGACAGTGAAAGCAATAGTTATCACCCCTGTCCTCAAGGAGCCTACAGTCTCAGGGAAAGCTGAAGCTGGAATTCTTTGACCTCTTCCTTAAACAGGGTCAACACAAACTCCATTCTGGACTCAGTAGCATTTATTCATTCAATCGTAGTTATTGAGAGCATACTGCCTGCAGAAAACTCTACTAAGTGTTTGAGAGAATACGGTACATAGTGCAACTCTAGAGTTTGTAGACATGTTCCCTGTCCTCAGTGAGCCTAAAATCTGGAGGGGGAGACAGGCATTGATATAAATAAATTACAGATACATACCTAAGTGCCGAGGGGAGGTGAATAAGGGTAGCAAATCAGAACAACACAGAAGGGAGTGGGAGAAGAGGAAATAAGGGTTTAGACAAAGGCGACCTCTTGGAGGAGATGTGCCTTCAATAAGGCTCTGAAGTTGGGATGACTAATTAGTCATCAGACATTAGTCATGTCTGTCAGATACGAAGAGAGAGGGCTTTGCAGGTCAGGAGCAGGATGTGGACCAGAAATGGGAGACAGAATTGTCATCTGTAATCTCGGTGGTTAGTGTCTGGGCAACAGCCTGGGCCAAGTGAAGAGAGGTTTCTGTCTTGCTCCCTTAGAGGATGTGGAAAGAGGTGAGATGTTCCTGGCTACTAGGGATGGCAGGATCCCGGACAGGAAACACTTCTGAGCTATTAAGTGACTTGACTGATAGACAGGTTTTTTTCAGGGCTTTTGTGGGACTCTGGGGACTGGAGAGGTCAAAGAACTGGCACAGCCTCCCTGCTCCCGTGACATCCAAGCCCCACCTCTTCGGCTTCCTCCCCGCTCTGGGATTTGGGGAAGCTGGCAGACCCGGCCTGCTGGCCTGGAGCAGTATTTTACCCACGGTCCGGTCTGTCCCGTGCGTGATCGTCGGGGTCTTACCCAGCACTCAGTATAATGTCTTAAAGAGCTACTTTCCATTAGCGAAGCAGTGTGGCCTAGTGGAAAGAGCATGGGTCTGGGCGTTGGAGCACCTGGGTTCTCATTTTAGACTGTGAGCCCACTTTTGGGTAGGGACTGTCTCTATATGTTGCCAATTTGTACTTCCCAAGCGCTTAGTACAGTGCTCTGTACATAGTAAGCACTTAATATGATTGATGATGATGATGATTCCAGCAAGTCACTTCTCTAGGTTCGGTTCCTCCGTCAGTTCTCCTCTCTACTTTGACCGTGAACTCCATGTAGGACCTGATTATCTTGTATCCACCCCAGTGTTTACTAGGGTGCTTGGCACATATAGTAAGTGCTTAGAAATGCATTTATTATTATTATTATAATCATAATAATTATCATAAATCATTATTTCAAGCGCTCAGCCCAGTGCCTTTACGAGCTGCTTTGCGGTGTTCAGTAGTTCAATAATAATAATAGTGATGGCATTTGTTAAGTGCTTACTATGTGCAAAGCACTGTTCTAAGTGCTTGGGAGGTTACAAGGCCATCAGGTTGTCCCACAGTCTTGATCCCAATTTTACAGATGAGGGAACTGAGGCCCAGAGAAGTGAAGTGACTTGCCCAAAGTCACACAGCTGACAATTGGCAGAGCTGGGATTTGAACCCCTGACCTCTGACTCCAAAGCCCGGAGTCTTCCCACTGAGCCACGCTGCTTCTCTATTGACTAGAGCCTAGACCCTAATACTAGACTCCAAAGAGCCACTTAACAGCGCTCAGTACAGTGCCTTAAAGATCCAATTCAGATTCTTGGCCTCCCCTCCCATCCACTATAATAATGATGGTATTTGTTAAGCGCTTACTATGTGCAAAGCCCTGTTCTTCGCGCTGGGGAGGTTACGAGGTGATCAGGTTGTCCCACGGGGGTTCACAGTTTTAATCCTCATTTTACAGATGAGGTCACTGAGGCCCGGAGAAGTTAAGTGACTTGCCCAAAGTCACACAGCTGACAGTTGGCAGAGCTGGGATTTGAACCCGTGACCTCTGACTCCAAAGCCCGGGCTCTTTCCACTTAGCCACACTGCTTGATGTTGTTAAGCTCCAGTGTGTGTGCATGCGCCATAGCATGATGACTTTATGCAGAAATCTGTTGCAATTGCCAATAACCCCGGATTTCTCTGCCTTGAGGCCTGCGGCAGTTTACTTACACCTCTCTCAGCCTCCGTTTCCTCTTGTGAGAAATGGGTCTAAGATCCGTGATCTCTCTGCTTCTGAGACCATGGGCCCTGTGTGGGACAGGGACAATGTCCGATCTCGCTATCTTTTATCTACGCCATGCTTAGCACAGTGCCTGACACAGAGCAATCACTTAATACCATGGATTGTTGGGCTGGGTTGTTTGTGGCTTTAGGCCCCTGAGACAAGCAGTGATACAGTGCTATCCACTAGGCCATTGTGCTTCCTGGTGCCAAGTTTCTTTTTGCCCACGCGTTGTGAAGATGGGGGTTGGAGGGAGCTTGGCCGGGGCCCCGCTGTCATTCCTCAGATCTGGGGAAGTTGTCCCCGCGGAGCTCCTTTCCAGTAGCACCAAGAGCAAATGACCACGTGCCATGACTTTGCACTTGAAACAATTCAAATCCCCTTCCTGGTGTCTCCAAGATCCCTAGAATAAGCTGTGTTTCCCTCCCTGTGGCTTCCCTTTTTGCAGCTTGCTTATGGAGACCTGCTATCTGCCTTAATTGAACTAATATCCCTGTCTGTATCATCTCCGTAAGAGGCAGAAGCTCAGTCGGTGATTTTAATTACTATCAGGGTCCTATAGAAGCAACGTGGCCTAGTGGATAGAGCATATGCCTCGGAGTCAGAAGGACCTGGGTTCTAATTCTGACTCCACCACGTGTCTGCTGGGTGATCATGGGCATGTCATTTCATTACTCTGGGCATTGGTCTTCTCATCTGTAAAATGGGGATTGACTGGGAGCTTTATGGGGGTCAGGGACTGTGTCCCGTTTGAAAAATCTTGTATCTACCTCGGCACTTAAAAGAGCGTCTGGCACATAGGAAGCACTTAACAAACACTGCAATTATTACAACTACTATTACAGCAAAGCACAGTGGAAAAAGTAGTTGTCACATTTTCTCTTGGTGTCCTAAGAGGGTATAATGTAAAACATTGATCAACTGGCAGCACAGATATAATTATCTATTCTATTTATTTTATTTTGTTAATATGTTCTAGACTGTGAGCCTGCTGCTGTAGGGACCGTCTCTATATGTTGCCAACTTGTACTTCCCAAGCGCTTAGTACACTGCTGTGCACACAGTAAGGGCTCAGTAAATACTGTTGAATGAATGATTATGTTTTGTTATCTGTCTACCGCTTTTAGATCGTGAGCCCGTTGTTGGGTAGGGACCGTTTCTATGTGTTGCCAAGTTGTACTTCCCAAGCGCTTAGTACAGTGCTCTGCACACGGTAAGCGCTCAATAAATATGATTGAATGAATGAATGACAGGGTGCAGTCACTCAGTGGCCATTTATGAAACAAGAGGATATTGAGTAGATTAGAGAATTACAAGATATCCCCCGATCTATTAAAAAATAATGTTCAGTTGTAGGGGAGGCCTTACTGTGCCTTGCTTGTGAAATGGAGCCAGATATGTCACATAGAAAGTTGTGAACTAATTAAATGCTCGAGTCACACTGATTGCTAAAATGTAAGCCCCTTGTTGGTAGGAATAGTCAACACCTACTCGTTTGTATTGTACTCCCTAAGTGCTCAGTACAGTGTTCTGCATACAGAAAGCCCTCAATAAATCATAGTAATAATAATAATAAAAGGGGTATTTGTTAAGCACTTCCTGTAACAGGCATTGTACTGAGCTCTCGGGTGGGTGTAAGTGAATCAGGTTGGACACAGTCCCTGCCCCGTGTAGGGTTCACAATCTTAAATGCCATCATTATTATTATTAATTCCCATTTCACAGTTGAGGTAACTGAGGCACTGAGAAGTGAAGTGACTTGCCTAAGGTCAACCAGCAGATAAGTGGCAGAGCCCATATTAGAACCCAGGTCCTTCTGATGCCCAACTAAAGATGATGCCAAGAGAAGCAGCGTGGCTCAGTGGAAAGAGCACGGGCTTTGGAGTCAGAGGTCATGGGTTCAAGTCCCGGCTCCGCCGATTGTCAGCTGTGTGACTTTGGACAAGTCATTTCACTTCTCTGGGCCTCAGTGACCTCATCTGTAAAATGGGGATGAAGGCTGTGAGCCCCCTGTGCGACAACCTGATCACCTTGTAACCTCCCCAGCACTTAGAACAGTGCTTTGCACATAGTAAGCGCTTAATAAATGCCATTATTATTATTAAGTCTGTGCAGATCAATGGATAGGCAGGAGCATTTCAAGGCCGTTAACTTCCAAAGGGCCATCGTCATCAGTGGTATTTATTGAGCATTTACTGTGTGCAGAGCACTGTATTAAGCGCTTGGCAGAGTACAGTATAATGTAGTATAAGGCCCTGCTGAGAGCTCACCTCCTCCAGGAGGCCTTCCCAGACTGAGCCCCTTCCTTCCTCTCCCCCTCGTCCCCCTCTCCATCCCCCCATCTTACCTCCCTCCCTTCCCCACAGCACCTGTATATATGTATATATGTTTGTACATTTTTTTTACTCTATTTAATTTATTTGTACAGATCTATTCTATTTATTTTATTTTGTTAGTATGTTTGGTCTCTGTCTCCCCCTTTTAGACTGTGAGCCCACTGTTGGGTAGGGACTGTCTCTATATGTTGCCAATTTGTGCTTCCCAAGCGCTTAGTACAGTGCTCTGCACGTAGTAAGCGCTCAATAAATATGATTGATGATGATGATGATGATGTAGTAGACGCATTCCTTGCCTAGAATGAGCTTTCAATCTAGATGATAATAGAAGTGAGCCACTAACCACCCCTTCATACTCTTGGAAAGAATCATCAATCGTATTTATTGAGCGCTCACTGTGTGCAGAGCACTGTACCAAGCGCTTGGGAAGTTCAAATTGGCAACATATGGAGACAGTCCCTACCCAACAGTGGGCTCACAGTCTAAAAGGGAAAGAATCAATTCCTCTTAATTTCCACCCGACTCCTTCCCTCCCCACCCCCAAATGATCGGTCCCGTTGTGGCAGTGCCATACCGTGGTCCCGGGGGCAGTTGTCTGGATAGCCGCTGTGGGCTTCGCTGCTCATGTTGGCTGGCTACTTGCAGGATTCTCCCTGGGCCTGTCCATCCTGATGTCCTTAATCCTTGGGGAATTAAGGAATTCCAGACCTGGAATTCAGGGGCTCCTGACTCCTGTGGCCATTTGTGCACCTTCGACTCTTAGCCTGGGAACCCCACGTGGAAGAAGAATTCTGTCCGACGTGATCACTTGTCTCCACCCCTGCGCTTAGCACAGTGCCTGGCCTAGGCTAAGCGCCTAGCGATGCATTCTTCCGTGGAATTTTAGCCCTGCTCTTGCACCCAACCTGAGGGGAAAGCTTTATCTCGGATTGATAGTCGGCGTCCGGCTTGTGAGACACCGAAAGGGCCCGTAGTCAGAGTCCCCTAACCCCCGACCCACCCCCTCACTTTCCTCAATGGTCAGAGATTGGATCATTCAGCAAAAATCCCTCCCGCTGAATTGGGTTTCTTCAGCCTCCAAATAGCCTTTGTTATTGAACTTTTCCACGGTGCTATTTTCATTGCTCGAAATTAGGTGATTTTTCTTTTTCTTGCCAGACGTCGGGCACTTGGCCAAAGAATTAGGACTGGGGCCTGTAATAAATTAGAATTTCCCGCTCGGGGCGAGCAGTTGGTAGAAATGCAAGTCTCAGCCCCCGGATCTACTGTTCAATCTCAATAGTATTTGTTGAGTGCTTAGAATGTGCAGAACACTATACTAAGCGCTTGGGAGAGTAGACACATTCCCTGCCCACAATTAGTTTACAGTCTAAAGGGGGAGACAGACATTAATATAAATAAATACTGGTGCGTTCCAGCTTGGCACTGGGGGGCCAATGCCCATTGGCACAAAGGGGTGAACGTGACTCAGTTGACATGAGTATCTGTGCTCCCAGGGGTGAAGAGACCCTGCAGTTGTTTGTGGATGCAATCCTTTTCCAATTAATTTCATTTTAAGCACTTAACTATGTGCCGGTCACCTTACTCAACTCTTAAGTAAATACAAGATAATTAGATTGAACAGTTTTTTTTCTCATATGGGGCTCACAGTCTTGATCCCCATTTTACAGATGAGGTAAAGTGAAGTCAAGGGAAGTGACTTTTGGGGGATATTTAAGGGCTTACTTTGTGGCAGTTACTGTACTAAACATTGGGGTAGATAGAAGGAGAAGCAGCGTGGCTCAGTGGAGAGAGGCCGGGGTTGGGAGTCAGAGGTCATGGGTTTGAATCCCGGCTCCGCCAATTGTCAGCTGTGTAACTTTGGGCAAGTCACTTAACTTCTCTGGGCCTCAGTTCCCTCATCTGTAAAATGGGGAGGAAGACTGTGAGCCCCACGTGGGACAACCTGATCACCTTATATCCTCCCCGGAGCTTAGAACGGTGCTGTACACACAGTAAGCGCTTAACAAATGCCATCATTATTAGAAGGTAATCTGGTTGGACACAATCCCTGTCCCACGTGGGGCTCACAGTCTAAATTCCCATTTTACAGATGAGGTAACTGAAGCAAAGAGTGAGTTGCCCAGGGTCATGGAGCAGGCAAGTGGTGTTGTGGGATTAGAACCCAGGACTTTTGACTCTTGGGACCATGCTCTTTCCACTGGGCTTCTCTGAAATCACTTGCCGGGCTGCAAAATATGTTTGCACATGTTGTCGGATTTCATCTTA
Organism: Tachyglossus aculeatus; assembly: GCF_015852505.1. Taxonomy (NCBI): domain Eukaryota; kingdom Metazoa; phylum Chordata; class Mammalia; order Monotremata; family Tachyglossidae; genus Tachyglossus; species Tachyglossus aculeatus. The sequence goes on from NC_052071.1 coordinate 9,296,450, forward strand.
CAGACAGGGATGGGAAAGGCCAAAGCATTCAAGGTAGTAGATGAGAAAGCCTGTGGCCTGGTGCAAAGAGTCTAGAACTGGGAGTGAGAAAATCTAGATTCTCCTCCACCCCTGCCCCTTACCTGCTGTGGGATCTTTGACGAGTTCCTAAACCTCTCTGTGCCTCAATCCCCACAGATTCAGTTCTCTGCTGTTTCCTCTCCGCAAATGTGTTTCTGCACATGTTTGACTCTTCAGTGAGCCCTGTGAGGGACAAGAACTATGCCCAGTTGCACTGTATTGTATCCACCCCACCGCTTAGTACAAAGTGTGCGCTTAACACAAATCAGAATTAGAAAACATTGCTGTTACCCATCAATTGATGGTATTGTGTTATTTTGGGCACAGCACTGTACGAAGCACGTGGGAGATTACAGTGCAATAAAGTTGCTAAGTGTAGTCCACTCCACAAGTAGCTGCAGTCAACAGGGAGTGATGGACAGAGAAGCAAATCGGCCCCGTGGACGTATCTCGGGCCTGGGGGTCAGAGGACATGGGCTCTAATCCCATCTCTGCCACCTGTCTGCTGAGTGACTTTGGGCAAGTCATTTAACTCATCTGGGCCTCAGTTACCCCATCTGTAAAATGGAAATTAAATCCTACTCCCTCCTACTTATACTATGAACCCATGTGGGACAGGGACCGCGTCCAACCTGAAAAACCTGTCTCTACCCCAGCACTTAAAACAGGGTTTGGCATATAGTAAGGGTTTACCGAGTATCCTTATTACTACTACATTGAAAGGGATTAGCGTTAGCAGAAAGAGTAGGGTGTAAGAATATTTGTGGAAATAGTGTGGGGCTATAAGTTCAAGTGGATTTTCAGTGCCCCCCCTACAACGTTGTTAAAGTAGAAATTACAAGTTGAAGGACTCAAATGAGTGAAAGAAAATTTTCATAAACTGTCACTAACATCTGTCACCACCCAATAGCAAAAGTAACTACTCTATCTTTAGAGTAATTTCACTCATCCTCATTCTAAAATACCATCTGTTCTGGTCTATAAAGTGGAATTTGTAGTATGGGATTCTTTTTTTTTTTTTTTGGAAGGAAAAAATGTGTTTTATTAGGTTGACGCAAAAAGAAATGAGAAGAACAGGTGATGGAAGTTGGTACATGGGTGATTAGTTGTAAGTCTACTCGGAGAAGGAAACAGGCTGTGCGGGGTACTTGGGAACAGCACTGAAGTGCCTATTCCTAATTGATTTATGTATACTAATGTCTGTCTCCTCCTCCGGACTGTAAGCTCCTTGTGGGCTGAGAAAGCATCTACCAACTCTGTTGTATCGTACTCTACCGGGCATTTAGTACGGTGTTCGGACCCAGTAAGCACTTGGTAAATCTGATTGATGGAGATGCATCCCCACTACCGGCCTGTCAGTATTTTCTTGAGAAATTTATTGTGGCCCAGTGAATAGAGCCTGAGCCTGGGAGTTAGAAGGACCTGGGCTCTAATCCTCTCCCCGCCACTTTTCTGCTGTGTGACCTTGGGCAAGTCACGTAACTTCTCTGTGCTTCAGGCATCCCGTCTGTAAAATGGGGATTGAGACTGAGACCGTGGTAGGACAGGGACCGTGTTGAGCCCGATTTGCATGTATCCATCCCAGAGCTTCGAAAAATGCCTGGCACAGAGTAAGCACTTAACAAATACCGCAATTATTAGGGACGTGTTGCACACTCTGTCGGAGCCTGAGGCTCCGTACCGAACACCAGAGACCAGCCATCCCCGGCCTCAGAGACCTTTCCCCCGCAACTTCTCGTTGCCGTCGTGGCCTTGTAACCCAGCAGCCCCCCGTGACCGGATAATAATAATAATAATAATGGCATTTATTGAGCACTTAGTATGTGCAAAGCACTGTTCTAAGCGCTGGGGAGGATACAGGGTGATCAGGTTGTCCCACGGGGGGCTCACAATCTTAATCCCCATTTTACAGATGAGGTAACTGAGGCACAGAGAAGCTAAGTAACTTGCCCAAAGTCACACAGCTGACAATTGGCGAAGCCGGGATTTGAACCCATGACCTCTGGAGGATGGAGATGGGTCTCCATCCACCCGGCTGCGCTTCCCGAGAGCCGAGGCGCGAGCAGAGTTGGCAACTCGGAAAGCCGTGTGACAGATTAGTCAGACACAGGCGGAGAAGTGCTGGAGAGCTCCCACTCGGTCCGGATCCCACTCCCTGGATGGGTGCTATCCCAAGCGCTTAGTTCAGGGCTTTACACACAGTAAGCGCTCAACAAATACCTCTGATTGCTTTTCAGAGTGCAACTGGGAGGCAGGAGCCGATCTCGAATCAGCGTGGAGCAGGTAACAAATGGATTTGCCTACAGTGCTGTCCTTTTCGTCGTCTTTGGTGTCCTTTAATAATAACGATGGCATTTATTAAGCGCTTCCTATGTGCAAAGTCCTGTTCTAAGCGCTGGGGAGGTTACAAAGTGATCAGGTTGTCCCGCAGGGGGCTCCGTCTTAATCCCCATTTTACAGGTGAGGTAACTGAGGCCCAGAGAAGTTGTGACTTGCCCAAAGTCACACAGCTGACAATTGGAGGAGGTGGGATTTGAACCCATGACCTCTGGTTCCAAAGCCCGTGCTGTTTGCACTGAGCCACGCTGCTTCTCAAAGGGGAGGTCCTTGGAACCTCACCTGCCCATTTTCTTCAATACATTGTCCTCTGCAGCCCAGACCCACTGTCTTTAAGCCCTCAGTACAATGCTCTGCACCTAGTAAGTACTCAGTGACTACAACTGATTGATATATTCACTCCATCCTAGAATGCATTTCTGTGCCATTTAGCTGAAACAATAGACTGAGCCCATTTCCCAAGATTTTCTCCCATTTCCCAAGATTTTCTTCGAATTCGTGGGGAGCCTGGGACCGGCTCGGTTCTCCTACCTCAACTGAATGGCAGCTGATTGCTAGAGAGTTCCCAGCAGCACAGGCCCCGGGGCCTCCTGGCCACTTGTGCCGACAACAATGGGGTTTGATTGGGTGACACTCAGGCATCGATTCCTTCATCACAGACGACCTGGGCCGTGCGGACCTCAGAATCCAGGCAATTTTAACCATTTTATTTTCATTGAAATGAAATTGAAAAACATCCAAATCCCTAAAACAAGGGAACTGACAATATGATTTCCATTCTGTCCCTTCCTTCCCGTGACTGTTTATCTGCACCGATTGGGTCCCTCTAAGATCCTGGATTCTGCATCTGCTGAAGTAGAATCTTTTGCATTATTCTCCCCCACCTCCACCCCCTTCCCTCCCTCCTTTTTCCCTTTTTCATTTCTCTACCCCTCTTTCTTCCTCCTCTCTGTCTCCTCTTCTCTCTCCTTCTCCCCGATCTCCCGTTTACCCATCTCTACCTATTTCTCCATCTCTCTCCATCCACCATCTCGCTCGCTCCCTCCCCCCCTTTCCTCTCCTTATCGCCACTCTTTCTCTTTCTCCCACTCTCTCCCAATTTCTCCTTCCCTACCTTCCTATTCCCCTCACTCCACCCACATTCTCCTTTTTTTCCTTCCCTCTCCCCCACCCCCAGTTGCTCCCCTCATTCTGGGTTTGGGACGCAGCATGGCCTAGTGGAAAGAGCAAAGTGCCTGGGAGTTAAAAAGACCTGAGTTCTAATTCTGGGTCTGCCTTTGATCTGCTTTGTCACCTTGGGCAAGTTAATTCACTTCTCTGAGCCTCAGTTACCTCATCTGTAAAAGGGGGATTAAGACTATGAGCCCCATGTGGGACATGGACCGTATCCAACCTGATTAGCTTGTTTCTATCCCAGTACTTTGTAAAGTGTCTTGCTGAAAGAATGAGTTTAACAAATACCACTAGAAAAATCTCAAGTCGGATCCATGGTTGTATTGTTTTGGTGAAGTGAGAAGTCTCTTCCACTGTTTGAGCAGCTCGTATGAAATGGTCCGTAATTCAGAAGGAATTCTCCCCTTGTACATCCCAGGACTTCCAAGAGAATATATTTGATAATCATTCAGTGTATGGCTGAGAATTTGTCGGGGGTGATGTGTGCTTAATCTAGAAGGCTAATCACTGTCCTCACTAAATGGGCCTGCTGTTTTCCCCCAAGTCTGGCTCTGATTTTTCCACTGCGGTCATTGAATTTAGCTTCACTGTTATCGTTTCGGACACGTTCCATTCCAAGTGTGAAGGTGAGGCCCATCCAAATGGGGACTTTGAGAAGGACATGTTCACCAACTGAGGACAAATCGATTCTTTCTCATGAAACCCTAATTCCACCATGGACCATACCTGCTTAAAAGCCCAACTGAAACGTACAGCAGAAAGGATGATTTCCCAACTCTGCAGTTAGCCAGGTAATCTTGAGGAATTTTTTTAGCATGATTTACTTCTGTGAGTGACACAGAAATTTCAGGAACTGCTAATGGAACAAATGGTATGGTTTACACTATTCCTTTAGATCATAGTTTTCTACGGTTGGCAAGCCATTTGATAAATGCTCCTAATCAGTGAAATACGGGATGTCACCAGAAATCAAGATGCTTAGATGCTTTTCATGAATGAGATCTGAAATCTCATATTAGATTTGAAGTAGCGTTCTTTTGTTCAAATAATTGCAGTATACCAAACTTGTAGCAGCTGCTACCGAATAGCTTGTTGATGTCATGTTGGAAAAGAACATGAGTCTGGCAATCTGTGCAGCAACAAAATTTAATAAGCACAGGAAATTTTATTTTAGATGAAATATTCACTTTTTTTTTTTTTACCAACTCACTGAAATGTGTTTCTGACCCCCAACAAAGCACTTGTTTAACACCAATTGGTAAGAGGAACTTTGAACAGAGTCTGAATTTTCAGAACAAATGTGAACCCAGTTCTCCTTAGCATCTAATTCGTTCGCAAGTGTAATTCATTCATTCATTCAATCGTATTTACTGAGTGCTTACTGTGTGCAGAGCACTGTACTAAGCGCTTGGGAATACAAGTTGGCAATATAGCCTGCTGTTGGGTAGGGACCGTCTGTATATGTTGCGGAAAGGGTGGATCTTGGCGATGTTGCAGAGGTGAGTTCGGCAGGTTTTGGTGATGGATTGGATGTGAGGGGTGAACGAGAGAGCGGAGTCGAGGATGACACCAAGTTTGCGGGCTTGTGAGACGGGAAGGATGGTAGTGCCGTCAACAGTGATGGGAAAGTCAGGGAGAGGGCAGGGTTTGGGAGGGAAGATAAGGAGTTCAGTCTTGGACATGTTGAGTTTTAGATGGTAGGCAGACATCCAGATGGAGATGTCCTGAAGGCAGGAGGAGATACAAGCCTGGAGGGATGGAGAGAGAGCAGGGGCAGAGATGCAGATTTGGATTTCATCAGTGTAGAGATGATAGTTGAAGCCATGGGAGCAAATGAGTTCACCAGTGGGCAGGGAACATGTCTATCAATCCTGTTATATTGCATTCTCCCAACCACCTAGTTCAGTGCTCTAGAAGCAGTAAGAGCTCGATAAATACCATTGATTGAGCACGAAATGAAGACAGTATCCTGAATTGAGGATCTTTCAATGCGTGCCCCTTTCTCATAACAACTATGCAATCCCTCAGGTCCCCAGAGACATATTTTTCTTTGTGCCCAAAACCTAGGCCCTGGAACTTGCACCTCAGCTACGAATACTGCCATCATCAGTACTTCATCTCCAGTGGGAAGAAAGGAAAAGTTGTCATAGATGGGGACGAATTCCTCCTTCGGCTTTTACTGAGAATTCTACTTAAGCCATCCAAGGTAACTTGGTGATCTAGTGACTGGAGAAGATCTTCCAGGGGAAAGCCGTGTTTGCCTACGGTTTTACAATCTGTATAATTTGCCTACTCCCAACGTGGAGGGGAATAAACCACCATCATCATCGAAGGTATTTATGGAGTGCTGACTGTGTGCAGAGCAGTGTACTAAGCCCTTGAAAGAGTGCAGTACAACAGAGTTGGCAGAGATGTTTTCTGTCCACAACTAGCTTATGGTCTAGAGGGGGAGGCAGACATAATATAAATAAAGCTAATAAGGTGTTCTACTCCACTCCTATTTTACTTCACTATTTCAGCTTGGCTCAGTGAGTGTTTGGCTTCGTGTCTTGATATTCTCGATCTTTTTCCCTCACTCCTTCCTCATTTATATGCATCGACTATATTAAAAATGTTTGAAGAAGCAATTTGACATTTAAAATTTTGTTTATACTGCAGTAAATCTGAGAGTTGCAATATGTATCAAATCTTGGAGGTAAGGCCTCCAAAAAGCTGTAAATGCTTAAAATGCAAATGTAGGATAAAGAGAGTTCTTTGAATTAACCACAGGAGCAAATCAATTTTCTCAGTTATATGCGTGGCATTATATAGCCTTTTCATCCTTTCACAGTTTAAATTGAAACTTACTTCAATGAATTCTTTTGAAAATAGAGCTATTGTTCAGTTTTAGGGCAGTTTACATTCAACTTAATGCCATCCTGAAGTGTGTCTCCCTTAATTATGATCCCATTATTAACTTGGATTTTTAATTTATTACAGGTGAATGAGTGGCCTGCTCACACTGGCCCTCACTTGACAGGAGTCTGGATAGGCGGAGTTGATGCCGCTCGCACGAAGGCAGAGAAGAAAGAGGAGAATGAGAGACGGGCTTCTGATTTTAGGTACGAGGTCGGGGCTCGTGGTCTAGTGGAAAAAACCCAACAGATCGGGGAGTCCAAGGACCTGAGTTCTAATCTTGACTCCACCTCTCTTCTGCTGTGCAACCTTGGGCAAATCACTTAAGCTCCCTGAGCCACAGTTATCTGTATAATGGGGATTAGGACTGTGAGCCCCATTTGGTACATGCACTGTGTCCAACTTGTCTTTTATCTGTCTGGAGCTTAGTACAGTACCTAGAATATAAGAAGCACTTAAATACTGTAAAAGAATGACACAGGGCGAATGGGGCTGACCAGGCATTTGGGTTTGAGTCAGTTCCAGGGAGTTGGGGTTGGTCAGGGGTGCAAGTGGGAAGGAAGTAATGGCAGCTGAACGGGGAACAGGGCCGGGAGGTCCTAGTCGGAAACCTCCGGCCAGTTGCCAGCGGGATTGATTGAACAGGAGTGAGATGAGCCCTGAAAGTGAGCTCCAGGAGCAGGAGATGCCAAGGGGGCATGGCCCAACTTCCTAGTTGGCTCTTTTCCTCTACAACCTCTTTCTCTCTGGAAGACACTTGGACGGAGGCAGAGGCTCTTAAGACAGAAGTAAGCTTCTTTTATGCAGGAAACGTGTCTCCTTACTCTGTAGTGTATACTCCCAAGTGCTTAGTACAGTGCTCTGCACCTAGTAAGCTCTCAACAAATACCACTGATTAGTTGACCAGGACTGGGCTTGTTACCAGAGGAGTTGGAATGTGGAGCAGTGTCAATCAGAAAAGCAGATTGGGATTCTTTTATTTCTTAAAATATATGCACATACTGTAACTCTCTCTATAGAGAGTGTGTGTGTGTGTGTGTGTGTGTGAGAGAGAGAGAGAGAGAGAGAGATATGTGTGTCTACATATCACTATATGTATGTACAAATATATATCTCACTATATGTGTACATATATATATATAGAGAGAGAGAGAAAAGCTGGGGAGAGTGACTCCACCAAGGCCTTTTGGAGGAATGTCATTTTCGGAAGAGGCTTTGGAGATGGAGAGCAGTTTGCTAAATGTGACGAGGAGGGATATTTGGGCAGGAGGAAAGTGTGAACAGGAGGGCAGGAGCAACAAGAATGAGATACTGATCATGACTTGAGTTTGAATTGAGAGGAACAAAGAGGGCGAGCTGGGGTATGATGGGAGAAGGGAGCGTAAATCTGAGAGGGGAAAATCTTAGTGAGTGCCTTAAGCCAATTGTCATTATCCTCCCAGGTCTCCCTAAGCTTCATTCTCTGACTGTGTCTGGCCTGATTATCTTGCATCCGCCCTGGCACTCAGTACACTGCTTGGAAAATAATGAGCACCCAACAAATATCTATTATTACTGCTGTCGCTATTATCAGTATTTATTATTATTAGGATGTACCTACTGCCTCGGACTTTAGAACAAGTCACGATCAGCTTCTCTCCTTTGGAAGAAAGTCAACTTTCTGTGATAGATCGGCGTGGGCCGAGCAGACATGGACGGCAAAACTGAACATCTGGTGAGACATAAACTATCTGTCGGGCTGCTGGTTATCACACCGATGGCACATCTGGTTAGATTGGAGAGCTAGGAGCCAGGAAATTTTCCTTTCGTCAAATAGAGGAAAGATGCAAGACTACTGTCAGATTCATTGTGCAGACGTGGGCCTGTTGGCTTCTCCTCCCCCAACCCAGCAGGAATATATGCCGGCTTTCTTCAGACGGCTTCCAGGTACTCCTGTTCTGGATGGCTGGAAGGGAGTTAGCGTGGGTTAGTGTCCTAATGTAGAATCTCTGCTCACCCTTGATTATTCATTTTTTTAAAAAATGGCATTTGTTATGAGCTTACTCTGTCCCAGGCACTGTACCAAGAGGTGGGATAGATCCAAGCTAATCGGGTTGGACACAGATCTTGGCCCCTGGGGGGCTCACAGTCTTAAACCCCATTTTGCCTATGAGGGACTTGAGGCACCGAGAAGTGAAATGACTTTTCCAAGGTCACACAGCTGACAAGTGACAGAGCTGGGATAATAACCCAGATCCTTCCGACTCTCAGGCTCGTGCTATCCATTAGGCTACAGAGCTTCACTTTAGCACAGCTGTTCTGCGTGGGGTCCCTGAAGAGAATGAGCAATGGGAGGATACCCAAAGAGTTGCTTGATGGAAAGCTGAAACTTGGTTACAGAAATCTAGAGGGGCTTAAGGACCTGATAAAATATAGCCTTAAGCAAGATTGAAGAAGTGGGTGTCAATTGCCAATAATACACCAAAATGGCCCACTGCTATTGAGAGAGAAGCGACTCTCTGAGCCTCGCACATAGTAATCACTTAAAAACCTTAAAGAAAAAGGAGAAAAGAGAGACATTACAAACATAAATTACAACAGTCCAACAACCTCTGTGTATGCACAATGTGCACACACCCCCAAAAGTGTTTGCTTTGACTATGAAGGATGACTAGCCACGGGTACATTATTGATGGAACCAATTTTTGTCCAAGGTGTGAAGAAGGTGGTGCTGTCCTGGACATAATTTTCACATGTCTGTCATGCTGTCTTGGGCAATTCGCTTCCCTTCTGTAGGAAACACCTCATCTGTAAAGTGGTATTAAAAGTGTGAGCCCCGAGTGTTAGAGGGACTGTCTCCAACCCATTATCTTGTATCTACCCCAGCATTTAGAACAGTGTCTGGCAGAGTACACACTTAAAAAAAAATGCCACAATTAGTATTATTATTATTTAGTTAGAGCATATTTTCTGTTGCTGCTGAAGAGAAATATCTGAAATGAAACCATCTTGGTTAATCAGAGAAGGACCGACTCTCTATGCGTGAATCGGAGTAAGAAGCTTTTGGAGCTTTCTAATTTTCAGGTTTGATTTGAGGCGGGAATTAGACGAACCCAGAGGGAGCTGAAATCTATCAGCCGGGTCCCCGGGCTGTGGAACGGCAGCTGAGTCTGAAAATATTTCTCCCATCTTTGCTAAGCCTTGTTTTGCAGCCACCTCTTCCCAGAAGGCCAAACTGGTCCAATGACGATTAACTCATATTTCATTAATGAGACCTTTTGATGCGTAGAAAGTTTAACATGATTCTGATAAGAGGTTTATGTTGTTTAATTGGAGGCTGCTGACATCCAAGTATCTCAGGGTTTTAAGAGCCGGAGGAATCATTCCTGACGGTGGTGGACAGACACAATGACTGATTCATAGCATCCCGCATGGAATTTTGAATCGGGTGAATCTCAAAATGCCGTAGAGAGCATGGTTATCCTTCCTGCTCAAAAGCCCATAACCCTGGCATTATCCTTGACTCCTGTCTCCCATTCAATCCACACATTCGGTCTGTCACTGAATTCTGTTGGTTTAAACCTTCACGAAATCCCTAAAATCTGCCCTTTCCTCTTCATCCAAACCGCTACTACCTTAATCCAACCACTTATCCTTTCTCGCCTAGATTATTGTATCAGCCTCCCTGTTTTGCTGTCTGTCTTTTTCGTTGTCTGTCTCCCCTTTCTAGACTGTGAGCCCATTGTTGGGTAGGGGCCGTCTCTATATGTTGCCAACTTGTACTTCCTAAGTGCTTAGTACAGTGCTCTGCACACAGTAAGCGCTCAATAAATACGATTGAGTGAATGACCGAACCTCCTTGAGGACCTCCCTGCTTCCTGTCTCTCCCCACTCCAGTTCCTACTTCACTCTGCTGGCCAGATCATTTTTTTCTGCAAAAGCATTCAGGCCGGGTTTCCCCGCTCCTCAAGAACCCCCAGTGTTTGCTTATCCACTCCATTTCAAACAGAAACTACTTACCAGTGGCTTCAAATTATTCAATCACCTTTCCCCCATCCTGCCTCACCTCGATGCTCCTCTACTGCAGCCCAGCCCATATACTTTGCTCCTCTACTGCCAAATATTCACTGTACCTCAATCTTGTGTATCTCACCCACGTCCTCCCTCTGTCCTGTAACTCCCTCCGTCTTCATATCCGACGGACAGTTACTCTCCCTGTCTTCAAAGCCTTATTGAAGACACTTCTCCTCCAAGAGGCCTTCCCTGATTAAGCCCTCTCTTCCTTTTCTCCCAATCCCTTCTGCGTCATCCTGATTTTCTCCCATTATTCCCAGCCCCACAGAACTTCTGTACTTATACGTAATTTAGTTATATTAATGTCTGTCTCCCCCTCAAGACAGTAAGCTTGTGGGCAGTGATTGTCATATTAACTCATACTCTCCCAGATGCTTAGAACAGCGCTCTGCATGTGCTAAATAATACAAACTATGGATTGTTCGGTTGAAATAGCCCGGGAATTGGTGACCGGTGTTGTGCAATATGATAACAAGGGATGGAATAGACAGGAAGAGGAAGTTTTGCCAGTCAGGGCTTCTGGAATATTTGAACAGTCGCATTCTCTTGGCATTTGTTCGGTAGTCTCTGCCGGTCATTTGGCCCGTTGCATCTGTGAGTGGTCGTTCAACTAGTCCGGGCACGAGATGGTCTCCCTGGATTTTTAAGACCTCCCACTTGACTCCCCTCAGACTTCACATACTAATATGTTCCAGTGTCCAACTCCCAAGTGAGCTGAGCATTACTTAGAGCCAACTTTAATCTTCTCTAGGTGTGACAGCTCTTTCACTATTGCCTTCTAAAGCTGTGTTTTTTTCCAGCCCTTTTTCTTAAAATGATACGTGTAAGGCACTTACTATGTGCCAGGCACAGTCCTTAGCACAGGGGTAGACACCTGATAATCAGGTGGGACACTGTCCTTGTCCCACATGAGGCTCTCAGTCTAAAGTGGAGGGAGGAGGATTGAATCCCAGTTTTTACAGATGAGGTATTTGAGGTAGTAAGTGAAGGGACTTGCCCGAGTTGATACAACAGGCAGGCACTTATGAACATATCTATAAATGGATTTGTCTACATTTGTCACTCTTCCTCTAGACTGTAAGCTTTTTATGGACGAGGAATGTGTCTGTTATATTGTAGTCTCCTAAGTACTTAATATAGTGCTTGGCACACAGTAAGTGGTCAATAAATATGATTTACTGACTGACAGGTGGCTGAGCTGGGATTAGAACTGTTCTTTCCATTAGGCCACATTGCTTTCTCTTGTCTGAGGTGGGTTTTTTTGCTTTGTTTTTACAGACCTCCTTCAGTGTTTTGTTATCTCTAGTTTCCTAGAGGAAGCGCTGACAGTTTCTGGGATGTGACGAATTGAAAACGAGATTAGCCATTGTTCCCCACCTTTTCCCATTCTTTTTGTGGCCACTCAGGAAGTCGTGGTGGTGCCTTACTAGAGCAGTTTTCAGTGGTGTTGAAGGAGCTGCGATAGGAAATGACTCTCTTTTTTCTAATTAAGATAATTTCTAATTTTCTAATTAAGGTCTAAGGTCCAAGCTCTGTCCACTAGTCCACACTGCTTTACCACTCAACTCCTGCTCCCAGCACCTCTTTTTTTCATTTTCTTTTTCTTTTTTTTTTTTGCAAGCACCTTCCCGATTTGAGGCCTTCAAGATTGACACTGAAGGGACACAAATAGTGGGACCCAAGAGATATTGCTTCCTGTAAACCCAGCTTTCCTTCTTAGCCTTGCTTTCAGTAATTCACTCAATCATATTTATTGAGCGCTTACTGTGTGCAGAGCACTGTACTTAGCACTTGGGAAGTACAAGTTGGCAACATTTAGAGACGGTCCCTACCCAACAACAGGCTCACGGTCTAGATAGGGGAGACAGACAACAAAACAAAACATGTGGACAGGTGTCAAGTCATCAAAATAAATAGAAAGAAAGCTTGATGACGCACATCATTAAGAAAATAAATAGAATAGTAAATATGTACAAGTAAAATAGAGTAATAAATCTGTACAAACATATATGCAGGTGCCGTGGGGAGGGGAAGGAGGTAGGGTGGGGGGGATGGGGAGGAGGAAAGAGGGGGATCAGTCTGGGAAGGCCTCCCGGAGGAGGTGAAGCCCTTCTCAATCGTCTTTCCTAATTTCTCCATTCTACAAAGCTCCATATTCAACCCCTCCTTAGTGCCTCATGGTTTTTTTTAGGAGTTTAGTTTTTTGTAGTTTAGTAGTAGTTTTTAATAGTTTAGTTTTTTTAGTAGGAAAGCAGTGTGGCCTAGTAGAAAGAGCCCAGGCCTGGAAGTCCAAAGGACCTGTGTTCTAATCCCAGCTCTGCCACTTACCTGTTGTGGGGCCTTGGGCAAGTCACTTAACTTATCTGTGCTTCAGTTCCCTCATCTGTAAAATGGGGATTCAGTGTCTGTTCTCCTTCCTACATAGATTGTGAGCCCCATGTGGGACTTGATTTTGTTGTACTGACCTCAGCACTCAAAGGGCTTGGTATATAGTAAGCACTTAACAAATGCCACAGTTATTGTTACTATTTATTATTATTATTATAGAAGCAGTGTGGCTCAGTGGAAAGAGCAAGGGCTTTGGAATCAGAGGTCATGGGTTCAAATCCGGCTTCGCCAATTGTCAGCTGTGTGACTTTGGGCAAGTTACTTCACTTCTCTGTGCCTGTTACCTCATCTGTAAAATGGGGACTAAGACTGTGAGGGTCCCCCGTGGGGCAATCTGATCACCTTGTAACCTCCCCAGCGCTTAGAACAGTGCTTTGCACATAGTAAGCGCTTAATAAATGCCATCTTTATTATTATTAGAGAAGCAGCGTGGCTCAGTGGAAAGAGCACGGGCTTTGGAGTCAGAGGTCATGGGTTCAAATACTGGATCTGCCACTTGTCACCTGTGTGACTTTGGGCAAGTCACTTCTCTGTGCCTCAGTTACCTCATTTGTAAAATGGGGATTAAGACGGTGAGCCCCCATGGGACAAACCCGATCACCTTGTAACCTCCCCAGCACTTAGAACATTTATTTGTACATAGTAAGAGCTTAATAAATGCCATTATTATTATTATTATTCATTGTAGAATGTATTAACCCTATATAGGGTATTAACCACTGTGGGAAAACAATCCCCAGGTGAGAATTGGACACAGTTGCCAGGCTCCCGAGGGCTCACAGGAAATTGTGGGGAGAGCAGGGTTTGGAGACCAACAAATCAGGAAAGATGAAACAGTGAAAATGCAAAAATAAGATGAAAGAAGAGGCCATCAATAAACAGAATAAGATCAGTTGTATACTCAGGCCAGGAGAGCAGAGCTCCAGATTCCTTAAGGCTCTAATTCTAACAGATCAGGTGGTCAAGGGCAAAATGGGGTGGTTGTCCTGATTGTCCATAGTCCAGTTATGTCCAGAATAAAGACTCCTGACAATCCAATATTTGTGGAGAACACACCGCGAAGCTTCAAGCATCCGGGACAGGTCAGGAGCCAAGGCCCCGTACGGTTGGGGCAGCCCTGGTTGTCTGACTTCTCATTTAATTCTGCTTTGACCGACCTGAAGCACTTAATTAAACATTCTTTACTCTGCCCATTCATCCACTGGGGTGTGGTATATTATTTTCTTATCGCTTCCCATAAGTAATCATTTTTGCAGCTGCCCTGAATATTCTAATTTCGCTTCTAGATGTGAATCAGTTGCCACACTGACTACGGGAGCGATGAAGATCCCCTGGACTTGATGTTTTATGGAAATGACTGGCTCGTCAGTCTGGCGCTAAGCGAGCAGACTAAGATGCCAGGACGCATCACTGTGACAGATTGGTAGCATCTCAGCAGGCTGCGTGCAGCTGCAACCGTTGCCCGCTGGCTGGAAAGATCTGATTTTTGGAAAAGTCCCCAGCAGCCCGGGCCCAGAAAGCCTCGTCGTGGCAGTTGGCAAAGTTGGGTGTCCAGAAGCCGGAAGTACCCGACTGAAGTTCAGGCTGCTTTTGATGAGGTAGCGAGGTGCAGTGGTTAGGGCATGGGCCCGGGATTTAGAAGGACCTGGGTCCTAATTCCAATTCCGCCACTGTCTGTCGCTCCCGTGGGGGCTGGGACTTGCTGTGGGGGTCTCTTGGGTGTGTAGGGGAACCGCCGCCCTACCTAGGCACCACCTGATGAAGGAGGCCTAATTGCACAAGAGGGAGACCCCCCCCCCCCGTAGATGAGGGGAGCCTCCAATCAGTCAATCAATGAGTGCTTATTATATGCAGAGCACTGTACTAAGCACCTGGGAAAGTACACTACAACAGAATTACCAGACATGTCCAGGCTGACAGCTGTTCTCTCAACCCACAGAATTGTTGAACATTGCACAAGAGGGAGACCCCACCGCAGATGAGGAGAGCCTCCAATCAGTCAAGTAATCAGTGAGCGCTTATTATGTGCAGAGCACTGTACTAAGCACTGGGGAAAGTACACTACAACAGAATTACCAGATCTGTCCGGGCTGACAGATGTTCTCCCAACCCAGAGAATTGTTGAGCCGGGAGCCTCTGACAGTAGGGGAGACGAGAATTGAGCGTCAAGTATCAGAATGGAGGGAGGGTGTTTTTTCAGGAGGAATCTCTGAATCACCATCCGGTGCACTGGTGAGATATGGATAAAAGTCCCTGGAATATTTGGGTCGGGGCCCTTTGAATCAATATTCGCTTGGCACCCTTACTGGTGCTTGAGGCAAACTGGAAGAACCCATCTTTTTTTTTTTTTTTTTTTTTTTTTTTTTTTTTTTTGGAATTGTAATGCAGTTTATAATGACATTAATGACCTGGTGGGTCACAAATGACCATCAGGGAATAATGAACGAGAGCAGTGAAGTGTTCTAAGCAAGTCATTAACATTTACCTGATTCGTTCCCCATTAGGTACAGTATCGAAGGCCATCAAGGTAAATTTTCTCGAATTCTCTACGGGCTTCACCAAGACCTCCTCTCACGTCACTAATGTGCCTTAAAGAGTGCTCAAAGCAGTTGCTTAAAAAGACCTGAATGTTCCTCAGCAAGGTTAATGCAAGACTAAAGGTTCCTCTGGCGAAACAGCAATTTAAAAAAGGTCACTCCCCAAACAATCGTATGTATTTGCTACTCGGAGTTTACCAGAAATAGAAGCAGCATTTAGTTGGAGATGAATGTTTGAATATATTTGGCACAAACTCATTTGGACCTAGAATTAGTGCAAAGGCAAATGGGGCAATGTGAATATTTGGATTAAACATAGGCTGTAAATCACTCAAAAGTCATTTTTATTCTACTTGTTCATCAAAACTTTAAAACTCCTGAGCCGAACCAAGGTATGCGGAATAAAACTTTAAAACTCCTGAGCCAAACCAAGGAATGCGATATAACCATTTCATGTGTTATTAACAGCAAAATGTACTGCAATAACGTGGTCCCAAGAAAAAGAAAAATGTTTACAACCGTGCCCTCCTGTCTCCACGTAACCGAAGGGGGCATCATCCAACGGTATGAGAAGAGAGTAAACATTTGAATGTGACTAAACACTGATGGTCATGGAATATACCTGATACGGCCAAGTGCGTTGTGCTGTACTGAGCATTTGGGGAGGGCGAGCTCTTCTCTAGACTGTAAGATGCTTATGGCAGGGAATGTCTACCAACACTTTTGTATCGGACTCTCCCCAGTGCTCAGTACATTGCTCTACATGAAGTAAGTGCTCCATAAATACCGTTGGTTGATCAGTGTCTAGTCCCTTGACTACAAGGAGGTTACAGTCTAACGGGAGAAGGGGGAGAAAATATTACCCAGTAAATTTGTCACAATAATTACTTGAACATGCTTTTGACTACCAAATAGATCGAAGTCTAGACAAAGGTGGTAGATGAATCGACCGGTGTTATGTATTAGTAATAATAATTACGGAATTTATTAAGCCATAAATGTGGCGAGCATTGTTCTAAGGGTTGGGGTAGATAGGAGGTAATCAGGTAGGGCACGATTCCCATCTCTTATGGGTCTCGCAGTCTTAATCCCCCATTTTGCAGATGAGGAAACTGAAGCCCTGAGAAGTGAAGTGGCTAGCCCAAGATCACACTGCAGACGAGTGGCAGAGCTGGGATTAAAAGCCAGGTCAGCCCCTTCCACTAAGCCAAGCTGCTTCTCCTTTTGACCGCTGAGTGTGGAGTTCTGCACAAAGCACTGGGGAAAGTAGAGAGTAGAGAAGCCGCCAAACCCAGCATAGACTCGCGACTGAGATGGGCGCAGGGAGACCGTGTTTTCCCCAGCTATCCGTCGGCCTAGGGTCTCCTCCCACCCCAGTTGTCGGGGGGCTTCAGCGTCCGGGTGCCGGCCTGCCTCATGTCTTCCGACCCCTCCAGCTCCACCTCTGCCCCGCTCATGATTTTCCCCTTCCAACTCCTTCTTCCATTTCACGGGAAGTGGCAGCTGAGGTCCAAACAGTGAATGGGCATGCTTGCTGCCTGTTTAGCATTTGTGGTTCTCCAGGAAGCAATAATAGTAATAATAGTAATGATGATGATGATAATAACGATGGTATTTAAGTGCTTACTATGTGTCAAGAACCGTTCTAAGCACTGGAGTAGAAACAAGGTAATCAGATTGGGCGCAGTCCCAGTTCCACATGGGGCTGACATTCTTATTCCCCGTTTTACAGATGAGGTAACTAAGGCCCAGAGAAGTGAAGTGACTTGCCCTACATCACACAGCGGACAAGTGGAGGAGCCAGGATTAGAACCCAGGTCCTTCTGACTTCTAGGCCCATTCTCTAACCGCTAGGCTGGGGTGCTTTCCGTAACCAATGTCTTGAGGTGGGAAGATGAAGAGTAGACAGATCGTTATGGGCAGAGAATATGTTTATTTTTATATTATAGTCTCCCAAGCGCTTAGTACGGTGCTCTGCACACAGTAAGCGCTCAAATTCGATTGACTGAATGCCTTTTCCATCTCCTTGAGTGTATAGTTTCAGCAGGAAGTCCGAAGGGCGATGAATCCCCAGGCAACAAGAAGATGGTCCTGCTCTCCTGGGAGAGACGTTTGACGTGAATGGATGACGGAAGGGATACCCGAGCGGCTGTGCTCCCTGGTGCACTGAAAGGGAGAAGGGAGGATCACATTTGTAAAGTGAGTATCACCCTCACCCAGAAGACATATCCTCTTCTTCGGGACGTGGGCAGGTCCGCGGGCGCTGCGCTTGGAATATCACCAGGGAAAAGGCTCGTGGCCAAGAAGCGAGAGATTCTTTTATGGCGTATTGATACTTAAATTTTTGAAAAAACAAAGCCAGTGCAAGTACAGTATGAAGTCTGTTAAAGGTTAAATGAATCGTACTGCCATGAAACGGGAGCTGCTGGAACGTTTAAAGGTCACGTCTCTTCGTTAGGATTTCCGCGAGACCGTGACTTATCTATTTTATTTATGGGGAGAGCCAAATCCAGACTGGGATCCAGAATGGAAATGAGGGCCTGATCACATAGAGGGAAGAAGGAGCAGGGTGGCTGTCTCCCCCCGGCTTAAGAAACAATTTTGCCTAGTGGATAGAGCATGGACCTGAGAGGACTGCGTGGCTCAGTGGAAAGAGCACGGGCTTGGGACTCTGAGGTCATGGGTTCTAATCCTGGCTCCGCCACATGTCTGCTGTGTGACCTTGTGCAAGTCACTTAACTTCTCTGAGTCTCAGTTCCCTCATCTGTAAAATGGGGATCAAGACTGTGAGCCCCATGTGGGACAACCTGATCACCTTGTATCCCCCCAGCACTTACAACATAGTAAGCCCCTAAAAGATGCCAACATTCATTCATTCAATCGTATTTGAGTGCTTACTGTGAGCAGAGCACTGTACTAAGCACTTGGGAAGTACAAGTTGACAATATATATAGAGACGGTCCCTACCCAACAACGGGCTCACAGTCTAGTCAAAGTCATTATTATTATTCTAATCCTCACTCCATCACTTTTCTGCTGTGACCTAGGACAAGTCACTTCTCTTCGCCTCAGTTACCTCACCTGTAAAATGTGAAATAGGACCGTGAGTCCCGTGCTGGGTGTGGACTATGTCTGACCTGATTAACTTGTATCCACCCTACAGCTTAGTATAGTGCCTGGCACAACACAAGAGATTAACAAACCCCACCACCCGCCCCCCCCAAAAAAAACCACATTTGTCTCCCATCTTGGCAGGGGACAAGGGGTACAGGGAGGCACCTGCATTGTACGGTACTTGGAAACTCAAAAGTTGAGTGGGCTTGTGACCTTTGACCTCCCTGAGCAGAAGCACCCTTTTTGTATTTGTTAAGCACTTACTATGTTCCAGGCACTGTACTAAGTTCTGCAGTAGATACAAGATAGGTTAGACACAGTCCCTTTCCCACACGAGCCCCCTCACAATCTTTACCACCATTTTACAGATGAGGTAACTGAGGCCTAGAGAAGTGAAGTAACTTGCCCAGAGTCATACAGCAGGCATGGTTCAGAGCCAGGATTAGACCCCAGGTCTTCCTGATTCCCAGGCCCATGCTCTATCCATCAGGCGGTGCGGCTTTTCCAAGCACTCCCGTCACTTTCCGATCCCGTTCTCTGCCTTTCTAGAAAAGTCCACGTTGACTCGTGACCACGGGAGATGCCCCACTGTTGCGCTTCTATAGCAATCACTGGATCCATTTCCAATTCAAGCAGATGGGGAAGCTTGGTGTCTGCAAATTCTGATACCTCATGTGACACCCTGGAGCAGTTACCTTACTCATAATAATTATGATACTTGCCAAGTGACTGCTGTATCCCAAGCACTGTTCTAAGGACTGGGGTCTTGTCTTATGCCGTCGAGTCGTCTTCAAAACGTAGCGACGCAACAGACAAATCTCTCTCGGATCGCCCCACTTCCATCTGCAAGCATTCTGGTGGTGTATCCATAGAGTTTTCTTGGTCAAAATACAGAAGTGGTTTATCATTGCCTCTTTCCGCACAGTAAACCTGAATCTCCACCCTCATCTCTCTCGCATGCTGCTGCTGCCCAGCACAGGTGAGTTTTGACTTGTAGCAGTTTGCTTTCTACTTGCTAGCCACTGCCCAAGCTAGGAATGGAATAGGCCTCTGCTTGACTCTCCTTCCTCGAGTTGAGACTGGTAGAGGACCGGAAACTCTCCAGGTGCGACCCTGAGAGGGGGAGGACTGGGGTAGATAGAAGTCAATCGAGTTGGACACAGTCCCTATTAACCTGACAGTCTTAATCCCCATTTTACAAATGAGGTCATTGAGATCCAGTGAAGTGACTTGCCCAAGGTCACACAGCAGATGTGGCGTAGCCGGGATTAGTACCCTTCTCCTCCTGACCCCCGTGCCCACTATCCTATCCACTAAGCCACACTGCTTCCCCCATTCGCTTCAGCCTGCGGCCTGCTGGGCTCAGCAATGGGAAGACCTGGAAAAAATGAGGCAGTGACAGCATTTAGTGAGCTCCTGTTGGGTGCCATGCCTTATATTGAACAAGTCAACTCCTGTTGGGAAGGAAATGTCAGTTTAGGGATTGAATTTGCCAAACCCTAACCAGGCTGACATACCAATCAAGTGTATGGATTGAGAGCTTAGTGTGTGCAAAGCACTGTGCTAATTGCTTGGGAGAATCGGCTAAAACAGAGTTGATAGGCACGTTCCTTGCCTGCAGTGTGTTCACAGTCTAGAGGTACAAACATAAAAGTATTTACAAATACAATGTTGAAAATTAATAAGTGAATGCATATTTGAATGAATCTCATACAAGAGTGCAGAAAAACTTGACGAAATAAATTTATATTTCCCCAGGACTTTTCTTGGGTCTCAAAGGCAGAATTACCCTACCACCAATATGTGAATTGGTTCTGAATAGACATTGTTGTGTGTCAGCTAATTATTAAAGGGAGGAACTGCATTAACAAGTGAAAATATGACATCATCCCTCACTCCTGTAGGTCCACCGATTTGAAATTATATCCTCTCCCGGCTTCTGCCCAGGGCCTTTACATAGCAGGGGAGATTTGGGCTCAACGAATGTGCTATTTGAGGTCAGTAAATGGAGCATTTAAGATGCTGTCTCTTAGGAAATCATGAAGATCCAGTGCGTGGAAGTCTTCATTCTTCATTGCTTGAAAGAGTAGGGTTTTCTGGACGAGTGAGAGCCCTGCAGAACATTTCCTGCTGTTCTCTGGCAGTGTTAATTTATATTAATGCCTGGGTTTGCTCCCCTCTAATAATAATAATAATAATAATGGTATTTAAGTGCTATGTGCCAGGCACTGTACTGACTGACAGTCAATAAGATCTCTCATACAGCGCCCACAGACCTGCGTACGCCTGCAGAGAACACTGACGAGAGCCTAGAGCTGGTAGGAATTTATACCTCTGCTGTCTCCTAAAAAATGACACTTCCCATCCATTGTTCTCAGGCCTCGGTTCGAGGAGAGCAGCCTCCGGCTCCCACCAGCTTGCCTGCAAGCCTAGTCTTTTGGTTTGTGTGGTCAGCCAGTGACCAGAGGCTTCGCTATTCGGTTCGAGACTCCCCTGTGCCATGACTCGGAAACGTTTTATCGGTCCGTCTTGGTCGCGTGTACGTGCAGCAGTTGCTCGGATATGCTGTCCTGCCCTGCCAGCAACCATCACCCTACCCACATGTTGGGCCCAGCTGAGGTGGGTTGCTCTGAAGGCCTTCTCCTCCCATTTCTGCATCAGGTATTCTGTAAGAATATTCCCGGCAGACTTCTCCCCCACCCAGGAAACCTGGCGCTATGGCCCGCCTCGCTCTTCGTTTCGATAAAATACCGTCGACTTATAGAGTGAACTTTTTCTCTGGAAGTTTGCTTTTTGAACAGGGTTCTAATTGCTCTCCTTGTGCAATCTATTTCGAAAAGCACTGATTCAACCTGACAAATGTGTTAGATTTTACACCACGTGGGGCTGGGACTTTGTGATGCCCATAGAAAAAAATTTGTAAAGATTATTTCCCCAGAGAAGTGCAACTCTAAAATGTATCTATGCATCAACAGATAGCAGATTGATTAATTCAAATAGCTGCTTCTGCTTTGATAGGGAATGAATGTCACTCTAATAAGCCTGCAGCAAATATTACTTTCGCTTCTGCGGAGAAAGTGTGATTTGTATACATTTGACTTTCTAAATCATTTTTCAGATCATCACGAGTGTCTTTTCTAATCTATACTTGAAGAACAGCTGGAGTCTGTATTTCTATGCACAAAATTAAATGTAAGTTGAGCCCGAATCCTGCAGCCCAGACTAAACCCATGCCATCGGCAAATCACTCTCATTTTCTGAAACAAAAATGCATTGATCAAATAGTCCCAGAACTGTCTTAGCTGTCGGATATCACTAATGAAAGGCAAAGGTTCCATTTCATCACAGGTTTGCGATTCGGCAGATAGAGGTTGATGCCATTCATATCCCTTGAACTCTTCAAGTCTGGGCAATTATTTGAACAAATTCCTGAGAATGAATTTATTTTCAATCTACTCGGGAAATGTCAGGGGGGGAAAAAAAGCCTGATGCAACTCCATTTGGATTTTAATTTGAATAAAACATTCATGTTCTCTTTCAATTGTGAACAAGATCCTTTTGTTCTGAAATTTGCATACCATTTCAAATGCGATTCAATCAGAAGCAATATTGAATCTTTGAAGATTTTGCAGTTGGGGCTCTTTGAACACGCAGGTGCGATGGGGTGTTTCTCCACTCATGTTTTGTGAGTCAGGCAGAGCGGGGCCAATTGCAAAAAAAAAAAGTGCATACTTAGCTTCTATCTTCTTAAACTCCAAAGGTGGTGATTCTTTAAAAAAAAAAAAAAAAAAAAAAAAAGCTCTTGCTTGTTGCCAGGAGGAACAAATAGGGTTTTCCTTCTGGGTTTCTATAAAAAACAGTATACTCACCTGGAAGATTTCCAAAGACCCTCTTGGGCCTGAATTAGTAATTCATGACATTCATGAAGGGAAGCTTTGACTGATGAGAAGGACCAGAGAGAAGAGCCAAAAGAGATGAAATTTCCAAATGACAAGTATGGCAATTATGCCATCCATATCTACAGGTTTCTTAGAGAAATATGGATCCTGTGTGTACTTACTGAACTTTATATATCCTTCGTGTTCATCCTGTTTGTGTGTGTGTATATCTATATGTATACATCTGTATGTGTGTATATATATGAATACGTATGATAGACACATACGCATATATATGTACGTTATAGAAATGTGTGTTACATATACTTGCCTGAGGTCACTTATAAATGAATGCAAGCATATGTAACAGTCATGTGTATATATATTCAAATATTTTAATTCAAATTTCAAATCATTCAAATTCAAATGTGTGTGCATAAATTCTCTCTCCATAGATACTGTATATACACACCTGGCTTTTACATATTCTTATATTTATATGTAATATATGCTAGTAGTTACCTCAGTCAAGTCCCTTAGCTTCTCTGTGCTTCAATTGCCTCAATTGTCAAAATGCAATTCAACACCTGTTCTCTCTCCTACTTAGAATACGAGCCCGAGGTGGGACAGGAACTGTGCCCGATCTGATCATCCTGTATCGGCCTCAGCAACGCTTGACACATAGTGAGCACTTGGTAAATATAATAATAATAATAGTTTGAGGCCTGGCCCCTTCCCACCCAGAAATTCCAGACCCTCGCCCGTTAGTGGTGGACAACCAGGAGAAATAATTGCTAATACCCTACTGGAAGGCATGCGGTTCTCTAAGATATGGATAGCAACGTTTCTGGCTTCCGGAGGTGCTCTGAATCTTCTCTGTTGTAGCAATGGCTTATGAAGCCTTAACTTTACACAAAACACTGTTCTCAGTGCTGGGAAAGAGATACGCTGGTGAGGCTTTGACAGAGTCCATAAGCCCCCAAAAGGCTTCTTTCTAAAGATGAGGAGGGGAAGAGCAGACGTGAAAGGAAAGTTCCACAGAAATACCAAATAGAAATCTGACAACAAAATGAAAGGAGGAACAGGATTTCAGTCTCCTTGGGCTCAAGTTGCCAGTCGCTGGAGTTATGATTAGACTGGGAAGCAGGTTGGCCTAGTGACAGGAAAACGGGCTTGGGAGTCAGAGGACGTGGGTTCTAATCCCACTCCACCACTTGTCTGCTGCTTGGGCAAGTCACTTGACTTCTCTGTGCCTCAGTTACTCCAACTGTAAAATGGGGATTAGACAGGGCCCACGGGGGGCAACCTGTTCACTGTGCATCTACCCTAGTGCTTACAACAGTCTTTAGGATGTAGTAAGCGCTTCACAAATACCATAATTGTTAGTATTATATTAAGCTCCTTGAGGGCAGGGTTGCAATAGAATGCCAACTTTATTGTATTGCGCTTTCCCAAGTACTTAGTACAATGCTTCGTACGGTGCTCTGCGCATGGTAAGCCCTCAAATACGATAGAATCAACGCGCTGCACACAATAGACCGTCAGGTCTGTGAAGGCAGGGGTCACATCTGTCCACTTGATTGGATTGTGCTTTCCCAAAGGCTTCGTACAGTGCCCTGCGCACAGTAAATACTCAATAAAAAGCATTGATTTATTGCTTGATATAGGCAGTGTCCCCTGCTGGAATCCCTTGAGTTTTGGTTAATCACTGTTCTAGATGAACTGGCCTTCTCATGCAGATAACTAAGCCTTTTTTTTTTTTTTGTACATGTTGTATATTTATATATCGTGCAGAGACGTGAAGGTCAGAATGGAAAAACAGCCGCAGTCCACCAGGAGCAACGGACGACTTCAAGATGATGTTATCCTAAACTCTACCCCTCTGGGGATGAGAAACTGCACATATAAATCAATCCTTTTTTCAGCTTTTCAAGCTGCTTGAGAAGAATGGTCATTTTCAGCCCTTCCTCCAAAGAAAATGGTAATGTTTCCTTTCTCGCAGCTCTTTCTTTTAAGGCTTAGCCCATGGAATGAAAATTCATTTTAATGGTAATTGAAGATTCCTAATAACCTGAAGAACTAAAACCCCGGATCTGCCTTGAACTGTGCAGAGGGGATTAAGAAGTCAGTTTAAGATGTGTGCTCTCTGGAGCAGCGGTTCCATTTTTTAAAAAATGGGAGGTTTGGTTAATTTTTCTAGAATAAACAGGTGGGAAGATGGTAAGCGTCAGGGACTGCACTTAAGAAGTACATGGAAAGATTTTAATCAATATTGAGAGTGGGAGCTGTGGAATACTCATGCTCCCTGGTTTGTCTCCCTTTCTCCTAGCCTCCTTTGTGTCTCTGACACCTGAGTTAGAAGCCCCCCAGCTGCTTTGTGTACCCGAACTCCAAATGTTGACTGACATCCCTTGCTCCCTTGCTCATTTCCCATCATTCAGTCCATCAGTGGTACTCCTTGAGCGCTCGCTGTGTGCAGACCACTGTACTAAGCGCATATTATCTTCCTCGTCGTCTCGTGTGTCCTCCTCACTGAGGAGGTCTCTTTCTGGGCTTCTTCTCAGACAGAGACCATTCCTGTGCTAGTGACTGTAGCCCTGACAACCATCAGCTGGAGAAGCAGCGTGGCTCAGTGGAAAGAGCACGGGCTTTGGAGTCAGAGGTCATGGGTGCAAATCCTGGCTCCGCCAACTGTCAGCTGTGTGACCTTGGGCACCTCACTTAACTTCTCTGTGCCTCAGTTACCTCATCTATAAAATGGGGATTAAAACTCTGAGCCCCCTATGGGACAACCTGATCACCTTTTAACCTCCCCAGAGCTTAGAACAGTGCTTGACACATTCATTCATTCATTCAATCGTATTTATTGAGCGCTTACTGTGTGCAGAGCACTGTACTAAGCGCTTGGGAAGTGCAAGTTGGTAACATATAGAGACGGTCCCTAGCCAATAGTGGGTTCGCAGTCTAGAAGGGGGAGACAGACAACAAAACAACACATATTAACAAAATAAAACAAATAGAATAGTAGATACGTACAAGTAAAATAAGTGCTTAACAAATACCGTTGTTATTATCATTATTATTATTATTATCATCGTCATCATCAGTGCTAGCTACTGTCTCACCCAAATCCTTCTTTTTTTGTGCACTGGATTCTTGAAAAGTGTTTTGTCTCACCCGCTCTGAGCACTCAGCAAATACCGTCAATCGATAATGTGACAGACTTTTTCTCTGATGGGTTCCGGGAGTGGCCTAAACTGGTAACTGTAATGCTCTTGCCCTGGCTAACTTGCAGTGATTTTTCATTCTTTCCCCATGTCTCTTTCACCCACCATTAGCACCTGGCGAACTCTACCTGATCTTGCCCCCGAGCGGCCCCCTCTAGACTGGAAGCTCACTGCGGACAAGGAACGTATCTACCAACACAGTTCCGTTGCACTCTCCCATGCATTTGGTACAGTACTCTACACACAGTAAGTGCTCAGTGTGTGTGATTAAATACCGTTGATTGTCTCCTACTCCAAAGACGGAGGTGGAATTTTTCTGGAATTGTGCCCTTTGCAGGGCATTCTGAGGGGTTTGGGATTGGGTCCAGGGAGGCTCTAGATCCAATCCTACCCCCCACCCGATGGCAACTCTTGTCACTTGAGCCTTGGGGAAATTGAAATCCTTAGCCAAGTCCTTTGAATTTGCTGATGGGCTATTAGTGTTGTCTTTTAAATGGTCTCTAATAGTAATTATGACAGTATCTGATAAATGATTACTATGTGCCAGGCATTGTACTAAGTGTTGGGGTAGATGTAGGAAGCAGATTGGGTCGGACACAGTCCATGTCCCCCATGGTGGTCACGGTCTTAATCCCCATTTCACAGATGAGATAACTGAAGCACTGACAAATCAAGTGACTTGCCCAAGATTACACAGCAGACAGATGGAGGAGTAGGGATTAGAACCCAGGTCTTCAGACTGCCAAACCACGCTCTTTCCACGAGGCCACACTGCTCCTCTGAAACTAGTCTGACCAGGTAACATCCGAGAGCGAGAGTTACTTTGTATGATAAACTCTATTCAAATTAACTCAAACCTCCTAGACCGTTCCTCCGTTTCTTAAAGCACGTTGAGCAGCGTGGAACTTGCAGCGTGGAACTTGAGGACATCACCGCAGTAGCACGCTGAAAGCCCCAAGACATTAGTACAGCCACAGTAGCAGTGATGTTTATGGAGCATTGTGTCCTGGAAGAATTAATGGGCTTTCTTGATTGCCTGACGCCAGTCCAAAGGAGCGACTGGTGTCTGATTTCTTGCCCAGGGACGGGATAGGGTGTTGAGGGGAAATGGCCCAAGCATTGTCTTGGATGAAGAAGAAAAAAGATGGCATTTGATGGGTAAGTCGCCTGGTCCTGGCTCTGCCACACTGGTGCACCAGCCAACATCCATGCATCCTGTCATCATCATCCATCCCATTCCTGTCCTACTTTACCCACCCTCTTCCCTGCCACCCAAACCATTCCCACCGTGCTGCCCACTGCCGTCCTCACTATCCACCCCATTCCCCTACCTGTTGCCCACTAATCAGTCATTCGAATTAAGTGCATAATGTGTGCAGAGCACTGTACTAAGCTAAGTACTATAAATACCACCATCCATCCTATACCCATCACCATCTTCATCCTCAACATCCATCCCATTCTCCATCCTGTTCCCCACCCATTCCCATCCATTCCCCCCCACCCCGATCCCACTACAGTTTATCAAAGCCAGAGGCCATGAGGATGGGGAGGTGGCAAGACCCCGAGGGAGAGAGAAAGGAAACTGGTAAGACATAGATGGGGCCAATAGAAGGAAAATTCAACCTTGACAAGCGTAGTCCATGTGAAGGTCCAGTGGACTAATAAGTTGTAATTATTATATTTGTTAAGCGCCTTCAGCATCTCTATATGTTGCTAACTTGTACTTCTCAAGTGCTTAGTACAGTGCTGTGCACACAGCAAGCGCTCAATAAATACGATTGAATGAATGAATGAATGTGTCAGGCACTGTTCAAAGTGCCGTCTAAGTAGGAGGGAGAGCATGTATGGAATCTCCATTTTGCAAAGCACCTTATCCTTATAATGATGGCATTTATTAAGTGCTTACTATGTGCAAAGCACTGTTCTAAGCGCTGAAAAATTATTGTGCGGATGTGAGGTTAAGAGGCTGGATGGTAGGACTCACAGAGAAACATAGCTGCATCTCTGTCAGGCAGGCATTAATCATGTTTAATAGCAGTCGTCTGAAGGGTTACATTCCCTGAAGTCTTCCGTGAAGCAGGAAGTGGCCACATCTGTGAGCCTTGGAGCAGAAAACCTTGGAAACGGTTTCTCCCATGATTTCTTGTGGTGGCCCCCTGGGAAATAGCAAAAAGGAGTTCCACGGAATCACTTGTGAGAAACGGTTGAAGGCATGGAAGCGACAGAATCCCAGAGGCTTCGATCTGATAGCGGGGCGGGGAAAGTCAAATGTCGACAGTGCAGTAGAATTCAATGCCAAATGCACCGAGCTCCGAGGATTTCTTCCCAGGAAGTGAAACAGTAATATATACGAGTAGCTCCACATCTGGGAATGCTGGAACTTGCCAGTAAGATGCCCATTTTGGATCGGAGAGTTTGACGTGGAATTCAGGCTTCTCAGTGCTCCTATATTCACACAGTGGGGAAGCGGTGTGGTCCAGTAGAAAGAGCCCAAGTCTGGGAGTCAGAGGACCTGGGTTCTAATCCCTGCTCCACCACTTAACTGCTCTGTGACATTGGGCAAGTCATTTTACTTCCAGAGCCTCAGTTTTCTCGTCTGCAAAATGGAGATTCAATACATGCTCTCCCTCCTACTTAGATGGTGAGCCCCATGTGGGATTGGTGCTGTGTATGACCTGATTGTCGTATCTACCCCAGCACTTTGAACAGTGTCTGACACGTTGAAGGTGCTTAACAAATGTAATAATTACAATTTATCAGTCCACTCGACCTTCACATGGACTATTTGATTATAATCATCCCAGGCTCTCTTCAGTCTTTCAGTTACTGAGCCCTTACTGTGTGTAGATTTTCATACGAATCACATGGAAAAGTGAGTTATGATAAAGAGTTGGTGGACATGATCCCTGCCAGCAGGGAGCTTACAGTCTACAGGTGTGTAGCTTTCAGTCTACAGTCTTGAAGTCCTGTCTTCATAGATAGCATGAACATTTGTTTTAAATCAATCATGTTTAATAGCTGCTATTTATGTACAGAGCGCAATCCTAAATGCTTGGGAGAGTGTAATATAACAGATTTGGTAGACGTGGTCCCTGCCTACTAGGAAATTACAAGATAGAGGGAGTTGAAAGGTGGGATTTCATTTGGAGAAGTAGTATAGTTGAGCGTGTCTGCGATGCACAGGAAGTGCTGATTCGCTGTGCACTGTTTTGGTAATAGCGAAGTATTTTTTAACAAGGCAAAACTACAGTCAGTCTTAGCATTAAGCATCTACTGTCTGTGAGCCCACAGTTGGGAGAAAATAGACGGGTCAGAGGGAAAGCACGAAGGGATGCTCTCCAAGATTACAAGAGGAGAGTGGGCGATGGGCCCTCGGGGACGAGGAAATTGGGGGAAAAAAACCCATAAAGGCAGATAGAAGATGAGGACTATGGTCCTCGCGTGATTGAGTGGGCCCACACTGACAGGAATGAAGTGGTCATGAGCCCTCAGCCCCTTACGGGATCCACCAATGCCTCCCCACCGGGCTTTGGCCCTGCGAGACACTGTAGGGGTGGACTCGCAACAAACGGTCACAATCACGGTCATCTTTCTCTCCCGGAGACTTGATCAGGTCAGAGTTGGAAAGTCTACCGGGAAATCCGCCAAGTGTCTTTCTGCGGAATGAAAGAGCAGCCATTTGCCTCGGAGGCCGACGGAATGGAGACAAAAGGAGCGGTGAAGCCGTGTCAATCGGCGTAACCGAATGAGTGTGCAGTTACCGACGTTAGCCCTCCTGTCGTGCCACCGTACCCCCAAGCGATCGATTAATTGACCGAGCGAGTAACAAGAAAGTTGGTGAAAACAGCAGCCTCACGGGGAAGAACAGAGCGACTCAAAACACACCTTGTAATTGTTTTATTAAGCAAATGTAGGAGGAAACTTTATGCTTGCAGCAACTGAACTAACAGTACGACCGGGAAACTAGCTGGTAGGGCCAGTTGCAGCCCTAAGGGACAAACGCTGCAGTGGGCGATTAGACGACGCTACAGATGCATCCGCGTAGTTTTTACGTGCAACGAACTACTCTCTTTGTTGAGTGCAATATTTGCCTAAAGGAAGATCCTCATTGGAAGGGAAATGATGTAAGATGCCATCAGTGCTCGGATGGTTTCTAGGATACCAGTCAAAACTTTAGGATGGCGGCAGAGAAGGAAGCTTGGCAGTATATTCGTGGTAAGGTGGCATGCTGG
Organism: Tachyglossus aculeatus; assembly: GCF_015852505.1. Classification (NCBI taxonomy): domain Eukaryota; kingdom Metazoa; phylum Chordata; class Mammalia; order Monotremata; family Tachyglossidae; genus Tachyglossus; species Tachyglossus aculeatus. The sequence continues at coordinate 9,326,347 of NC_052071.1, forward strand.
TCGCTGCACAGCAGTGGTTGCTATCCTGGTCGGGTGCCTAGTTTAGCAGTAGGTTATGTGGGTGGGCTCTCCGAGGGAAAAGGACCACCAGGCCTGTTTTTCACTCCTCCTGGTTCCTTGGGTGGGACAGGAAAGACCCCAGCCCCTCCTTTCCCCCTTTTCCCCCCTTGTGCCCCTTTGGGGTACAGGAGCCTTGACATGCAACAGGCTAGGTGGATGTAAGGTTGATGTCTCCCCGGTGAGAATTCCACTGGTCCAGCGGATAAAGCATGAGCTGGGGAGTCTGAAGGACCTGGGTTCGAATTCTGCCTTCTCCACTTGTCTGCTCTGTGACCTTGGACAAGTCCGTCAGCCCCATGTTGGACTAGGACTGTGTCGAACCCGATTAACTTATGTCTGCCCTGGCACTTAGCACAGTGCCTAGCACTAATTAAGTGCTTAACAAGTACCGCAATGATTATCATTATTTTTATATTATTCATTGACACAAAACCTCCAGGGTTCAAGATGGGGGAGCGGGCATGTCAAAAAGTCATGCCGTGTGTTAGTGACTGTCTGAATATCGGTCAGTTGATGAATGATATTTACTGAGTGCTTACTGTGTACAGACCTGATCACCTTGTACCTCCCCAGCGCTTAGAACAGTGCTCTGCGCATAGTAAGCGCTTAATAAATGCCATTATTATTATTATTATTATTATCCCACTGTTCCCCTCGCCTTTGGCTCCTCCTATGCAGTGGTTCTCCTCATCCGGGAGTGGCTGGCTTTCCTATAACTCTCCTCGATGTCCAATACACTAACCCCCTTCACTGGTTGTTTAGTTGATGCTTTATTGATTCACTGCTCTTTTGCTTTCCCTGGAGTTGCTTATAAATCAGGAGCTCCCACTGAATTAGAATCAATTGGATTCCTTGGGATTTGTGGTTTTGTCCAAAGTATGTTTGTTTCACACCCTTTATTTCAGCACGTGGTTTTCTTTAAAACATTTCAACCTCTCTTCAGCACCCCAGAAGCCGAATACCATGGTGATCAATGCCACTGATTTATAATTTCCTCCTCCTGTGGCAGTAAGAATTAATACTGAGTTTTCTCCCCTCCTATGATATTTGAGGCATGATTATTTTTTAACTTTTTCTTTATCCAGGACTCTATGCAGGCTGACACTCAGCTCGAAGGAATCACAAACGAATTTCTTCTGGCCCGCATAAAGGCATCCCACCTCCGACCGAATGTCTAGCAGGTAGCTTTCCCCTTCTTCCATTGGCTCTATTTATGGATGGCTGTGGAATCTCTTAAATTTACCAACATGGACGTCAGAGGATTTGAAGTAGCAATGGTAGAGCAGAGGAGTAAAGGAAGGGGAAACACATCTGAGAAAAGAAGGGCCCCAGCGGAGCCAAACAGACGTGAATACATTGCTGGTTGGCTCTGGTCTGCGTAATCCTTAAGTTTAATTAACCTCGGTGCTTTGATTTATTTCCGAGCGCAACCCTTCAGAATTCAAATCCGGTTTCCAGGCTGCAGTCAGATAAGTCTCAGGGGATTCCCTGGTGCCTTCAGAAATGGCAGGTTGCAGGAAAATGAGGACAGCAGTTTTCTTTCCAATAAAATTATAAGATAATGATTAAAATAGTCTTTGTTATGCGCTTGCTGTGTAGGACTATTATTTATTAAGCTCTGACTATGTGCGGAGCACCGTACTGTTCTCTGGGAGATAATACGCAGTTGGGAATTAGGCATAGTCCCTGATCCCTGAAGGTGTCAATCTAAAATCCAAGTGCTGTCTGGAATTATGGGGTAGTAAATAGCCAAATGCTTAGGAAATGTCGAAGTGCCAAAGTGGCAGGAAGGGAGGAAATAGGATGTCGAAATGTGAGAAGCCCTGCGCGATAGCTATAACACACTCAAGCCAAACCAAGTCCCTGATCCTCACGGGGCTCACAGTCTAAGTAGGAGGGACAATTTGTACTTTCCAAGCGCTTAGTACAGTGCTCTGCACACAGTAAGCGCTCAATAAATATGATTGAATGAATGAACAGTTATTGGATCCCCATTAGGCACAGAGAAGTTTCAGAGCTGGGATTAGAGAGCCCATTTGGTTAGGGCTGCTGAGGCATCCTACGTGGCTGTTTCCTCATGACGCAGTGCAGATACTGAAAGCGAGAAGGACTGGCACACTCTTCTGTTTGCCCCTGGTGCCCTTGGCATTGCTCCGGGAAGGAACGCCCCATAATTAGCATTTGGAAAGCAAGATCCGGCATGATTGGGATGGAGCGAGGGCTGCTGGCAGTCAGGGTCCAGCCTAGCTGGCTCCTAAGAACTGCCTTTTCTGGGGCTCAGCAGTGGAAAGGTAAGATTATGGCTCACAGTTTCCTTAGAAAACCCACAAGCCATCTATCCCAAAGCCTATGAATAGTTAGTAAAAGCCTTTGATGTTTAATGGTACTTGTTGAGCACTTTATGCCGAGCACTTTACTAAGTGCTGGGATAAATATGAGATAATCAGATCAGGCACAATCTCTGTCCCATATGGGGCTCATACTCTAAGCAGGAGAGAGAACAGATGAGGGAAGTTCGGCACAGGGAAATGAAGTGACTTTGCTTAGGTCGAACAGAAGCCAGGGAGGAGTCAGGATTAAAACTCGTGTCCTCTGATGGTGGGCTTTGCACTAGACCACACTACTTCCCTTCCTTGTGGGCAAGGATCACATCTACCAACTCTATCATTTTGTACTTATCCAAGCCCTGCGTCCGGTGTTTCACACAAAGTAAGCACTGAATGAATATCATTGATTTATTTCCAAGAGACGTGTATACCGGTACTGCAAAAACCTGAACGAGACCACATCACATTGGCAGTTTTGCTGGGTAAGCCCCAGGTATGTCCTCCGGGCACTCTGCTTAATATCGTGTCTCACCAGGCTCCCTTCCTCCTCTAGCTTCCATTAAGGTCATTAGCTCGGATCAATTTGCAAAGGTTTTTCCTTTGACTTCAGCCTGGTTGATCTCCCCGGGGTTTTTCCAGGGGTTTGATGAGTCTGTCAGGGTCACAATTGATTCTGGGGAGTGGATTGGGACGGGTTGGGCTCTCGGGGCTTTAATCTGCACTCGGGGATCTTGGAATGGCTAAAAGCCCCCTGACGATCTGCCCGAGTCGACCTTTTTTTAGCCTTCATCATCAATCGTATTTATTGAGCGCTTACTGTGTGCAGAGCACTGTACTAAGCGCTTGGGAAGTACAAATTGGCAACATATAGAGACAGTCCCTACCCAACAGTGGGCTCACAGTCTAAAAGCCATGCTAGGGAAAGATCCAGGAAGCGTAATGGCTTTGACAGAGGTGTACCCAGGCCTAGTCAAGCTGTACGACTCAAAGTCCATCCACAGATAGTATTTACTGAGAGCCTGTGCGGAGCAGAGGACTCGGCGCTTGGGAGAGAATGACTCGGTCTTGATAATGGTCCCTCTGTACTGTAAGCTCACTGTGGCCAGGTAATGTCTACCAACTCTTCTATATTGTACTCTCCCAAGCACTTAGTACAGTGCTCTGTACACAGTATATGCTCAATAGATACCAGGCATGGTCCCCGTCCTCAAGGAGCTTACAATTTAGAGGGGAAGACAAGTACCAAAATAAACAATAAATTTGTCAATCAGACAGATGGCAAATTTTCCCACATTCAAAGCGCTCTTCAACTCCCACCTCCTCCAACAAGCCTTCCCTGATTAATCTTCCACTTCCCTGAGCCCTATCCCTTCAGCTGAGCCTAGCATAAGCTAGCTTTTTTATAATCTCCATAGCATTCATTCGTTCAGTCGTATTTATTGAGCGCTTACTGTGTGCAGAGCACTGTACTAAGCGCTTGGGAAGTACCAGTCAGCGGCATATAGAGATGGTCCCTACCCAACAATCCCAGCTCGCGGTTGGTTGGGCATGTACCCAATTGTAGTTGTAAATATTTTCATGTTTCTCTTGCCCACCAGACTGTCAGCTCTCTGTGGGCAGGGAATGGGTCATTTCTTTATTTGGTAGAACTCAAGTGCCTGACGGATGCTCATTGATGCCATTTCTTCTACTCGTAGGAAGCAGCGTGACAGCGGAAAGAGGACGGGCCTGGGTGTCAGGACCTGGATCCTCATCCTGACTCCACTACGACAGCTGAGTGACCTTGGGTAAGTCAATTCACTTCTCTGGGCCTCAGTTCCCTGATCTGTAAAATGGGGATTTAATAACTGTCTGTTCATTCAGTCATATTAAGTGCCGATTGTATCCAGAGCACTATACTAGTCACTTGGGAAAATACAACACAACAATAGTGACATTCTCTGCCTGCAGTGAGCTCACAGTGTAACTATTCTCCCTCTTACTTAGACTGTGAGCCCCACGTGGCGCCTGAAGATCTTATATCTCTCCCGTCACTTAATACTATGCTTGGCAAATAGTGAGTACTTCACAAATACCACGATTATGATCATTATTACTGCCTTTCAAAATAGCAGAATGAGTTTACGCAAAACACCTTCCCTTCCTCTGAAGGAAATTCTGGGCTTCGGTGGTGTGCTAAGATCTCCGTAGGAGATCCCTTTTCATTTTCATTTTATAACACAGGCTTATGGTTCTCCCACCGCTGTGGACCCGAGCTATTTAGAGTTGTGAGTGACACGGTGAATTGATACTTATTCTTAGACAGTAATTTTCTTGCGGCTCTTTTAACATCTCCAAAAGACACGGTATACCTTTGATCACAAAGTACTCTTTGAAGAGATGGAACAATGTCTTCAGAGATGCATGTTCAATTGTTTAAAATCATTACCTTTCAGAGTGGCGGCTTCTAATAGCAGGGTTATCAAGAAAGCAGCTATTTTGTAATATTTCAGCTCGGTTTCGTTGTGCTTTGTAATTGTTATTTTCGCTCCAGAATATATGAAATTATAGTCTATTTTGTCTGTCTCAACTTCCATTTTCAAAGTGCCTATCCAGTAATCTGCTGTTTTCCATGTTTTCAGAGGTTGGTTTTATTTAACACCACCCTGTGGTATTCGATTTCCAGTTATTTGATTTTTGCCAGTAGCAAGGGTCCCATGTTGGCATTCGAAAATTCAAAGTGAAAAGTTTTAAATATCTGTCTCCCACACCTAACCTGCTTGGCCCATGCCTCGTTGGCAGCCAACGACAGTTTTGAATAGGAGTTAACCGGTCCAAATGGCCGGGAAGATCAGTTGTGTGACAAGGACGATGAAATCTGCCCTGGGAAAATTAGGGAACTGTCTAGATGGATCGGGAGGAGGGAAAATAACAGCGTCCTGCCCAGCAACCTCCAGGGTAGTGAATAACCATCTCTGGTTTTTCCCCCTGCTCTAGGGATTGTGGGGAGTGGCCGGGAGCGTTGACTTGGGAGCAAAGTTAAGGCAACAGAGAGAAAGGACCCGAAAGATAGCGTGTCATTCCAAAATTGACGATTTCGCGAGGGCCAGTCTCTGGACATGTGGGTATGGGCTAGGAGACAATAGGTGATCATTGGACTCCAGGGGACCCTGAGTTATCCACAGGTCACACGCGTCTCCGCTGGTCTAGGGCAACAGTAGCTTAGTGGATAGAGCACAGGCCCCGGAGTCAGCAGGACCTGGGTTCTAATCCCGGCTCTGCCTCGTGTCTGCTGTGTGACCTCGGAGAAATCACTTAACTTGTCTGTGCCTCAGTTATCTGTAAAATGGGATTGATTGAAAGCCCCGTGTGGCATAGGGACTGTGTCCAATCTGATGAACTTGTATCAACCCCAGTGCTTAGAGCAGAGTTTTGCACATATTAAGTGCTTAATCAGTACCATCATCATCATTATTATTGTTATTGTTATAAAAAGTAGCAAGGCCTTTGCTGGACCGGGGAGACAGGAGTGATGGAGTCCTCTGGACGTTTGGATTACGAGTTAAGGGCCATGTGTGTGCCACCTGGGGTGCCTTCGTGATGGATGGCTCAATTTGGCCGGAAGAAACCACAGCTAGGACCTCACTGCCACGACCAGGCAGTTTCAGTCTTCTCTATCAGTAAGTCAGTCATTAATTCTTATTCAGCACGTACCGTGTGCACCCCACACGGTTCATTATAGAGGAAACATTGTTATTCTACCTCTGTTGTACCCTTCTGAGCACTGAGTAGAGTGATCTACGTACTCTAGGCACTCAGTAAATACCACTGATGCATGGATGGATTTTTTTTTTAGAGGTATTTGTTTAGCGCTTACGTTTAGCATTTAGCTAAGATTGTAGTGTTTAGCGTGCAGTCGAGGAGAAGACAGTTTTCCTCAGCCTGAAGCTCGAAAGGCATGGGCGTGAGATAGGAGGCTCTCTAATGTCTGCACTCCTTTGGGGAGAAGAGGCTGTTGAAAATATGAAAAATATCTTGGACCTAGTAGAGAAATCTACAATCTTTAGCATTTAGCCAAGCACGGTTCGAAGCCCTGGAGTAGATACAGGCTAATCAGGTTGGATACGGTCCTTATCCTGCTTGGGGCTCACAGCCTAGGTAGGAGGGAGTAGGATTTAGTCCCCATTTTACAGATGAGGAAACTGAAGCACAGAGAAGTGAAGTGAATTGCCCAAGGTCACCCAGCAGCCAAGTGGCAGAACTGGGATTAGAACCCTGGTCTTAAATCTCCCGGGCCTGTGCTCTTCTCGCCGTGTGATCCTTTCACTTCTCTGGGCCTCAGTGACCTCATCTGGAAAATGGGGATTAAGATTGTGAGCCCCCCAAGGAACAACCTAATCACGTTGTATCCTCCCCAGCGCTTGGAACAGTGCTTTGCACATAGTAAGCGCTTAACAAATACCAAGATGATGATGATGATGATTACCTCAGCACTGAGAACGGTGCTTGGCACATAGTAAGCGCTTAACGAACGCCATCATCGTTATTATTAACTTGTACTTTCCAAGCGCTTAGTATAGTGCTCTGCACACAGTAAGCGCTCAATAAATACGATTGAATGAATGAATTGTTGGTTGGTGGGCAGACAGTTGTGCACGATGTGGAGGGGCATGATTGCAACTTCTGGTTGCCTCCTGTTCTGCCAGAGTGTGACCTAGTGAATAATGTCCTCTTTGTAAGTCCTGTCCACACCATTGTCCACACTAGGCAGTGTAGTCTAGTGGGAAGAACATGGGATTCAGAGTCGGGACACCCAGATTCTATTCCCAGTTCTGCCTCCTGACTGTTGTCTCACTCTTGGCACCTTCAGAAAGCCTCCTCTTTTCCTCCCCATTTACCCTTCAAGAAGCGCAGTCGAGGAGAAGACTGTTTTCCTCAGCCTGAAGCTCGAGAGACATGGGCGTGAGGGAGGAGGCTGTCTAATGTCTGCACTCCTTTGGGGAGAGGAGGCTGTTGAAAATATGAAAAATATCTTGGACCTAGTAGAGAAATCTACAAGAATTCCCCAAACTCCCAGAGAATTATTCAATCCGGAAACCTATTTTTCATTGTCATTTGGTTTCACCTCTCTATTGATTACCTCTGACACAGTTACCCTTCTCTACTCCTCAGAAACTCTCCCTCACCTTGACTTCTGGTGCCATCCTCTCCACCCGCTCGCCCTCAACCAGGCTGTTTTTCTTCATCTTTTTTACCCCTAAGGTATCCAGGGACGGAGCCCGGACCTTTGGACGGCCCCAAGAGCGACCGACCGGCTTGGTGGCTCAGTGATTTTTGAGTTTCGCTCTTATAGGCCTGGGGTTGAGAGTTGGATTCTCACCAGGGCCTGGCTCTTGACACTCTCTCCACCCGTCCGTGGAGCCGAAAGACCCTTCCCTTGTCATCCCTCTTCACGCTGAAAACCTCAACGGTTTTCACGTAGAGCCGTCAATGTGAGGACTCTGGGGGAAGGAGAAATGGAATTCTGCCCATCTCGGCAATCTCATATCAACGGAGCCTGGTGGAAAGAGCAGAGGCCTGGGTTCAGAGGAGCTGGGTTCCAATTCCGGCTTTGTCAGTTGCCGGCTGGGTGATTTTAGGCAAGTCATTTCACTTCTCGGGCCCTGTTTCCTCATCTATAAAATGGGGATTCAGTCCCATTTCTCCCTCCCGCCCTTAAACTGTGAGCCCAATGTGTTACAGGGACTGTGTTCGAACTGATCATCCTATGTCTACCCCCAGTACGAAATACAACACTTGCTGCATAGTATGGGTGCAACAAATATTACTATTATCATTATTATTATTATTATTGTTATTATTATCTGGCCTCCGACTCCTGCCCCACCCCAGATCTGAGCGTCACTCTTCTCTTATGCTGTTGTCAGTGGATCAAGTTGATTTGAGGAAACCCTACCACTCACCTCTGTCAATCAATCAGTCAGTGGTATTTGAGTGCTTGCTGAGCACAGAGCACTGTTTGAGCATTTGGGAGAGTAGCGTCCAGTGGAGTTGGTAGACACGATGTGTTCCCTCAAGGGGCTTAGGGTGTTGTCTGCTCCGTAACCTACCTTCTTATTAACGATCAAGCGTGGTGCATGTTAGACACTTAGTCTTGCATCTCCCCCAGCGCTTAGCACACGCTCTCAGTTGCAATGCAGATCCCATTCCACACACCTCACACTCTACTTGATCCCCGTTTCACAGATGAGGAAACTGAGCCTGAGAGAGGTGAAGTGACTTGCTTGAGAACACCAGGCAAGGCGGATCTGAGAGTAGAATCTGGGTTTCCTGACACCCCAGCTCAAGTCCTTTCTCACCGTCTCCCTCGTTATTTTTTTTCTTAGAGAAAGGCCAACTGTTCCATCTGCCTGAGCAGCTGGGTTATGTAGATGCAGGACATTTGACCTGACCTGTGAGGATTTCATAATTGTCCACTCCTCCTTTAGTTAGCTTTACAAACCCTGCCTATTATAAAACTTACAGGGAGGAAGCATTATATTGTTGCTGGAGAACTTAATGCTTTCCAGCTCTCCGGGAGAATTATCAAGGTTGTTGAGATACTAAAATGAAAGGAATTGAAGACTATTTTCATATACCCCACAGAATATTCTCTTGGATATTTTTGCTCCTGGCACTGGCTTGACCCAGTGTGAGGGGAAAAAAAAGGTATTTGAAGCATTTCTTGATGCTTCTTAATGCCACTGGCAGTTTGTGTTTATCTCCTAATATGTTTTTGAATAATGCATTATTATTATTATCGTTATTATTTTTTAATACGTCTCAAGCATTCTAAGTGCTGGGGTAGATAAAAGATGATCAGATTGGGCACAATCCCTGTCTCATATGGAGCTACCTGTTTTAGTATTAAAGTGATTTTTTTCCCTGTTTAAACTCAAATTTGGTAAACCATTTAATAGAGTCTTTTATTGATCAGGCTGTGACCACTTTTCAATTGCCCTCTATTGTATTTCTATTGAGT